>NC_052308.1:22938890-23264307 GCF_016432855.1 Salvelinus namaycush | reverse complement strand
TTTATGAGGCTTTCGAAAAGCACCCTGGTCTTTGTAGTTGAATCTGTGCCTGAAATTCAATACTTGGCTGAGGGACCTTACAGATGTCGTATGTTTGTGGGACAGAGGAAGGGGTAGTCATTCAAAAAGCATGTCAACCCCTATTATTTCACACAAAGTCCATGTAACTTATTTTGTTGATCTGTTAAGCTAAATTTCACTCCTGGACTAATGTTGGCTTGCCTAAACAAAGGGGGTGAATATTTATGCAATGACTATATTTTAGTTATTAAATTGTTATTAATTTGTAAAAATGTGTAGAATGTTCTTTTCACTTTGATATTCTGGAGTATTTTGTGTGACAAAAAATCACAATTAAATCTATTTCAATACCACTTTGTAATGCAACAAAATGTGAAAAAAATCCAAGGGGGATGAGTACTTATGATACCCACTGTAGCAAATTATTTCCCCACCGTATGTTTTGTTAGGTAAATGTACCATACGTTTAGTGGCTGATTTCACGTGTGCTGATTTGGTTATCATAATAGTATATCTATGGCTGACTTCTTGGACATCATTTATCTTACCAATTATGTTGGTTAAGTGAGTGTACGGGAGAAAGACAGTTGGAAATTCCCACAACAATGGAGCCCTCTTGAGCGTTCCAGAACACCTGACGGGGATAGGTTAAGGTCAAACGGTGTGGGGTCACGTGTCAGGGGTCTGTAAACCCCTGTTACACAGTTACACAACATATTGTCTGTGAGGGATGCAGGATCACTGCTCAGCCACATGTGGGCATGGTATCCTCTTAAACAGACCTCTCTCCCTTCTCTATTCTAGCACGCCCTTTGTCATGTCAACAGATTTGTATTAACAGGAATGAGGCTCTGTATCTTGTGTTTGCGCATGCTATCAAGTAAGATAGCATACAAAAAGAAAAGTGGACAGTGGAGATAAATAAAAAGGAAGGGGAGAAGAACATTTAATTAATATTTCAACTGTTTTCCTCAAAATCTGCTTACCACTTCGAAAGAACATGGTCATTCAACTTTCAATCTTCTCATTCGTTTTCCTACTCTGGGAAAATACTGCTTGGGTTTTTTCTTCTTTCTGTTGTTAAAATCCCAGAACAAAGTACTTCCTGTATCTCAACCACAAAAAGAGAAAACAAATACTTAAGCATACTGTATAAAGGATGTCTTGGCCTTAAATATAACTCTTATAGGCTATATGCTGTGTCAATGAAAAGCCCTCCTCCATGCAGTTAGACCACAGCACAGATTTGGTTTGCGTCTGGTTGCTTTAGTTGTTTGTTTTAGCCAGACTTTAATGATGGTGAGAAAACTGGGTTTGGAATCAAAGAATGGGTGTGTGTATGGGAAAAGCAACCATTTCAGCTGTTATGACTGTGTATGAAGAAGAGAAGGAGGAAGGAAAAAGATGTCAAGAAGAAACCAGAGGGAGGAGTGGCCTTGAGGCCTTTTTGGCTCTTCTGAGAAACACAAACTTTTGATAAAAATGGAGAGAGAGGAGAGGTATGACACATTGGAGAAGTTGACATGACACATTGGTCTTGGATGGACACACCCAACTCCCAGATAGTACATCTTAGCACCCAACTGCCAATATAACTTTATCTAAAATATAGCAAGACACCAAGACCAAACTCATGGTAATGACACCCAGAGTAAACTCACTAAATTACCCTTTTATTTATTTCAACTTTTTTTAACCAGGTAGGCTAGTTGAGAACAAGTTCTCATTTACAACTGCGACCTGGCCAAGATAAAGCAAAGCAGTGCGACACAAACAACAACACAGAGTAACACATGGAATAAACAAACATGCAGTCAATAATACAATATAAAAAGTATATATACAGTGTGTGCAAATGAGGTAGGATAAGGGAGGTAAGGCAATAAATAGTCCATAGTGGCAAAATAATTACAATATAGCAATTAAACACTGGAGTGATAGATGTGCAGAAGATGAGTGTGCAAGTAGAGATACTGGTGTGCAAAGAAGCAAAATAAATAAAATAAATAGCAGTATGGGGGATGAGGTAGTTGGATGGGCTATTTATAGATGGGCTATATACAGGTGCAGTGATTTGTGAGCTGCTCTGACAGCTGGTGCTTAAAGTTAGTGAGGGAGATATAAGTCTCCAGCTTAAATTATTTTTGCAATTCATTCCAGTCTTTGGCAGCAGAGAACTGAAAGGAAAGGCGGCCAAAGGAGGAATTGGCTTTGGGGGTGACCAGTGAGATATGCCTGCTGGAGCGCGTGCTACGGGTGGGTGTTGCTATGGTGACCAGTGAGCTGAGATAAGGCGGGGCTTTACCTAGCAAAGACTTATAGATGACCTGGATCCAGTGGGTTTGGCGACAAATATGAAGCGAGGGCCAGCCAACGAGAGCATACAGGTCGCAGTGGTGGGTAGTATATGGGGATTTGGTGACAAAACGGATGGCACTGTGATAGACAGTATCCAATTTCCTGAGTAGAGTGTTGGAGGCTATTTTGTAAATGACATCACCGAAGTCAAGGATCGGTAGGATAGTCAGTTTTACGAGGGTATGTTTGGCAGCATGAGTGAAGGATGCTTTGTTGCGAAATAGGAAGCCAATTCTAGATTTCATTTTGGATTGGAGATGCTTAATGTGAGTCTGGAAGGAGAGTCTAACCAGACACCTAGGTATTTGTAGTTGTCCACATATTCTAAGTCAGAACCGTCCAGAGTAGTGATGCTGGACGGGCAGGCAGGTGTGGGCAGCGATCGTTTGAAGAGCATGCATTTAGTTTTACTTGCATTTAAGAGCAGTTGGAGGCCACGGAAGAAGAGTTATATGGCATTGAAGCTCGTCTGGAGGTTAGTTAACACAGTGTCCAAAGATGGGTCAAAAGTATACAGAATGGTGTCATCTGCTTAGAGGTGGATCAGAGAATCACCAGCAGCAAGAGCGACATCATTGATGTATACAGAGAAAAGAGTCGGCCCGAGGATTGAACCCTGTGGCACCCCCATAGAGACTGCCAGAGGTCTGGACAACAGGCCCTCCGATTTGACACACTGAACTCTGTCTGAGAAGTAGTTGTTGAACCAGGCGAAGCAGTCATTTGAGAAGCCAAGGCTGTTGAGTCTGCCGATAAGAATGTGGTGATTGACAGAGTCAAAAGCCTTGGCCAGGTCGATGAATGATGAATGCTCTATTGGGCATAAGGCTATTTTTTTCCCCCCAGACGTGTTTACTGTCAAAGTGAAGTTTCGTATTCACTCTTTAGTGTAAGAAGATGAGCAATTTTCTGGTAAATCTATATTTTACCTTAGTTTCTACCAAAGAATGACAGATGGTGAGCAAGTTTCCTCTTTACTTCTAAATTGCACAATCTGCTCTTTAAAGGAAGTCTCTCCCTAAATCTGGGGTTGGTCATACAAATCAAAGGACATGAATGCAGCCTTTAGGATAAACAACTGACAAGACATTTAAGCCACTGTCCAGCATAGCTAACCCCAGCAGCAGAGAAGGATCTAACCCTGTTCCAAACACACAAACAGACATGCACATACGCTAGGCAGTCACACATACTAACATTTGTTGTGACACTCTACCTTCTTATTCATTCTCACTGTCACATCATCCTAATCTTAATTAGAGTTCTGCTTTATTATTGAACCATGAGGAAACAGCTATTTAGCTTTACATCAACAGCCTACTTGCCAATAACCAAACGCCTCAGTGACTTCAGGATGTCAGTCTCATTACTTCAAACACTAAACAGCTGTGCATAAGACCACACAGTTTCGGGACTTGCTTTGCAGTTTGTGTTGAACTCAACAGGGTGCAGACTGGCGTCTGAATGGGGCTGAGCCTTTATCAGCAGTGCTTTGCTAACAACACTGAGAGCCCCAACTCTGCCCTTGCCGTCCAGATACAGAACCAGAACCAGTGCCAGGGCTGTGAAAAGGGAAGAGGCAGTCAAGGGGGAACAGCCTGAGTTAACCTCCGTGGCTCATGTTTCTACTGGGCACTAATGGAGACCTGTCATCGTTACGGACTGAAACAGGAGGGCGCCTGCCAGCTGCGTGACCCCCATAAAACAGAGCAGGAAATCCTAGCAGGGGAACGAGAGTGAGGGACAGAGGAACTCCTACTAGTTTTTTTCTCTCCTTCAACCACTCTCTCTTTCTTCTCTCTGTTATCTCTCACATGACCAGTTTCAGTCTTTGACCTCCAGCTTACTGCTGCTGCACTCTGTTCATTAAGCACTACATGGATTAACTTTCATGTTCCCCTCTCTGCCAATCAACTGCCATGTCACCTCTATGAATAGAAAAAAAGAGAAAGCACTGTTTACTGTAATAACTGTCAGGAGTTTCAGAAGCACAAGGGTAGGAATTGGACACAAGATGATTTTAGGTCTCTGTACAATTGATTTAACCGTTACATTGTGCTCATGTCTGGATTTCAATCTGATATTCAAATTATATAGATACCCCCCATTTAATTATTGTTACAGTTGTTGAGGGCCTTTGAACTGTGAATTATTATATGCAGAACGTCACCTTTGCTCTGTCTCTAAAGTCCATGGTCAGTAATCTGACAGGACTTTGTCACATCCCTCTCAGAAGTGCTCAGTGAGACGTGACTGGGGGGGATCCTTATCAGATCCTCAGTGACTCACGCCTGCAAACACGCAGTAAACAGTATCGTCTCCTGACGCTCTATTACATCAAACCGACCTTTATTACAACGCTGGAGCTACACATTAATCTGGATCATGAGTGTCCTCTGCTGAAGCCTGCTAAGGCCGTCATGTGATAACCTGGGTCATTTACAGTAGTGCCAACATAATTACAATATAACCCTTTAAAATGTGGCCATCTTGGGTTGAAGACGTGTATTTTATGGTATGCCCAAGGGACTAGCTATAGGAACAAGAGAAACTTAAGACTTGAGAGACTTGACTAATACATTTAGGATCATGCAGTACTTTCAATAATGATCCTAATGTACATGTTTGTGTGTGTGCATGAGTGCATGTGTGCATGTGCATGCACAATCTGTGAATGATTCAGACTGTCACAACTCTGCACAGATAGGACTGGACATCCTGAGCGGAAACCACAAGCTGCATTTTCCTGCACTAAACAGCCCGCTCTCACAAAGAGTCACTTGACTGGACCCTCATATAGGAAGTGAAAGAGGAACCCCCCCCCCCCCCCATTCCATCCTCTATTCCACTCTGCTCTGCTGTTCATGTGAAGTCACAGATAGACAGGTCATCTGAACCAGCCTCATCCATTGCACAATAACAATGGTTAAGTTGGAAATAACTGGCTCTGACTGGTAACGTCCTGCTGCTGTAGAGGTCAAATGTCTGGTCAGTGGATGGTATTATCATAGAAATATCCTCAGCAAGCAGTTGAATAATGAGAAATAATAATTTTACTGGAACTGTTGGCAGGAGAGGGATTAGTTATAATGTTATACCAAGGTCTTGCATTTCTGATGTATGGGTTTAGCTAAATAATGGGTATGACTGTGAGAACGGCGGTGGTGGATTGGCTTCATGTTTGAGAAGGAACAGCCCCTTTTGCCCCGCACCCCTCCTTTACTGACGCCCCTGGCTGTGTTCATTGGTGACACTGCAGCCTGGCGGCCTGCATTCCTGTGCATCTCCCCACACAATGGCGCACATCTCTGACATTCCTCTGTCACCAGTGCCCACTGGGAGCAGCCAGGCCTCTGCAAACCACCACAAAGCACCAAGCAGGATTCCATTTGCCTGCCCCAAACCTCATCTCACAGTCACCATCCCTACAACTGAGAGCAGTATCCCTAAAGGAATGTTGTCACCTCCGTTTACACATTTTTATTGTGTAACAGAGTTTAAAGTCAAACAGTCTATTGATATGTATTACATTACAAATACAACTAAATCAGCTGTAATAAATGATGATGACACTTTAAAATGGTCTACTCTACTGTGATGACCTGCTGGTATCAATGAAGGTTCACCGTTTGTGACATTGAAAGGAGTGAAGGTGACTGATGATGATTGCCCTCCTTCTTCATTTTTTCCTCCCTCTCAACCACTCTTGCTCTCAACTATCTCAATATATCTCTTTTTCGCTTGTTCTCCCATCCATATATTCTATCTCCTCTCCATCTCTCGTCTATTTTCTCTATCCAACATTCTCTCCACTCTCTTCAACTCTCTCTGACGCCACAGAGAAGCAGACACCTTTTCCTCCTGCTGACTCAGTAATCAGCCTGAGGCGGTGGGTTTGAGGTGGGGGTGTTGGTGGCAGAGAGCGAGGCCGCGAGCAAGGGGGAAGTGCTGGGCTCCCACATCAGGCACACTAGCGTATCACATGCAAAGAAAAAGAGCTGGCTAATGGCTTTTACAATGGCACCCTGCAAGCTGTGTTACATGACCACAAACCGCTGTCTCCTCTCTTCCAACAGTCTACTCCATACTGAACACAGTGACCATGCAGGCAGACATGCATGCACACGTGCACACACGCACACACACAAACACAAATAAACACATTCTTATGCAGATGAAAGTGTGTGAAAATTAT
This sequence comes from Salvelinus namaycush, assembly GCF_016432855.1. Lineage (NCBI taxonomy): Eukaryota > Metazoa > Chordata > Actinopteri > Salmoniformes > Salmonidae > Salvelinus > Salvelinus namaycush. The sequence continues at coordinate 23,257,733 of NC_052308.1, read as the reverse complement.
TTTCCAGTGTGCTTTTGCAAGGTAACTGCACTGGTTATTAAAGTCAATATTTAGATCTTGGGGGTGGGTCCATCCCTGATTCACGTATTCCTCCTCCTGTGTCACATTGGTGATGGTAAGCTGAAGACGCTACAGACCACTTGATCCTCACCCTGAGCAGTGGGGTGACCTTCCAGGAATCTACCTTCTGTTTTCAGTGGGAAAGTGCCTTTGCATCTGTGCTCTGTTTCTGAGGCAGTTTGCACACTGCACAGAGGGTAAGGTCAACACTGTGAGGTAATATACGAGTGGAGGAGAAACAGTCAGCCAGGTTAAAGGTTAGAGCCAATAGTACCCTATCTGCTCATCTAACTGTGGAGAAAAAAAGGTACGGGAAAAAGAACACACACTGAGGCAACACTTCAATCTGTTTTCAATGTATTTTTTATGCAATTTTATTGTGTCTACTGAACAGCCAGTGGGTATATGTAAATATCATACCAAAAATAACTACACATTTATGTCCCACTTTATTGTGAAAGCATTGCAAAAATTGTATTAGCCTATTTAGGCTACATGGTTGGTACAGTACTGTAGCACTTACAAATGTTAAATATCTTTGCAACTTGCCCAATTTCAGAGATTTTAAATAAAATTTGCATGATAAAACGTGAGGGAAGGCTTAATACAATAAATGAGTTTGTTTGCAAATGTAATAGATGTACAACATTTGATTAAAATCAATATGCAGTCATACCAACCACATTGTACAAATGTGTATATATTGTGTAATTATACAGTAACATAAAATTACACCTGCCTACAGTTTGTAACTACTACATAAATGCTTTAACAACACTTAATATGAAATGGGACTATGGTGCACAATTTCAATTAAACGTATTCCAAGACATTTCTCCACATATACGGCTCTGAGAAGCCCCTTAATCCGGGCTCTCGAGTGGCGGTCTAAGGCACTGCATCTCAGTGCTCGAGTCGTCACTACTAACCCTGGTTCGATCCAGGGCTTTAACACATCCGGCCGTGATCGAGAGTCCCATAGGGTGGCGCACAATTGGCCCAGCATCGTCCGGGTTAGGGAAGGGGAAGGGGTATTTTATCATTGTAAAATAAGTCTTTGTTCTTAACTGACATGCCTAGTTAAATAAAGGTTAAATAAAAAATAAAAAATAAAATCTGAACAAGCTTGCAGTACTGAAGTTTGTGATTGCGTTATATACATTTACCTTTTAGATCTACAGAAAGTATTAAATGATTGCCATCATCTCATGGACATTTTATGAAGATACATTCTAAGATCAACTCCACTGCATGTATTGTGAATATGGTTGGTTCTGTGCATTTCAGCACTGTTCACCGGGCAGAAATTGTCACATTTTGTCCAAGGACTTTCCTTTCATCATATTAAACTTTTACCAAAACTTGAAAATAACTAAAAAGGTTGGAACAGTTCTAATGAAACATACCCTATAGAGTTCACCGAAAGAGACAAGTGCACAACAATGTGCTGTGCTTGGTGTTTCTCTTTTCCTCTGTTAATGAATGCAGAGGTGACCTGTTTGTCTGAGGAAGAGAGCAGAGGGGAAGCCTGATTTCCACTCATATTATCTCCACCACACAGCCCCAGCCAGCGAGTCTTCAGTGCCTTCACATCCAGGGGTCCCTCAGGAAGCAGCCGTCCATGAAGGTCAAAGGTCAGCACAGAGAAAAAAGACACTCATCCTTTCATTTGTCACGAGTCAAATGAGTGCATTGGTATGTAAAATAGTTTATTATTAGGGGTTCACAGCAAAGCTGTGCAACCTAATGTTATTCTTAGGATTGTTTTTTCCTTGAGATGGTCAAATAACTCAAGCATAGATTGGTAACTTTTTTTCTAATTTGGAACACAGAAACTAGAAGCCTTGAGTACTTGGTCAAAAAGAATTGCACCGATTAGCAAATAAGTGCCGCTGTTATAAGCAGTCTCACTTAAACCCTCATATCCGCTTCCCTGTGGGATCTAGAGACTTGAAACTTTGTATGTCGCTGTCTTTCTTCAAGCTGAATACATTTGCCTCAAGCACCAAAAAGGTCTATCAGGATAGATTTTCCTCCATCTTCAAATTTTTGAAAACCTTTGAAAAAACGTATTCTCATGAACAATAAGTCCAAATAACAACAACTCGGTATGTAGGCCCATGGTACATCTCTTAACTTAGTTTGAGAAAAGCTAAGGGATTGTTTAAGAGATGGCTGAGTTATTAATGAATCAGGAAATCAGATTTCCATTTAAATCCATTGTAAATCCACTCCACAATGGACTATCAATTTGAAACCTTTTAGGGTCAACAAATACATTACCATGATGAACCATGTTAAGTTTGGCTTTGATATCCTAAAAAATAAGGAAACTATGAACAATTCACTTTTTGGACTATGTCATGCTAATGCTTAAAATAATCTTAAAAAATGTTTTCTCGCGGACTAAAAGTCAGATTAACTCAAAATGTGGTCTTTGAACTCATCACAATAGTCCCTAAAGAGTATGAGAAAATAACATTGATGCATTCAAAAATGGCCACACTATACCAGTAGATGCATATTAGCACATACACTAATATACTAAAATGTGCAAAAAATATTTCAAAAATATTCTCATGAATCAAAAAGACCAAATGACACCACATTTGGAATGTAGGCCAATGGTACATCTATCTTCGTTTGAGAAAAGCTAATGTACTGTTCAAATGATGGCTGAGTTATTGACAAATCATAAATCAGATTTTATGTGTCCATTTAAATCACTGTATATCATCTCCACAGTGGCCTATCAACATGAAACTTGTAATCGCTATCATGGATGTCCCTTACATGAACCACACTAAATTTGGTATTGATACCTCAAAAAACAAGGAAACTATTAATGACTAATTCTTTGCATATGTAACGCTAATGCTCAAAATCGTATGTAATAATTTTCTCCTCATGAACCATACCTCAGATTTTTTAAATAGACTCATGATTGCACATAAAGGAAGATAGTTCCTACCATTGTCTCACATCAGATACCGCAACGGCTGTCTGCACTGATCTGTCTAATAACTCGAAAACACTCATGGGATAGCTAAAAAGAAGTCCGGCTACAATATACAAGCTGACATCATCCACTGGGTTAAAAGGGTCAATACATGACACATTTTGATATTTTAAAGAATACAGACAATTTCCAATTAATATTTTGAGTTGATATGCACCATATCCTTTGGATATGCACCATATCTTGGCAAATTCCGAATCCAGATGTGTCTTTTAGATATATATAATATTGGGATTACTCTGAATATCACACATGGACATTTCTTATGGCCGGATATGACCTCATTCAATATCCTGAGATATGCGACATCCTACTTTCTCTCTTTATGTTGACAAATACTGACTGTATACATTGCATATTTGTGTTTTCTCAGCACATTCAAGATATGTGTCACGATCGTCTTGAGGATATTGAGTGGACCAAGGCGCAGCGTGTGAAAAATACATCCTCTTTTATTTAGAGACGAGTGAAACACGAAACAAACACTTACAACAAAACTAAACAAAGCAACAAACGACCGTGAAGCTACAAACGTAAGTGCAATACAAAAAAAGCTACAAACGTTCTACATAGACAATTACCCACAAAACCCAATGCCTATGGTTGCCTTAAATATGGCTCTCAATCAGAGACAATGAACCACAGCTGCCTCTAATTGAGAACCAATCTAGGCAGCCATAGACATACAAAACCCCTAGACAATCCAAAAACACATACATTCCCCATGTCACACCCTGACCTAACTAAAATAATAAAGAAAACAAAGAATACTAAGGCCAGGGCGTGACAGTACCCCCCCCCCCCCCAAAGGTGCGGACTCCGGCCGCAAAACCTAACACAGAAGGGGAGGGTCCAGGGTGGGCCTTCCTATGGCGGCGGCTCGGGTGCGGGACGTGACCCCCACTCCACCATTGTCAATACCAGCTTTGGTGTCTCTGGTAGATCCTGGCTGACTGGCGGCTCTGGCTGCTCATGGCTGGCGGTAGGCTCTGGCTGCTCATGGCTGGCTGGCGACTCTGGCTGCTCATGGCTGGCTGGCGACTCTGGCTGCTCATGGCTGGCTGGCGACTCTGGCTGCTCATGGCTGGCTGGCGACTCTGGCTGCTCATGGCTGGCTGGCGACTCTGGCTGCTCATGGCTGGCTGGCGACTCTGGCTGCTCATGGCTGGCTGGCGGCTCTGGCAGATCCTGGCTGACTGGCGGCTCTGGCAGATCCTGGCTGATTGGCGGCTCTGGCAGATCCTGGCTGATTGGCGGCTCTGGCAGATCCTGGCTGACTGGCGGCTCTGGAAGATCCTGGCTGGTTGGCGGCTCTGGCAGATCCTGGCTGACTGGCGGCTCTAGCGGCTCCTGACTGACGAACGGCTCTGACGGCTCGGGACAGACGGGCGGCTCTAATGGCTCGGGACAGACGGATGGCTCAGATGGCGCTGGGCAGACGGATGGCTCAGATGGCGCTGGGCAGACGGATGGCTCAGATGGCGCTGGGCAGACGGATGGCTCAGACGGCGCTGGGCAGGCAGGCAGCTCAGACGGCGCTGGGCAGACGAGCAGTGCAGGCGGCGTTGGGCAGACGGCCGACTCTGACCTGCTGAGGCACACAGTAGGCCTGGTGCGTGGTGCCGGAACTGGTGGTACTGGACTGGAGACACGCACCTCAAGGCTAGTGCGGGGAGCAGGAACAGGGCACACTGAATTCTCGAGGCGCACTATAGGCCTGGTGCGTGGTACCGGAACTGGTGGTACCGGGCTGAGGGCACGCACCTCAGGGCGAGTGCGGGGAGAAGGAACAGGGCATACTGGACCCTGGAGACGCACATTAGGCCTAGTGCGTGGTGCCGGAACTGGTGGTACCGGGCTGGGGACACGCACCTGAAGGCTAGTGCGGGGAGAAGGAACAGGGCATACTGGACCCTGGAGACGCACATTAGGCCTAGTACGTGGTGCCGGCACTGGTGGTACCGGGCTGGGGACACGCATCTCAGGGCTAGTGCGGGGAGCAGCAACAGGACGCACAGGACTCTGGAGACGCACAGGAGGCTTGGTGCGTGGTGTAGGCACTGGTGGAAATAGGCTGGAGACACGCACCATAGGGCGAGTGCGTGGAGGAGGAACAGGGCTCTGGAGACGCACAGGAAGCCTGGTGCGTGGTGTAGGCACTGGTGGTACTGGGCTGGGGCGGGGAGGTGGCGCCGGAAATACCGGACCGTGCAGGCGTACTGGCTCCCTTGAGCATTGAGCCTGCCCAACCTTACCTGGTTGTATGCTCCCCGTAGCCCGACCAGTGCGGGGAGGTGGAATAACCCGCACTGGGCTGTGTAGGCGAACCGGGGACACCATGCGTAAGGCTGGTGCCATGTATGCCGGCCCGAGGAGACGCTCTGGAGACCAGACGCGTTGAGCCGGCTTCATGGCACCTGGCTCAATGCCCAATCTAGCCCTGCCAGTGCGGGGAGGTGGAATAACCCGCACCGGGCTATGCACACGTACAGGAGACACCGTGCGCTCTACCGCATAACACGGTGTCTGCCCGTACTTTCGCGCTCCACGGTAAGCTCGGGGAGTTGGCGCAGGTCTCCTACCTGACTTCGCCACACTCCCTTTTAGCCTCCCCCCCCCAATACATTTTTTGGGCTGACTCACAGGCTTCCTACCGCGTCGTCGTGCTGCCTCCATTCGCCGGTATCCCTCCTCGCACCGTTCCAGAGAATCCCAGGCGGGCTCCGGCATTCGCCCTGGGTCGATCGCCCACCTGTCGATCTCCTCCCACGTAGTATAGTCCAGATCCTGCTCCCATTGCCATAAATCCTGTGTATGTTCCTGCTGCCGCTTGACACGCTGCTTGGTCCCGTTCTGGTGGGTAATTCTGTCACGATCGTCTTGAGGATATTGAGTGGACCAAGGCGCAGCGTGTGAAAAATACATCCTCTTTTATTTAGAGACGAGTGAAACACGAAACGAACACTTACAACAAAACTAAACAAAACAACAAACGACCGTGAAGCTACAAACGTAAGTGCAATACAAAAAAAGCTACAAACGTTCTACATAGACAATTACCCACAAAACCCAATGCCTATGGCTGCCTTAAATATGGCTCTCAATCAGAGACAATGAACCACAGCTGCCTCTAATTGAGAACCAATCTAGGCAGCCATAGACATACAAAACCCCTAGACAATCCAAAAACACATACATTCCCCATGTCACACCCTGACCTAACTAAAATAATAAAGAAAACAAAGAATACTAAGGCCAGGGCGTGACAATATGAAGCTATATTGATTCCAGATATCCTTCTCTTGGCTGAGGTCCATCTCCGGATCTTGATAGGCTTTTCGATATGCTAAAAATAAGGATGATTTCTGATGCATTTCTGAGTTTTCAAGACATGCTCAATAATTTGACAAATATTAAATCCATATCATTCTTTCAGACGCTAGCTATAATTTTTCTATTCCCTCTGGATAAAGTAATGTGCAAACCATAAGCTGTCACGAGCTGACCTTAGAGAGCCTTTTTATGTCTCTGGTTGGTTTGGTCAGGGTGTGATTTGGGGTGGGCATTCTATGTTTTGTTTTCTATGTTTTGGCAGGGTATGGTTTTCAATCAGGGACAGCTGTCTATCATTGTCTCTGATTAGGAATCATACTTAGGTAGCCCTTTTTCCCTCCTTTCAGTGTGGGTAGTTAACGTTGTTTGTGGCACTATAGCCCTGTAAGCTTCACGGTTGTTTATTTCGTTTATTGTTTTGCTGGCGACATTTTAAGTAAAAAGGAAAATGTACGCTCACCACGCTGCACTTTGGTCTTCTTCCAGCATTGGCCGTGACAGAACTACCCACCACAAACGGACCAAGCAGCGTGGTAAGGGGGAGCAGCGTTTTCAGGAGGACTGGACATGGGAGGACATCCTGGACGGCAAAAGATCCTGGACATGGGAGGAGATCCTGGCCGGAAAGGATTGCCTGCCGTGGGAGCAGGTGGAAGCATCGAGGAAGGCGGAGGCAGCGAGTAAAGGGGCCCAGCGTTACGAGGGAACACAGCTAGCACGGAAGCCCGAGAGGCAGCCCCCCAATTTTTTTTTTGGGGGGGGGGGCACACGAGGAGATTGGCTGAGTCAGGTTGGAGACCTGAGCCAACTCCTCGTGCTTACCGTGGGGAGAAGCGTGGTACTGGTCAGGCACCGTGTTATGCGGTGGAGCGCACGGTGTCTCCAGTGCGCATTCACAGCCCGGTGCACTACATCCCAGCTCCCCGCATCTGCCGGGCTAGGGTGAGCATACAGCCAGGATGGATGGTGCCGGCTCAGCGCGTGTGGTGTCCAGTGCGTCTCTTCGGCCCAGGATATCCTGCACCGGCTCTGCGCACGGTGTCTCCGGTGCGTCTGCACAGCCCAGTGCGTCCTGTGCCAGCGCCCCGCATGTGCAGGGTGAAGATAACCATCCAGCCAGGACGGGTTGTGCAGGCTCTACGCTCGAGACCTCCAGTGCACCTCCACGGCCCAGTGTATACGGTGCCTCCGCCAAGAACCAATCCTCCAGTATGTCTCCCCAGCCTGGTGAGTCCTGTGCCTGCGGCCAGAACCAGGCATCCTGTATGTCTCCCCAGCCTGGTGAGCCCTGTGGCAGCTCCACGTACCAGACTGCCCAAACATCTCCTCACTCCAGTGATGATCCATGGCACAAAGCTTCCAGTGATGATCCATGGCAAGAAGCCTCCAGTGATGATCCATGGAACGAAGCCTCCAGTGATGATCCATGGCAAGAAGCCTCCAGTGTTGATCCATGGCACGAAGCCTCCAGTGATGATCCATGGCACGAAGCCTCCAGTGATGATCCATGGCAAGAAGCCTCCAGTTATGATCCATGGCAAGAAGCCTCCAGTGATGATCCATGGCACGAAGCCTCCAGTGATGATCCATGGCAAGAAGCCTCCAGTGATGATCCATGGCACGAAGCCTCCAGTGATGATCCATGGCACGAAGCCTCCAGTGATGATCCATGGCAAGAAGCCTCCAGTGATGATCCATGGCAAGAAGCCTCCAGTGATGATCCATGGCAAGAAGCCTCCAGTGATGATCCATGGCAAGAAGCCTCCAGTGATGATCCATGGCAAGAAGCCTCCAGTGATGATCCATGGCAAGAAGCCTCCAGTGATGATCCATGGCACGAAGCCTCCAGTGAGGATCCATGGCACGAAGCCTCCAGTGATGATCCATGGCACGAAGCCTCCAGTGATGATCCATGGCAAGAAGCCTCCAGTGATGATCCATGGCAAGAAGCCTCCAGTGATGATCCATGGCAAGAAGCCTCCAGTGATGATCCATGGCAAGAAGCCTCCAGTGATGATCCATGGCACGAAGCCTCCAGTGAGGATCCATGGCACGAAGCCTCCAGTGATGATCCACGGCAAGAAGCCTCCAGTGATGATCCATGGCACGAAGCCTCCAGTGGTGATCCATGGCACGAAGCCTCCAGTGAGGAGTCATGGCACGAAGCCCGCAACGAGGGTCCCCAGTCCAGAGTCTCCAGCGACAGTCTCCAGTCCGGAGTCTCCAGCGACGGTCTCCAGTCCGGAGTCTCCAGCGACGGTCCCCAGTCCGGAGCCTCCAGCGTCGTTCTCCAGTCCGGAGCCTCCAGCGACGTTCTCCAGTCCGGAGCCTCCAGCGACGGTCCCCAGTCCGGGGCCCGCAACGAGGGTGCCCAGTCCGGGCCCGCAGCGAGGGTGCCCAGTCCGGGGCCCGCAGCGAGGGTGCCCAGTCTGGGGCCCGCAGCGAGGGTGCCCAGTCCGGGGCCCGCAACGAAGGTCCCCAGTCCGGGGCCACTACGAGGGTCCCCAGTCCGGGGCCCGCAACGAGGGTCCCCAGTCCAGGGTCGGCAACGAGGGTCCCCGCACCAGAGGTGCCACCAAAGTGGGGTGAGCCAGAGGTGGAGCCGGGTCTGCATCCCGCACCTGAGCCGCCACCGTGGCTAGATGCCCACCCAGACCCTCCCCTATAGGTTCAGGTTTTGCGGCCAGAGTCTGCACATTTGGGGGGGGGGGGGGGGGGGGTACTGTCACGCCCTGACCTTAGAGAGCCTTTTTATGTCTCTAGTTGCTTTGGTCAGGGTGTGATTTGGGGTGGGCATTCTATGTTTTGTTTTCTATGTTTCCTTATTTCTATGTTTTGGCCGGGTATGGTTCTCAATCAGGGACAGCTGTCTATCGTTGTCTCTGATTGGGAATCATACTTAGGTAGCCCTTTCTCCCTCCTTTCAGTGTGGGTAGTTAACTTTGTTTGTGGCACTATAGCCCTGTAAGCTTCAGGGTTGTTTATTTCGTTTGTTGTTTTGTTGGCGACATTTTTAATAAAAAGGAAAATGTACGCTTACCACGCTGCACTTTGGTCTTCTTCCAGCATCGGCCGTGACATAAGCACTGTAACTGGTTTCCTAGCAACAAGAATCATGTATTTTCAGCTGTGGAGTTCCAACTGTCATTTTTTTACATTTGGGCACCACAAATTAGTGTATAACATTAAACCGCGTTTAGTCGAACTGACAACTGGAGAAACAAGGAAGTGAGAAGCTGTTCAGAAAATACCTCAAAGAAGTTAACGCTAAAGTGAGTAGCTATTTTGAGATGTTTTATTTATCTTAGTAACTAGAATCAAGAATGCTAGCTAATCTGGCCAGTAGCCATTACGATAAAAGCTAACCTGTAGCATAGCTAGTAAACAAATAACGAAATAGCCTCAAGGGAACAGCTAACATTTTAAAATGTTTAGGCGTATTTTGTATTACTGGTTAATATAAGCTAACTAGGCTATCTAGCTTGTTCCAGTTAGTTTTCTCATTGTGAATGAAGCTGTTCGAGTAGCTACCTTGTCGTATAGTTATGGGAAATGACAATATTTTTTTGCAATATTGACACAATTTTGATGAATGATTTATGCATTGACAGTTTGGAGAGGATCACAGACCATCTCTACAACCGCGTTGGGTCAGGACTGCAAGGGACCGCCGCTGACGATCCAATCAGAACTCATCGCATCTATTGTCCATAACAAACAGTTTAGTCAGGGGGATTGAGGGTGTGCAACTTATATTTTCTGTTAAATAAATAAAATAAATGTTTAGCGAAGATTGGCCTATGTTTGCATCTTTACAAAAACGTGTTGTGATTGGAGCTCACAACAGAAATAGCTTTGGAAATAACAACTTGGATTAAATATGACGATGTTTCTCTTTCCGTGCCTTGTATAGCCTACAACTGAATATGGTGCAAATGCATGCTCAGATATGTCACCTTCATGTGCAGAGAGATTTCTGAGGTCCGGATTGGATGCATGTAGAAACTGTCCCATTGCGGAGAATATCTTAGCTCCATATATGAAATTAAGGACATGGATATCTGGAGTATGTCTACTCCTTATATCTAATAAAATGTCAGATATATATATACATAAAGATATCCCCTTATATTGACCTTTTCCCCCCAGTGCCCTTTCATTCTCAAAAGAGTTAGAGAAATCATCCTCAAAATCTTTCCAGAAACTATAAACCTGTAGCTAATATTTATATTTTTTCATGAGCAAGTCTTCACTACCTAATTCTACATCTAGCTAAGGTGTTTTGTGGTAGTAGAATCAATATTTCTGAAATTCGAAATGTACATAAAAATTTCCTAGCCAACAGTAAGTGTCTGCTGGCTGAACTAATCTCAACTCAATCCATATGAAACAAAGGCAGGGATGCTAACAACGCCAGTTCACACAATCAATGCTGAATAATCCCTGCAGCTAGCTAGCTAGTGTAGTGAACTTTTAGCTAATGATCTGCCGTGATTAGTGTGCCGAGTTCTACAGCACAGCTGACTGCTCTCTGCGACGTTATTGCGTTGGCCAAATGTTACAAAGTAGTGAGGCATAGTGCCAGCTGTCAGAGTCAGATACATGCTAATTTCTGAGAACAGTCTCATAACTTTGGTGCCTTAAAACTTCATCAACAAGCTGGCAAACTAGCTACCATATGTGACCCGATTCAGGAAACTAGGCATATGTCGCAAGTCACGACTTCACAGGAGAGCCGTTTGAACGTAAAAAATATTTTTGGATCAAAATGCGTTTTTGGGCAGAAATGCCTTCTCAAACTTGCAAACGTTCATGTGCCTTAATAACAAACTTGTATGCCATCTGTAAATACAATAAAATTGTTAAATTACGAGCCTTGTTGGTTAAGCCACAAAAAAAGCAAGCAACCTTCCCACTAGCTATGATTGGCTTAGATAATGAGTGGGCTGGACATGCTGAGAGATGAGTTTGGATTGGTCTGGCATATAGAAGGCTTCTGTCTATTTGAGCTCATCAGTCTGTGTTGGTAATCCTGTCGAACGCGGCTTTTTTTAATGTATTGTGTAGTGGAGCTGCATAGGTGTTGCTCTCCACTTTCTGGAGGATCAAGTTTTGAAATCAGTGGAATTAGAGTATGATAGCTAAAGAGATGGAGAACACACCTGTTTCTGGATTACATCTTCAAACTAAGGGCAACCGTGGCATGGCATTCCTGACAGTGAGACACGCCCATCATGCATGATGATGTATACAGGTAAGATAGTCTAGCGTTAGCTAGCTACATTTTCAGACATTACACATTTCTAATTTTGACAGAAAGTGGTTTCATTTCAAGCTAAAGTGTACTGTTAGCTAGCTAACGTTAGCTGGCTGGCTCCCTAGCAGACGTTATGACTCGTATCCCAGAGCAGTTTGCTTTTCTAGTTAGAGCCTAATGTTAGCTAGCTAACGTTGAATCTGGTTGGTTAGCTCCCAGCACTGTGGCATTGTTGGCAATGTGTTCAATGTTGTTTAACTAGCTAACGTTAGCTGGCTGGCTTGTTAGCTAACGTTACATGACGTGTGTACAACACCCCTAAACGTCTGCAAAAAAGTGTAATGAAATTGTTGTCAGCAGAGCTGGTTTGGCTGTTTTCATGTTATCCCTAGGTAAACAAATCATCGGCCAGAACATCAGGTGTGCGCTCCGAGAGCGAAACAAGATGGGTGGGGCTAAAGCTTAAAACTTCTTAGGTTTAGCCCCCTTTTTTCAATTTTCGCCTAAAATAACATCCCGAATCTAACTGCCTGTAGCTCAGGCCCTGAAGCAAGGATATGCATATTTGTGGTACCATTTGAAAGGAAACACTTTGACGTTTGTGGAAATGTGAATTGAATGTAGGAGTATATAACACAATAGATCTGGTAGGAGAAAATACAAAGAAAAAAACAACTTTCTTTTTTCTACCACCATCTTTGAAATTCAAGAGAAAGTTCCCAGTTCTAGCCATCACTCGAGTTGTAATTCCGATGGTGTCCACAAGATGGCAGCAGTGTATGTGCAAAGTTTCAGGCGGATAACTTGAAGTATGAGCAAACTACATGACATTTAGTGTGAAGTACTAACATCAAGGCGGTGGCCCGTTCCTGTAGGTTCATGCTCTACAACATCCGCAGAGTACGACCCTGCCTCACACAGGAAGCGGCGCAGGTCCTAATCCAGGCACTTGTCATCTCCCGTCTGGATTACTGCAACTCGCTGTGGGCTGGGCTCCCTGCCTGTGCCATTAAACCCCTACAACTCATCCTGAACGCCGCAGCCCGTCTGGTGTTCAACCTTCCCAAGTTCTCTCACGTCACCCCGCTCCTCCGCTCTCTCCACTGGCTTCCAGTTGAAGCTCGCATCCGCTACAAGACCATGGTGCTTGCCTACGGAGCTGTGAGGGGAACGGCACCTCAGTACCTTCAGGCTCTGATCAGGCCCTACACCCAAACAAGGGCACTGCGTTCATCCACCTCTGGCCTGCTCGCCTCCCTACCACTGAGGAAGTACAGTTCCCGCTCAGCCCAGTCAAAACTGTTCGCTGCTCTGGCACCCCAATGGTGGAACAAACTCCCTCACGACGCCAGGACAGCGGAGTCAATCACCACCTTCCGGAGACACCTGAAACCCCACCTCTTTAAGGAATACCTAGGATAGGATAAAGTTATCCTTCTGACCCCCCCCCCCCCCCCCCTTAAAAGATCTAGATGCACTATTGTAAAGTGGCTGTTCCACTGGATGTCATAAGGTGAATGCACCAATTTGTAAGTCGCTCTGGATAAGAGCGTCTGCTAAATGACTTAAATGTAAATGTAAATGTAAGTCACCCAGGTATATTTGGGCAAATCATGAAGGAGACATTTGCATTCATATTACATTTTTCTGCAAGAATATTGTCAGATCTGTATACTTGGACTTTGATTTAGCTTTTCCAGTATTAGTAGCCATATTATAAGTTCAACATTTGCAAAACAACCAGTTTTCATAACTTCATAACTCTGAATATTCTTATAATTTTTGTCCAAAAGGAAAAGGCATGCTGTCGCACAAGGTTAGTAGCTACATTTTACGACAGATACAGGGTTTCCAGATACTCCCGTAAAGCCCAGCTCATTGGCTATCTAGCTAGCTTTGTTTGACCCCGATTGGCGCTTATTTCATAAAGTTAGAGTTGTTCAAGTGAAGACCGCCCGCGTCATCGGCGTGCTATGACCACATTTGGTGTCCTATAGGATATACTACACCCCTAATGATATAGTGAAGTCTGGTTACGTTTTAGGATCTCTGAGGAATATGTACGAACTTGATTTGACTGGTTGAAACAATGTTTTGGGTTAGATTTTCACAGATTCTCTTCTTTGCAAATTGAACGAGTGGAAATATAAAATTAATCGTGCATGCTATATGGACCTTTTTAAGATAGGAAAAATGATTTTATCTACCAAAACGACACTTCATGTTATCTCTGGGACCCTTTGGATGATAAATCAGAGCAATATTTCAGAATGGAAGTACACATTTCACCTTCAGAGGTGAATTGATCAAACCTATCGCGGTGAAAAAAAGTGTTTTGTTGATAGGAGCTCTCCTCAAACAATAGAATGGCATTTTTTCACAGTAATAGCTACTGTAAATTGGACAGTGCAGTTATATTAAGAAGAATTGAAGCTTTCAGCCGATATAAGATACTTATATGTACCGACATTTGTTGTTTCTCTAAAATCTGCGTTTGTGACACAAGGCGCTGCATGATTTACTGTCTAAGAGGGTGTGAGCGATCCTGAATGGGTGTAGACAAAGAGGAGCTCTTCACTAGATACCAAAATATTCAAAGGCCATTTTCTCAAAAGTAAGTTTACAAGTTGATCAACTTTCAAAGCAGAATTACTTCCACATTGTTCCTCAAATGCAGTGTATGATATACCCTTTTGTAGCTCTGAGTCTCCAATGTAAAAAACACAATTTCAAATTTTGCTACATAAGACCGAATCCAGGTGGAGTCACATATGACCACTGAAACAAGCATGCACTTTGCTGCTAGCTGGAGCATGGTTTGGATTGCCATAATATCAGGTGCATCTATAGCTACCGAGAGTGGAGTGATTTTCAGAATTAGGAACTAGTGTTAGGCGGATGAGCAAAATCAATTTTTGTTTTAGATGTGTTCCATGTCCTACAAGACAGATCGGTTGAGGGATGAGCGTCGCGATCTGACGTAAGACAATGAGTTCCTACATGATAGAGTGCTTGCTTTGTTATGCAACTGGTGTTGTGTCCTTTCCGTCATCCTGTGAACCCCATTCATTGCTGCTCGCAGTTATATTTACTTTTTGTATTCCAATTATTTGTCTATCAAACAGTTGACTGTGTGCAAAATGCAATAACTGTGTGTAAAAATATAAATAAATACAACTACATTTTTTCACTATAAATGCCAAAAAACGTTGTTCCTGTCATGACAGTACCAATAACCTGGAATGTTATACTGTGCATTGGAGACTTTCACTGCTCTTCTTCCACACAAGTGAATGAGTAAAATGGTGTAGGATTATGTGTATTATGCAGCACAGGCATTTGTGTGATATATTGTATGCAGTGCACAGAACAGACTTTTAAAAAAGGATTCCGCAGCTTACTTGGCGCCTGATTTACGCACCAGGTGCAAAGTTTGCACTTGTTTTTCCATGATGAAAGTAATAATAGAAGGTATAGTAAGGTGAAAGTAAGAGTGTAAATGAAGAGACATTTGTTTTAATCAATCAATCACTCAACTGTATTTGTTTTTCAATTTTTCTAAAACACATTTGTCACAGCTTTGAATTTTGCGTTTTATTGAGCTCCTTCTTGTTGTAATGACTCTTTCTTTTTCAGCAATCAAATATTTCTACATCAATTAGCCTAATTAGATGTAAGCAAGATGCTCCTTTACATTATGTCTGCCAGTCGCACTTCACTTCTTCTTTATAGACATGAGAAAAACTATTCTCATACTGCTAACAATATGGCCACATGAAGCAAACCTTTATCTCTGTAAAAACAAAATATTCTGGAAAAATAAATATGATTTTTATTTTAAAGCCACTGGCTTCCATGCTCAATAAATGTAATCAATGAATTAATCAGACCAGCTCCAAATGAATACATAGCTAAGTGAGCCAGCACAATGTCTATAAGTGGATCCAATGATTACTCAACAGATTAAACACAAAGTTGCAGAATAAAAGTATTAATGGCTTTATTGATCTTTACAAGTCTAAAGCAGATGACAATAGATTTCAACACAACTGGACAGGTAACAATGATGGTCATTTGCAGGCAATAATGCATTAATAATACTTTTAAAAGATCTCGCTCTTTTTCTTGTACAATTAATAAAAATGTATGTGAAAGAAAAGAACAAAAACATTAGCCACATCTGGCCAGCAGAACCAGCTCCTCAAAATGTAATATAACATAAAAGGATATCTAGAACAAGGAGATACATCATCATCACCCATGTATTCATTATATTTGTTATAATAGATAGCCTACGGCAGGCAGAATTAATACATGAATACCACTCAAGTGAAGATTTGAACACAAAAAAGAAAAATAATTTCAAATTGTTTTGATGGATGAATCCATTTAAGACTAAATTGAGAGTAGGCCTAGTACATGAATCCAAAAGTAATGTAATTTCATAAACCAGACTGGTTATTCAATTCAACAAAAGTAAGAGGAACTATTTAAAGTATTTTCACGAAGACTTGTGTGACAATGTACAACAGATTTTAGACCTACTAAATAGACAGTTCCATACATGTCCAGCATGCATGATTGATTATAGATTCATATTACAAATCTTATTATCTTAATTTGAAAAGGTGAATTAAATGGTAGGTTTGCATCAAGAACTGGTATGAAATCATTAATATTGTTGAAACAAATAAGCTTATCAATAAAATCAAATAACTTTGGTAGCTGGTACAAAGAATACACTCACATAAAATACTCAGGCGAGGAAGGGTTGTCACTGGTAGACCCAGTTTCATGGTAACCATTCGAACCAGTCAATTTCTCGCATTTGAGTTTATATGCGTCCCTCTCGCGTGCCAGTCGGTTGAGCTCGTGCTTCAGCTGCTCCACCTGTGTGACAAGGCTGGTCTTCTCGTGCTCAAGAACGTGTTTCTGCTGAACGCGTTTGTAGCGGCACGATTGTGCGTAACCACGGTTTTTCAGGGTTCGGCGCTTCTGCTTCAGACGCATCATGTCGTCCTTGGTCAGACCCCTCAAGTGCCGATTGAGCTCCCTCACTGACATGGAGACCAGCTGGTCGTCCGAGAAGGCGCTCTCCACGTTGAGTCGTCTGTCGTGGCGATTCTGCTGATGGAGGTGGTGCGCACTAAGCTGGGAGTCGGGTGAGTGCGGAGCCGAGCTGTCGAGGTCCTGCTTGTGGTGATATTGATTTTGGCAGTGCATATCTTGCATATCAGGGTGACCCGAGAGACCGTCGGGTTGACGGATAAGTCCAGGGTACTGCTGGACATGGCCGTTGAGGTTATGTGCCGCCCCGTACCCTTCGAATTCTGCTTGGAGAGCCTGTTGGTGACCGTTCGGAGTGGGTTGGTGCCCGTGGACTGTGGTACCGATAAGGGCCTCCACTGCGTCCTCAGGTGTCAGGCCAAAAGTGTGGGGATACATTTGCTGAGAATAACCTCCACTGCTGGGCGTCCAGTAAAGATCATCAGGGTTCCTTTGCTCACCCGGATTGAAACTCGGTGACGATGGCACCGAACTGCAAGGGGTGCTGACCGGGGTAGAGGAGACTGAGTCCGGTCTCTGGAGCTCGCTGCACGGCCCAATGAATGAGTGATCAATCCCCTGCATTGTCTCCTTCTTCACTTCGAACTTCATCAAGTCGAACTCACTGACATAACCCAAAGGGGTTTTCGGCAGACCCAGATTTGTATGCGATTCGGCGGTCATTCTTTCCAGGATCTATTTGTCTTGGCCACTTCCAAGGGGCACAAAACTCTATTCTTTCATGCAGTCTTTTGCAACAATTGCACTATTGATGAGACGCTTCATACAATTAGTAAGTCCGTCAAATTAAATCTACAGTGAAAACACGCGTGCGTAAAAATGGAAAGATAACCGTCCTCTTAATCGGATAGAAGAAAGGTGCTCTGAGTCCACGGCGGGGCCAAAAGCTCTGCATATGTGTAGCTGTCCTGGTTTATGCTTGCGAGCGCACTTTCTTCATAAAGAACCGTTGCATGATGTCACACGGTATAGACTACACCTCCCTGCTCTTCTCCAATAAAAAGACGACGAGAAGGGTAATTTGCATAATAGCTGATGTGTGCGTTTTGACAATCCAACAAAGGTTGAATGTAGAATGATGCCCAACATTTCTTTTACATAGACCTGCAAAGACATATTGTAGACTACACATTTTACAGGCTACTGTGGCCTACTTTATTTAATTTGTGCATATGTTTCTCTTTCTCTCACACACTACCTCACCACTTGATGTATTAAAATAGTTTATTGTGAAAGACCACAAGGGAACTGATGCTGGAATGCAAAGCATCTGAGGACTAAATATTTAGTCTGTAGACTATATGTCCAGGGATATATTATAGTCAATAGGGCTAGTAATTCAAAATGTAGACGCACTAAATTACCATCTGACTTTCCATATAAATAACATAAAACTATCACAGTTTTAAAGTCACAATTGTATTTGGACAATGGTCTTTATATTTAAGTGGAAGTCCATCATGCAAAAACACAATTCAATAATTCTAATAGAGCTGTTGTGCGTTTGCAATAATCCACCACCACCCATAATAAACAAATAGCCTATACTCTCTAGTCCATGACTAGCCCACTGAAAATAAATATTTATATTCCACTTGTATGTGTTATTATTTGATTTCTGGTTAAATTATATGGACAAGCATAAAGGGTGGACCATAGAGTTAGAAATAGGTAAATTATAAATAACTGTATTTCTATGGGCTTTCTCCTGAGAGTTCTGGTAGCCAAATTGTATATTTATAGATCTATGCTGACCCCTTGTGGTGATATGAGGAAAACGTCACTATTGACCCTCAGAGTATACTGAGCAGTGAATGAAAGCTAGTGTTGTGTCATTGTCTGATATCTACCCTGTCATTTTTTCCTTAATTATTTTTTTTATATTGGCTTTTTATCATGTCAGAATGTACAGAGCATGCACAGTAAGTAAGTATGATTATGGTGGCTTGTGGTTGTCAATACCCCCCTCCACTCAGTCTGGCCCCTTGGTTATAGGGTCTGGCATAGCTTTCTCTACCTCTTAAGCTGTTTTTGTCCATGGCAGAACAGATTCTGATGAGAATACCTCATCAGAAACCAAGTGTCCTCCTGATTGATGTGAGTGTTGCAGTTATTCTAAACACCATCAGGATTTCTCTCCCTCTCTCTCACAACATCTATCCCACATGGTCAGAGGCTGCAGCTGGGCACTGGTTATTTGGTAAACATACTGGCTTCTAATGAAATTAGTTTTTTTTTAGACCAGTGTCAGTAAAGGAACATGGAGAAAATGGAAAGCAGCATAAACATAAAAGCAATGACCAGACTGCACAAGGCGGAAATTATGATTGCTGTAGAACAACTGAGGTATGGAAGAGAGAGAAAGAGAGAAAGAGAAGCTTGGTTTTCTTTACAGTTATGCTACCTGTAGAAACATACTGTGTTGAAATCCAACAAGTTCATTTCAGATAGTCACATATTTTCTTCAGCCGACCTTCCCATAAAAAATCTAACAATATTAGATAAAATATATCATGCAGAAATGTCATAACTGAAATTGATTAAATACATGTTTCAATATTTTTCTTAATGTGCCCTTGCCTACTTATACTAGTTATAGCTGATTAATTGTACATTGTATCTCACTGCAACATTGAGGCTGCATGATGGCAAACTGATCAAGGACCGACTGTACCATCTGCACACTTACCCCAACTACTTTGTGGCCCAAGAGCTTACAGACTGACTGATCAGCCACAAGGAAGCTCTCGATCGGGCAACGGTGGTCTGCCTCATGCAACACCTTATGGACATGACATTGTGCACCATGGTACTGTAGGGCACCACAGTAACATCTCTAAGGGGATATAAAATGCATAGTAAGAGCTTTTCCAAGAGCCTATAGCCCTGACACAGGACCAAGTGTATATTCAACTCCTATTATACACTTCCTCCTACATCAGGGATACCAAGAGCCAAGGAGCTTTGCCAATATACTAACATTGATACAGGAGATCCAAAATGCTGAACTATAAAGTAGGGAAATGTGAAAACATTTTCAAGAAATGTTTCCTTTCTGATCTCTTTAGTTTGTGACAAGTACCCTATGTTCAAGGATGCAACATTTCTGTACCGTTTCCGTAAGGATGATGACATATTTCCATTTAACACTGTCAAGGTCTTCATCCAAGGACAACGATTGTATAAGCAGTAAGAACTACTTTGTTTACCCTGGGGGTCTCTGTCTGGTAGGAACTGGTGCCCTTGAAGAAGTCAAGCCTAGCTTAGGAAGAAGGGTAGCCACATCATCTGAATTACAGAATGTTCTCAGTATGTGCTGGTTTTGGTGATTATGGACTGAAACATTCAACTTTACCAATTGTGTACACAAGTTTGTGTGTAACTGTTCCATTCATTCTGTCTCTCGAGTGCAAAATGGATGTGACATGTTTTGTGTGTGTGGTGTGTTTTGCAGTGTAATAACTGTCAGACTCCATTCTGCATTTAAGGGAGGCGCAGGGTGTTGCATACCAGCGCTCCTTCCCTGGATGCCAGTTGATGGACTGGTTGCTACAGAATGGAAAGACAGAGAGCAGGCGCCAGGGTTTGGAGCTCTGCCATGCCTTGCTGGAGCATGGCATCATTCATCCCGTTGTGAGATGTTACCTTTTGACCTTTGGCCCATTACATTTGGCTCCCAAGTTGCGCAGCAATCTAAGGCACTGCATCTCAGTACTAGAGGTGTCACTACAGACACCCTGGTTCGAATCCAGGCTGTATCACAACCAGCCGTGATTGGGAGTCCCATAGGGCGGCGCACAATTGGCCCAGTGTCATCCGGGTTTGGCCTGTGTAGGCCATCATTGTAAAATAAGAATTTGTTCCTAACTGACTTGCCTACTAAAATAAAGGTTAAATAAAAAATAAAAAAATAAATGGAGGTAATACTGGTTCCCCAGCCTCATAGTTGCTAGCCTACTTAAATGACTTCTATCATAACCAATTAGTATGATGCTTTTTGTGGTCCCCTATATATAGTACCAGTCAAAACTTTGGACACACCTACTCATTCAAGGATTTTTCTTTATTTTTTACTATTTTCTACATTGTAGAATAACGATGAAATAATGCATGTGGAATCATGTAGTAACCAAAAGAATTGCTTAAAAACAAAATTGAAATATATTTTCTATTATCGATTCTTCAAAGTAGCCACCCTTTGCCTTGATGACATCTTTATACACACTTGGCATTCTCTCAACCAGCTTCACCTGGAATGCTTGGAATGCAGACCAAAGGATAGATTTCCACCAGGCAAATGTCCAATGCTCGTGTTTCTTGACCCAAGCAAGCCTCTTCTTATTATTGGTGTCCTTTAGTAGTAGTTTCTTTGCAGCAATTCGACCACGAAGGCCTGATTCACGCAATCTCCTCTGAACAGTTGATGTTGAGATGTGTCTGTTACTTGAACTCTTTGAAGCATTTTTTTGGGCTGCAATTTCTGAGGCTGGTAACTCTCAACTCTTATCCTCTGCAGCAGAGGTAACTCTGGGTCTTCCTTTCCTGTGGCAGTCCTCATGAAAGCCAGTTTCATCATAGCGCTTGATGTTTTTTGCGACTGCACTTGAAGAAGCTTTCAAAGTTCTTAAAATTTTCCGTATTGACTGACCTTCATGTCGTAAGGTAATGATGGACTGTCGTTTCTCTTTGATTATTTGAGCTGTTCTTGCCATAATATGAACTTGGTCCTTTACGAAATAGGGCTATCTTCTGTATACCACCCTTACCTTGTCACAACACAACTAATTGGCTCAAAAGCATTAAGGAAATAAATTCCACAAATATATATATATAAATATAAATATAGACAGTACTCATTCAAGGGTTATATATTAGATTATTCAAAGTAGCCACCCTTTGCCTTGATGACAGCTTTGCACACCCTTGGCATTTTCTCAACCAGCTTCATGAGGTAGTCACCTGGAATGTATGTCAATTAACAGGTGTACCTTCTTAAAAAGTTAATTTGTTGAATTTCTTTCCTTCTTAATGAGTTTGAGCCAATCAGTTGTGTTGTGACAAGGTAGGGTTGGTATACAGAAGATAGCCCTATTTGGTAAAACACCAAGTCCATATTATGGCAAGAACAGCAAAAATAAGCAAAGGGAAACGACAGTCCATCATCACTTAAAGACATGAAGGTCAATCCGGAAAATGTTAAGAACTTTGAATGTTTCTTCAAGTGCAGTCGCAAAAACCATCAAGCACTATGATGAAACGGGTTCTCATGAGGACTGTGTTGGTCAATTTCTTGAACAAATGATCAGGTCTATATTACTTTAATACATACATTAGTAATGGAAAGGAAACACAGACTCTTTGTTTAAGTATTAAAATACTCCTTTTAGTAATACAATTGTAGACAGAAGTTGGTACAGAGTACATTATATGATAGTTATCCCCAAGTTCTGCAAAATGTCTAAGACATCCTGTAACTCATATAGCCTCTCCCAGTCCTCCTTCCCTGAGTTTCCCTGGCAACAACATTTTAATAAATCTAACCTCCCCTGACAGCAGTAACCATTTTATCAGCAATTAAAAGCTCCGAAGTGGGTTTGACCGAAACTTGACCTTTCCTCACAAGTATAGAGTCATAACAATGTGAACAAGTGTAAGCATCTTCTGACAGGTGGCTGGTTTCATCAGGTCTGTGGCAGCCTTGTGTTCTCAGAAAACCAGATAACCACGGTGGGATCCAGACAGGAGGAGTCTGAACGTAGACGCCTTCTGATAGTGTCTGAAGGTCACAACACTCAAAAACAGGTTTTAACACACACACACAGAGGTCTCCCGAAGAAGAGACCTTACAGTTTATCATAACATAATGTATTAACCCTTTAAAATGTATAAGGCCTTGGTTTAACCCTCTTCAACTGCCACAGGAAAGGAAGACCCAGAGTTACCTCTGCTGCAGAGGATAAATTCATTAGAGTTACACGCCTCAGAAATTGACAATTAACTTCACCTCAGATTGCAGCCCAAATAAATGATTCACAGAGTGCAAGTAACAGACACATCTCAACATCAACAGTTCAGAGGAGACTGCGTGAATCAGGCCTTCATGGTCAAATTGCTGCAAAGAAACCACTACTAAAGGATACCAATAAGAAGAAGAGACTTGTTTGCGCCAAGAAACACGAGCAATGGACATTAGACCAGTGGAAATCTGTCCTTTGGTGTGATGAGTCCAAATGTGAGATTTTTGGTTCCAACCGCCTTGTCTTTGTGAGATGCAGAGTAGGTGAACGGAGGATCTCTGCATGTGTGGTTCCCACAATGAAGCATGGAGGAGGAGGTGTGATGGTTTGGGGATGCTTTGCTGATGACACTGTTTGAGATTTATTTAGAATTCAAGGCACACTTAACCAGCATGGCTACCACAGCATTCTGCAGCGATATGCCATCCCACCTGGTTTGCGCTTAGTGGGACTATCATTTGTTTTTCAACAGAACAATGACCCAACACATCTCCAGGCTGTGTAAGGACTATTTGACTAAGAAGGAGAGTGATGGAGTGCTGCATCAGATGACCTGGCCTCCGCAATCACCCGACCACAGCCCAATTCACATGGTTTGGGATGTGTTGGACCGCAAAGTGAGGGAAAAGCTGCCAACAAGTGCTGAGCATATGTGGGAACTCCTTTAAGACTGTTGGAAAAGCATTCCAGGTGAAGCTGGTTGAGAGAATGCCAAGAGTGTGCAAAGCTGTCATCAAGGCAAAGGGTGGCTACTTTGAAGAATCTAAAATCTATTTTGATTTATTTAACACTTTTTTGGTTACTACATGATTCCATAAGTGTAATTTCAAAGTTTTGATTTCAAGACTATTATCACACAATGTAGAAAATTGTAAAAATAAAGAAAAACCCTTGAATGAGTAGGTGCGTCCAAAATTTTGACTGGTACTGTACATACTAGTGGATATTTACCCCCTGCCACACTCTCCTCTGCCCCAGTGGTGAGATGAAATCCAAAATCAGTAGATCGTCCCTCTGTTCTTCTTTGACATCATTTGTTATTTTCAGGCTTACACAGGTGTATGTAGTCTACTTGAGCAGTTAGTTTCTGATAAGGCCATTTGGGACAAAATATGTTTTAACTGAAAAGTATAACAACCAGTGGCGACCCGTCGATCGATGCAGGTGGGGCAGAGCACCACACTTTTAGGTTAAAAAAATAATTGTTATTTTGGCATTAATACGTGTCACATATCAGTTTGCAAACAATGTAAAAAAAAATCTAATATAATTGAGTTAACAAAGCCGCATACAAACATGGTCTCTTTTTTGCTTTCTTGAGTAAGGCTGCTCCAAAATGCTGGTGTTCCAGCCTAGCTCAGTGCTTTCTGTGATGGTGGGGCTAGCCAGCAGAAAATACAGAGCGTTACACCTGATTGGCTCAGTTTTCTGTCACTCATAGGACAGTACGTCATCCCCAATTCTAAGATTAGAGCTTGAAAATTTTAGCCTCTTGGATTCTGCCATAGAGTTATATTAGAAGTGCCCATCCAAGAAGGCTCAAGGCCATTGGCCACAGAAAGAATGACATCAAATCATGTTATATCTACAGTAACTTTGATTGGACTGATCATGTCAACATCTCACTTTCAATGTCTTAGCTAGCAGTCATCATCAGTTGTCATCAAGTTGACAATCTACTGGCAAATTCTTTTTAATCCTTGTCATATGATGAGAGATAATGAAGAGAAATTATAGATAAAACGTATCGGTGCTCATCGGCCATTGTACATAAAGATTACACAAGTTGGAAATAGCAAACTCTTGTATGCTACTGCATAAATGGTGTAATATGCAAGGGAGAAATCTATACTGTAGCTAAAAAAGTAACGTAATACTAAGTGTATGTTGTGTAGTAAACTGTTAGTAGCCCATGTGCCTCACCCTAATAATTTGGCATAGTGCGGTATTGTAAACACATAGTAGTTGTGGTGCTTGGCTTGCACGTGCAAATTCAGCACACACAACATTCTATAATAGATTTGCGTTATTTGACACGTCAAATTAAAAGCTTATTTAACGTGTCAAATAGTGTTATATAACGTGCATCTTTTTTGACACGCAAAGATAGAAATGGCGTTCAATGTGCCTCACTCTAATAATTTGGTCTATTTTCACCTCCTGTTCTAACTTGGTGGTGACTATAGCCTATAACCTGTTTCAGAGAAATGTAATCATTGAATATTGTAAGAGTTGTCTGCCATATCAGCTATGTTTTTTAAAAGGCAGTAAATGAGGCTGAATGAACTATTTCGCTGCCAGACAAGGCTCCGCTGATAGCCAGGTGTAGCAGTGGTAAGGTGTTTGGACTGCTGTTGGGACAGCTTTATGTAGGCCCTAACAGTTTGTAAGCACCATTTGTTACTGTAAAATATGAATATGAATTCGAAGGACCAATAAAAAGGATAGATAAAAACTTAGGTGCTGGGTTTTAGGCTGGTAGCAACCACCACAGGGTGTCCGTTCAGAACATGAGGAAGCAGTAGTTCCAGATCAAGGATTTAATGAAGATCCACACACACACATACAACACCACTCTCTCTGATACTAATTGTGGTTATTTAGTTGCATGCACAATAACATCAGAAATAAAAGCAATTTCTTCTAAGGAGGAAAAATAAGCAGGAGAGAAAAACAGCTTCATCATCAGAATGGACACTATAGACTGCCGAGGCTCTGCCTGGTCGGGTATTACCCTGTCCCGGGAAAGAAGGCTGCTTATTGACTAATAAAATGATGATGATTATGACCTCATTCCAATAGGAAAACCAAAAGAAAGTTGGGGTCTTGGAAAGGAGATGAGCTGGCCGTTTGAACAGTTACCATTATAGTGCAATTAATGTATTGTTTAGTGTTGTGTTGTGTAGTGGCTTTGCTGGCATGCGTCCCACTTTTTTTTTTGCCCCACTAAGATTTACATGATAAAATCGCCACTGAAAACAATTTTTTTTAATAATAATATTGAGCAAGAACGTCTTCTTTTTCGGACCTTCTGCCGAGTCTCAAATCCAAAATGCTGGAGTATAGAACCAAATTAAAAGTTGTAGCTTCACTGTCCAAATAAATATGGGGCGGTAGCCTAGTGGTTAGAGCTCTGGACTAGTTACCGAAAGGTTGCAAGATCAAATCCCTGAGCTGAAAAATCTGTCGTTCTGCCCCTGAACTAGGCCGTCATTGAAAATAAGAATTTGTTCTTAACAGACTTGACTGGTAAAATAAATAAAAATATTTAGGGGAGTGTATGACCTTCATTTTCTAGTCTTGTCTCTATTGGGGGAAATAAATATAGTCCCCTTATAACAGCATCTCATGTGATGGGGGATGCTGGGGCTTTGTGATCAGAGGTATGGCCCCAGTTTACGTCCAGGCAGTCGATCCTGGAAGCCCTGCTGCAGGGGTTAAGGTAACACAAACATAGTTCCTATTTTTTGTGACATTCTCCTGATTCTTATTGTAAACCTAAGTGAGTCAGGTGAATGGGCAAAGCATTCTTCACCTGGGTTACTGCCAGGTCACCAGGCTGGTGATGACGGGACCTCGCACTGTTGTGTTGGAGGTCATGGAACCACTGGGGTGACCAGAAGTACCTTCAAAATTCTCCAAAACCTGCCTCAGAAATCTCCTGAACTAGCTAAACTATTGTGTGCTGTGTTACAAAGGGGCACAGTGTGGTTGGACATTTGTACAAATTGATCTCTAAGCTATATATTGATCTGTAAGATACTACTTCCAATTTCTTGGGAGTCTCTTGAAAAATGTTTTATACGAGTGCATGGCTTTGTTGTTGAGCATCCATGCTGTAGATTGTTTAGTTAGATCGTATTAGCCTATTCCTGGTGGTGGCTACAGTTGCTAGCCTAGAGAAAAATTGGCAAAACTAACTAAAACTATATCACAGGGTCAGAGTGTAGTAGCCTAGTCAAATACTTTTTATAACTAGCTCATTGTTCTGTCTGTGGCCTAGTCTTCTATGGGCCCACATGTCGTGGAATAGGTGGGTGGCTCCAGTCAGAGTAAAAAATATATGATGCTTTTGGACCACTTTCCTTGATTTTACACCCAAGAAACATAGGTGTGACTTTTGAAACAATTAGATACTCAGTACTAAGGGAAGCACATATCTCAGAAAAAAATATTGTACATTTAAAACTTATCTCCCCAAACATTCACTTCCGTCTTTTCCTCCTCGCCATTTTGGATTGACTTGGCTCGGGTTAGTTGGGAACGTTCAAGAGAAGTGCTGATGATTGTCGGATTCAATTGTAACAGTCCAATTAGCCATGTATGCTGTACAATATGCACTAGAAATCCACCCCACATATTGTGGCTATTAGCTAGCAATTAATTTAACGTATATTGCAGATGGCTGAGATTTTGCTAACTAGCTAAACAGCACCACCGGCTTGGCGAGGACGAACAACAACCGCATCATTGAGTTGGATTCATTTGTTAGCCAACGAGCTACCGTTACTTGTTAGCTAGCATTTATCTCAGCAAACCATTTGGGCAGCCAGTTTTTGTGTGGTTGGGTTCGGAGACATACCAGGTAAGATTGGTTAGAGTTGAGGCGCGGTATTTTGTATAACTAGTTATCTAGCTAGTTATGGCGGCAAGTTAACTAGCGAACAAACATGCCTGGCTATCATCGGCTGGCTAGTTGGTCGGCTAGACATTGGCTAGCTACTGCATGCTAGCCAGTTCGCCTTCTGCTAAACTGACGCTAGCTAACAAATAAGGTATCTTAACTAGCATCCATTGTGTATTTTCTTTACCTCACTTCATAATGATTACTAACATTAAACATAACGTTAGCTAGATAACCAACCTTTGACAAAGGATTTGTAACTAACCATCAGAGGTCTAAGTGATGTTAGCTAGCTTAATTCGCTAACGCGTTAGGCCCATATTCGTTTTAGTCTTAATTTAAGGTTAGTCATAAGGTTAGCACTGTGGTTAGGTTTAAAATCACTTAAAGATAAATTGTAGAAATGGGCGGGGTTTATGATTTTGTGGCTATGGTAAGTAGTGACGACCGCATAGCTACATAAGGACGTTTCAGCTGTACAGGAAGCCAATAGATGAGAATAATGTTGTACCAGAATTGAAGTCCCATCCTGTCTGTGCCAATCAATGCTGTTTGTGATTTAGCTATGATCTTCGAATGCAAATAATCTTAAAACGTTATTGCCAAGTACCTCAACTCCACGATGATTTCATCTACAGTCCCGTGTAGCTCAGTTGGTAGAGCATGGCGCTTGCAACGCCAGGGTTGTGGGTTCGATTCCAACGGGGGGCCAGTACAAAAAATAAAGTATGAATGTATGTACTTGTAAGTCGCTCTGGATAAGAGCGTCTGCTAAATGACTTAAATGTAATGTAAATGTAAATCTACGGAGTTGAATGTAGACTATCTTTTTTTTATTAACCTACAACGCATTCGAGTCGCTATGCAATCGATACTTCAAATATTACAATGTTTGTCCTCTATTGCGTGCATTTTTTTTGTTTGCTGAAATGCATACTTTTTAATAAGACTTTAATTTAGTAGCTACAACCAGCGACTGTTTCTAAATTGCTGTTGCTCTAAGATGCCAATTCAGCACGAATGCGCATGTGCCAATTAAATCTCAACAAGGTAACGGTTGTATTTGATTAATGTTTTATTAAAACGTTTCAACAAACAAACGCTCGCAACAGCAGAGGATAAACTGGTACACGGTAAGGGTTTAAGAATGTGCTTTTTTTTGTATTGACTTCATAGCAAGTCAGTGGTTCATTTAAAAAAAAAAAAACTAGTTTGAGATCAACCCTGGATAAAATCATCATGGAGTTGAGGTACTTGGCTAACTTTGTATGAGCAGGCCATATGGGTTTGACATGAATAGTAATAGAATTCTCTGTGATTTATTCTTGCAGTCTGGAAAGATGTATCAACTCCCTGTGAACAACCTCACTAGGATACGAAGAGCAAGGAAACAGGTGAAAGCGGCTCTCTGTGACATTGGACTGGAGTACTGTAAGGAGCAAGCGGAGGTGAGAGAGAAAATAAAACAAGTCATAGCTTTTACCTATCACTAAGGTTTTAGTGTTGTGTGTGTGCGCCTAACGTAAGAGTTTCACTCATTTTTATAGTCATTTGTGCTTCCGAAAAAAATATGGTGGTAAAAATTAATAGGCATATAATCTAATTTGACAAGTTCCAGCATACACTACTGTGATTTCTGATCAGAATAATTGTCCCTCTCACATAGGACCTCAAAGAATTTTGCCCAGATGAGAACTATGTGAAGAATACTGTCTGCCTGGAACTTTGTTCATGGGATCCGACATTCTCAAAAACACAGGTAAATGACTCACACTAGAAATTAGAAATTAATTTAATTACCCCTTATTCTGGGGCTTGTAATGATTATAGTACTTCTTTGTTTGTCACAATCATAAATACAACTAGTTTTGGATAAAGGAGCAACCATTTCAATTTTGTAAATGTTGTGATTACATTTTCAAACTCGCCTGTTTATTATTTTAATTTTTTACAGGAGTACC
The DNA here is from genome assembly GCF_016432855.1 of Salvelinus namaycush. Classification (NCBI taxonomy): domain Eukaryota; kingdom Metazoa; phylum Chordata; class Actinopteri; order Salmoniformes; family Salmonidae; genus Salvelinus; species Salvelinus namaycush. The sequence continues at coordinate 23,228,395 of NC_052308.1, read as the reverse complement.
GGTCAAAGCCTTTCTGCTGCACAGAGTGCAACTTCTCTTCCAAGTACTACTCGGGCTACAAAAACCACTTCCGAAATGTCCACAGGCACAACTTTGAGAACCGCATCCTGCTCAACTGCCCTTACTGCACCTTCACTGCGAGCAAGAAGACAATGGAAACGCATGTCAAGGTCTTCCACATATCTAGTGTGGCACGTCAGGGTCTAGGGGGCTACCAGGGGGCTGCTGTGGGGGCAAATAACAAGGTGGAGAAGGCAATGTACTATTGCAAGAAGTGTAACTTCCGGGACCCTCTGTACAATGTTGTGCGAAGGCACATCTACAGGGAGCACTTCCAGCATGTGGTCTCACCCTATGTTGCCATGGTCTCAGAAACATCAGTCAAAAATGGAGCCAATGCTGTCAACGGCAACAACATCCTCTGTAAGCGCTGTCAATTCTCCACCCGTAGTTATGAGGCGCTGGTGCAGCATGTCATTGAATATCATGAGCGCATTGGCTCTCAGGTGACAACCATGATTGGACATGCTAATGTTGTGGTGTCCAGACCGCAAAGCTATGGGATGGCCCAGAAGGGTTCTGTGATGACTGGGGGTCGTACCCTGACATCTGAACAGGTTAGCCATATGGTGGGGGTCCATCTAAAGCAGGGACCTACTGGACTAAAGAATGTGACAAGTCAGTCCTCTATTGCTGGCCAGCGTTTGAACATTCCTGGCAATGGTGGTTTGGGAGAAGGTGCTAATGCTAGTCTTACATCCCAAACACAGAAGTGGAAAATGTGCACAGTCTGCAATGAGCTCTTCCCTGAAAACCTGTACAGTGCTCATTTTGAGAAGGCACACAAGGCTAAGAAGGTATGGGCAATTGCCAAGTATATCATGAAGATCCACAACTTCACCAGTAAGTGTTTGCTTTGCAACCGATATCTTCCCAGTGACACGTTGCTTAACCACATGCTGATCCATGGGCTCACCTGCCCACAGTGTCATGCCAGCTTCAATAATGTGGAGAAAATGCTAGATCATGTGGGGCAGGCTCATCCAGATGACTTTGTTGGTCCTCCAGCCGCCTCCCCGCTTACCTTTGACCTCACGATTGGGCAGGCTAAGAACAAAATCATACAGCTTATTGTTATAACCTATAACATGAAGGAACCTGTAGCTGCTCAGGAGCAGTCTATGGCTTCCCATGCCCAGAACAGCTTCCACACTCCAGTGAAGAGTCTGCCTTCAAAGATGCCAGTGAATAAGAAGGACATGCTTGCCAGAAGTCAAGCCACTGTATCTGGCAGCAATGAGGTTGGCAAGACCCTATGCCCACTATGTTTTACCATCCTCAAGGGTCCTATATCTGATGCCTTGTCACAGCATCTGAGAGAACGACACCAAGTGCTTCAGACAATGCACCCTGTGGAGAAGAAGATGACGTACAAGTGCATCCACTGTTTGGGCGTCTACACCAGCAACATGGTGGCCTCCACGATCACTCTGCACCTTGTGCAGTGCCGAGCTGTGGGAAGGGCCCAGAAGGGCCTGGGACCAAAGTCTGCCTTGACACTCAACTCCTCTGGTGCAGGGTTCTTAAAGCGTCAGCTACCCTCCCAACCCATGTCTGGCTCCAAGAGGATGAAGATAAAAAATGATGTATATTCCCCCATGAATATGGACAAGCCAGGGGAGGCTGTGGATCTAGTGTTGGACCCTAGGAACTATGAGCACAAGACTTATGAAGCACGCAAAGCCTTCCTCACGACCTATTTCAATCGTTGCCCCTATTTAACTTCACAGGAAGAAGAGAAGCTGTCTGCAAGCCTGTGGCTCTGGAAGTCTGACATTGCCAGTCACTTCGCTAATCGACGGAGGTCATGTGAGGGAGACTGTGAGACCAGGAAATTGAAAGTGCTACTTGGCTTTGACATGCAGGCACTCAAGGGACTGAAGCATGACATGGACTTTGAGGAGAAAACCAAGCTCCCCATCACGTCAGTGGAGAAGGCCTTTAAGTCTAGGCCGGCTCTTAACACAGACCAAAGAAAGCAATGCGAGACAATTAACTGTACCCTCAAGCTAAGTACTTACACAGAACCCATATCTATTGACTCATCTGATAGTGAGTCGGAACCAGAGGACTGTTCCATTGAGAATGGGCAAGTTGACACACCAAAATCTGTGGATGTCACATCTTAAGGAAAATCAAACCTGCCAGAAGAGAGATCTCCAAGCATTGAGGCGCCTAAAATAGAGATGGGCCCTTATCAAGATGGTTGATCAAAAACCTGAATCACCTTCTGTTAGTTTACTACAGACTCTAGGCCTAAATAAGGTGCCTTGGGTCGGTAAGATGATCCATCAAAATGAGAGCAGCCTAAAAGACCTGCGGTACAGGGGAAGCATGAGGGTTTGGTGCAGGTAATCCTTACACTCTGCAGTTCTTCAGTTATAGGGAAGTCAGGGAAGGTAGGAGAGACTGACAGGACAAATTAAGACTTCATAAATTCAGTGGGATGGTCAGTTTAAGTAAAGAATAATTACTAATTCATAAATTAGGAACTACACAAGTATAGAAACTAGCTGTTAACTTCTGGCTCCAGATAAAGGTATGCTGAAATGGTGCAAAAGAAAATGTATGTTGTCTGTAGCTAATATTGGTGGGAACATTGTACATATTTAGTAGGCCTACATTAGATTATGCATACATTTAGACTGTCAGTTTTAAGTGAAATTCAAAAACTTTCACTTCTTATAGGCATATGGATTGTCCTCCCATATGATGTATTATTGTTATTTCAATTTTAGAGATAGCAGGGTAACATGTATACATACCTATGTTCACTTTTGTTTAAACAAAGAAATTGGTTTAATAAAGCTTTTTTCAAAGAACCTTCATTTGACTAACACTATATAATGTTATTGTGCCCCTCCATTATACAAATATACTCCATTGTAATAAAATAAAAAATAAAATAAAAATATATACAGTACCTAGGGTTGCAAAGGGTCGGAAACTTTCCGGGAAATTTTCCATGGGAAGTTAAGCCCTGGATTTGGGGAATTTTGCTTAAATCCATCAAAAAAGTTTGCTTATAACAGTGAACCTTTTTTGTAGGATACACAAGGAAATTCTAGATCTTGTGGCATATTTTGGTTAAACTGCTCAATTCAATGGAATTGCAACCCTCTGCATGCACAGTGCACTCTTCCATCACATGTACAGCTGATTCTCAAGATCTTGCACGCTAATGAGATTCTATTGAGACCACACTACTACACTGAGCAAAGGACTACTTGCTTTCTGGTAAGTGTTGATTACAATAATGGGGGCGGTGAATATATTTTGTATGACTATTTTTTTGTTAATCGTAAATGGTAGCTTACAGCAAAGTGTGTTTTAAAGCATTTCTAACTTGTTAACAATTTCTGCAATCAGTTTTTGCTACCATGTGGATTTTGACTTGCTTGAGCCTGCTAACTGAGTGTTAATTCACCTGTTACCATACATGTTTCATTTAAATAAAATAAAAAATCTTACAAAGGAGTTTAATCTAACTGCTTAACTATTTATCTGTACATGGAATTATATATATATATTTTTATTTTATTTGTTCTTCTAATCTTTACAGGAAAATGCCACGGGCACTATCTGATGTTTGGAGACATTTCACTGCAGCTAATGTAGAAGGAAAAGTTGTGTACATTTGCCAATATTGTGCCAAATCATATGTGAAGAATGCAACAAAGATGCAGAATCATCTGGCCAAGTGCATAAAGTTCCCTCAGTGCTCACATCAAGCAACCTCTGACAAAAGTCCCTCTACTTCTATTCGAGGTGAAAATGACGAGTCGGACACCTTATCGATAGCAACAGCTCATGGTACTCCTGGAATCAGAAGTTTTTTTTGACTCAATGGAGGTATGTAATCAGAGAAATGCTGATGAATGTCTTGCTCGAGCTGTGTATGCAACTGGTTCACCTCTGCTCACAGGCAATGTGTATTGGAAGAGATTTCTGAATGTTCTTCGCCCAGCATACACCCCTCCAAACAGACATGCTTTATCTACTCATTTGCTGGATGCAGAGTTCAAAAGAGTTCAAGTGAAGGTCAAGCAAATCATAGAGAAAGCAGACTGTATTGCAATCATCTCTGATGGGTGGTCGAATGTCCGTGGGAAAGAAATAATTAACTACATCAACTCCACCCCTCAACCAGTATTCTACAAGAGCACAGACACAAGGGATAACAGACACACCAGTCTCTAGATTGCAGATGAGCTGAAGTCAGTCATCAATGACCTTGGACCACAGAAGGTATTTGCACTGGTGACAGACAATGCTGCGAATGTGAAGGCTGCTTGGTCTAAAGTGGAGGAGTCCTACCCTCATATCACACCTATTGGCTGTGCTGCTCATGTATTGAATCTGCTCCTCAAGGACATCATGGCACTGAAAACAATGGATACATTCTACAAGGGAGCCAAGGAAATGGTTAGGTATGTGAAGGGTCAAGTTATAGCAGCAATTTACTTCACCGAGCAAAGTGAGAAGAATAAGAGCTCCACAATAAAGCTGCCCAGCAACATCTGTCGGGGTGCTGTTGTCATCATATTTGACAGTCCTGGAGGGGAAGGAGTCTCCAAGAAATGGCCATATCACAGTCTGCCGATATGGACAGCCCCATCAAGAGGATCCTCCTGGATGATGTATTTTGGGAGAGAGGTAAGCAGCCTGAAACTCCTGAAACCTATAGCAGTAGCCATTGCATGGATTGAGGGAGACAATGCCATCCTGTCTGATGTTCAGACTCTGCTTGCAGATGTAAGAGAAATCCATACTGCCCTGCCCACTTCACTGTTGCTCCAAGCAGAGGAAACTGCAGTTCTGAAATGCATCAAAAAGCGTGAAGACTTCTGCCTGAAGCCCGTACAGAGTACATGTTGGACCCCAAGTATGCTGGCAAGAGCATCCTGTCTGGTTCAGAGATCAATAAGGTCTATGGTGTCATCACTACCGTGTCTCGCCACCTTGGCCTGGATGAGGGTAAGGTTCTTGGCAGTCTGGCGAAGTACACTTCCAATTAAGGGCTTTGGGATGGATATGCAATATGGCAGTCGTGCCAACATATCTCATCAGCCACCTGGTGGAAGGGACTTTGGATCTGAGGCTCTTTCCCCTGTTGCCTCCACCATCCTCCAAATTCCACCATCAGCTGCCTCAGAGTGCAACTGGTCCTTGTTTTGGAACACACACACCGAGGCACGCAACAGGCTGACAAATACAAGGGTTGAAAAATTGGTTGCCATCCGGGCAAATTTGAGGCTTTTTGAGCCTGACAATGAGCCATCCTCAAGGTTGGAAAGTGACAGTGAAGATGAGGCCTCTGATGTTCAAGAGGTGGACATTGAGTAGGTCGAGGGAGAAGACATGGAAGCCTGAGAGGAAGACAACCAAAGCTTTAGTTTCTAGGCTTTCATGTTACAGAGATGTATGTTGAAAATGTCTTTTGGGAGATGCGATGGATCATTGGGGATGATTCAATTTTCCCTTTTGTTCAGTGAAATCATCCTATGTGAAGAGTCAACTCATTTAATTAAAGTTCAATTCGTAGCTAGTTATTTTATTTATTTTGGAAGGATTTAATAATTTGCAATTGTCTACTTAAGGTAAAATGTTTGTTTCTGTCTCCATATGATATGGTAAATATATCCAATGTAAAAAGCATCTACATTTAAATGGTATTAATATTAATTTGCATAGATTCCTGTTAATTCCAATGGAAAGTTTCCATCTCTGAATATTCCCCAAAATGTGCAACCCTAACAGTACCATTCAAAAGATTGGACACACCTACTCATTCAAGGGTTTTTATTTTTACTATTTTCTACATTGTAGAATAATAGTGAATACATCAAAACTATGAAAAAACACATGATTCCATGTAGTAACCAAAAAAATGATAAATCAAAATATATTTTAGATTCTTCAAAGTAGCCAGCCTTTGCCTTGATGACAGCTTTGCACGCTCTTTGCATTCTCTCAACCAGCTTCATGAGGTAGTCACCTGGAATGCATTTCAATTAACAGGTGTGCCTTGTTAAAAGGTAGTTTGTGGAATTTCTTTCCTTACTGCGTTTGAGCCAAATAGTTGTGTTATGACGAGGTAGTGGTGGTATACAGAAGTTAGCCCTATTTGGTAAAAGACCAAGTCCATATTATGTCAAGAACAGCTCAAATAAGCAAAGGGAAATGACAGTCCATCATTACCTTAACACGTGAAGGTCAGTCAACATGGAAAATGTCAAGTACTTTGAAAGTTTCTTCAAGTGGTGTCCCAAAAACAATCAAGTGCTATGATGAAACGGCCTCTCATGAGGACCCACACAGGAAAGACCCAGAGTTACCTCTGCTGCAGAGGATGATTTTGTTAGAGTTACCAGCCTCAGAAATTGCAGCCCAAATAAATACATCACAGTGTTCATAACAGACACATCTCAGCATCAAATGTTCAGAGGAGGCTGCATGAATCAGGCCTTCATGGTCGAGTTGCTGCAAAGAAACCACTTCTAAAGGATACCAGTAAGAAGAGACTTGCTTGGTTCAAGAAACACGAGCAATGGACATTGGACCGGTGGAAATCTGTCCTTTGGTCTGAGTCCAAATTTCAGATTTTTTTTCTCCAGCTGCTGTGTCTACGTGAGACGCAGAGTAGGTGAACAGATGATCTCTGCATGTGTGGTTCCCACCGTGAAGCATGGAGGAGGAGGTGTGATGTGTGGGGGTGCTTTGCTGGTGACACTGATTTATTTAGAAATCAAGGCACACTTAACTAGCTTGGCTACCACAGCATTCTGCAGCGATATGCCATCCCACCTGGTTGTGCTTTTTGGGACTATCATTTGTTTTTCAACAGGACAATGACCCAAAACAAACCTTCAGGCTGTGTAAAGGCTATTTGACAAAGAAGGAGAGTGATGGAGTGCTGCATCAGATGACCTGGCCTCCACAATCCCCTGACCTCAACCCAATTGAGATGGTTTGGGATGAGTTGGACCGCATAGTGAAGGAAAAGCAGCCAACAAGTGCTCCGCATTTGTGGGAACTCCTTCAAGACTGTTGGAAAAGCATTCCAGGTGAAGCTGGTTGACAGAATGACAAGAGTGTGCAAAACTGTCATCAAGGCAAAGGGTGGCTACTTTGAAGAATCCAAAATATATTTTGAATTGTTTAACACTTTGGTTCCTACATGATTCCATATGTGTTATTTCATAGTTTTGATGTCTTCACTATTATTTTACAATGTAGAAAATAGTAAAAATAAAGAAAAACCCTTGAATGAGTAGGTGTGTCCAAACTTTTGACTGGTACTGTATATATTTTACCTTTATTTAACTAGGCAAGTCAGTTAAGAACACACTCTTAGTTACAATGAAGCCTACCCCAGCCAAACCTAGGCCAATTGTGCGCATCCCTATGGGACTCCCAATCACAACCTGATGTGATACAGCCTGGATTTGGACTAGGGACATCTCTTGCACTGAGATGCAGTGCATTAGACGCTGCACCACTCTCTATACTAGAGATTATACTCCAAAATCTTTGTGGGAACACGTTGACATAAATATCTGAACACACGGATAATCTGCCCGCGATAATTTGAACACGATCTCAACTTCCGGTGTGTCTTTGATTGGTGATTCATTTTGTGAGAAGGCGGAACATCCGATCTACGTGAACAAAACTGGCCAATGGCATTATTGGCCTTCTCGCCGCTCCAATTCGCTTGAAATATGTCGTTATTTTAAATGCTTTTATGCACAAAAATTGAATTTACCTTTAAAAAACTCGATGCTTATTTATTGAAAGGTACATCAGTCTGATTTGCAATTGTAAGTATGACAGACCATGATATTTTAAAGGATTGGTTTAGGAAATATTGCTATGGAGATGGGAAGCTTGTATAGTGAGTGTAAAAGCAGCTGTCATGTGTAGCTAGGTAGCGGCGATGCTAATTTGCTAGTTACGTATACATACATACAGTTGACTTATTTTATGAATACCGTATTAAGAAATTACTGCTTGTTTGTCACTTGTACCCTAGGTGATATTAACTTGATCTCAATACGTTTGTTTTTGAGCTTTGAAATCCATTTATATGGCAGTAGCGCAGCATTAAAAGCAAACACATTTTGACAATTTGTTATGCACTCTTGTCAAACGTGCTATAATGTAAAATAGTAGCTATATTAGCTGGTTCGTTGTATATAGCCAAAGAAGTGCATTGTTCGGTGGAAATTAATATGATGGTTATAGCTTTAGATAGCCAAGACCGATAGCTTGCTACCTGACATCAAAGCGGCGCCCCAATGGTATGGCGTAATAAGTTTCATACAGTATGTGTCTAAAAAAAAAGAAAAAAAGAAAAAGAAACATCTACCATACCGAACAGACCTGGGTTTAGCAGTGCAGTATTTCAAGGTGATTGTGATGCTGCTGGGGCAGAGTTCCATTCTTAATAACAATGAACAATAGAATCCAGTGTTTTCATGTTTTCTGCACCAGAGAATTTGTGTGAGTGTGTTTTTTTTCTTCCAGGGTGTGATAACTTGTTGCATCCCAGAGGAAACTGCCAGACAGCAAGCCTTTATTCCAGACATCTCAGTTAGTGTGAGGTATGGCAGAAGAGCCCTGGGGATCCAAATAGAGTGAAAAGTCAATGGATAAAGAGGGTGCATAGAAGGTGGAAAAGATGTCTTACAGTAACAGGGAACTGGTGGTGTTTTTTATAAGCTATAGACTGTCCCAGAGGAATTATTCATGTTGTCAATTGGGGCTGGAGGGTGCAAGTGGACGGACTGAGGGAGATGAGGCCATTGCAAATGGGTCTGTGGGGAACAACCGGAACAGCAGAAGCAATTTGGCGAAGCCCTCATCTCCACAGGGGGTCATGGAGCCAGTGAAAGCAGCACTACGGGACTCAGTGGATGAGTTTGAGCTGCGCTACACCCGTGCCTTCAGTGACCTCTCCTCCCAGCTCCACATCACCCCTGCCACAGCCTACCACAGCTTTGAGAGTGTGATGGACGAAGTGTTCAGGGACGGGGTCAACTGGGGTCGCGTGGTGGGTCTGTTTGCTTTCGGCGGGGCCTTGTGTGTTGAGTGTGTTGAGAAGGATATGAGCCCACTGGTGACACGCATCGCAGACTGGATGACCACCTACCTGGACAACCATATCCAGCCCTGGATCCAGAGCCAAGGAGGATGGGTAGGTTGGAGCTGATACTTTACTCTGCACATTATACATCCTAATTATGGGATTTAGTAATACATTCTCATTGTCAACACTATTGTGCGTGCGCATCCTTTTCTGCACCCACTCTCTCTGAGAAATAGAGAATACCATGATAGACTACACTAAAGGGAGAAGCTACAGAGGAGTATTGGGGCAAACAGCTGGGCTGCTAACACATAGTTCACTGTATTAATCTTCCTCTGTTCCTTGAAAGGACTGTTTTGCAGAGATCTTTGGCAGAGATGCTGCTGCAGACGTTCGAAGGTCCCAGGAGAGCATAATTAAATGGCTGCTATTTGGGGTGATTCTGCTTTCAGGAGTGCTGGTCGGCACTCTCATCATGAAGAAACGCCAATGAAGTGGTGTAATACGAGCCGCATCTAGTTTACCCCCAGCACATATAAATGCAAAATCAACAAAAATACAACTTTATAGTTTATGTTTACATAAGCCCAGTCTGTTTGTGCACTGACAGAAACCTGATGATTAGCCCTGGCTATAACAGTTTTTGGGCAATGAATATGTAGCTTGGTGAGCTGTCTCACTACTCACCTCTCCTGTCCTGTGCTCTGTAACATTTGTTTTTACATTTGAAAAGTAATACGTAAAATAACATTTTATGACATTATTTTCTTACTTTTATAATTATTGGTTTTATTTTTTTAACTTGGATAGAGGGTGTTGCATTCGAGACTGGAGGTGCTTTAAATGGACCTGAAGCTAAGCGTGAATGGGAAAACTACAGCTGGTGTAGGAGGACATAGGAGATTGTTTATGTATTTTTAGGTTTGTGTGTTACCCTTTATACCCTAGTACCAACTACATACATTCTTTCCAAATTGACATTTGACCAATTACATTGAAGATTTTAGAATATTGTTTTTTATTTTGTGTGAACGGCCCAATGCTGCTGTTTTTGTCTTCATATCAAATCATTTTGGGGTAACAATTTAAGTACCTTACTGTGATTGCTTTCAATCGAAATGGTAATAAAAATAATTGTAAACTCCCTTAGCAAGAGAATTTCAGCTAGGACTCTGGTTGTGGTCTTAGTAGGGAGGGGGAAACAGCTCTCGCTAAAAGGGCATTATCATAATTTTCACAGTATTCTACCAACCTCTTAGTGGAAATATATATATATATATATATAAAACACAGCTATATCATGTTTTTTACTGCATTGGGCCTTTAACTGAAACCTCAGTTTCAATGTGACAATTGCTCTAAAATGTTATGTTCTTTCCTTGCTGTACTGGAGTTTCAGGCATGCACTAAATAATAAAACATATTTATGTTTTAAGTGGGGGTTTTTCTATGTGATTCACAGACAACATTTCAACACAGATAGTGGGAACATGGAGAAAGTAATGAATTCAGATTTGTCCATGCTGCATTCTCATAATATGCCTTTAGGGGGTGCATGTGCTCAACAAATACAGTTTCTGGAGCGACTATTTTTCAGCCTCAACTCAGTGCAACATATCAGGAATACCTTGTCCTGTTTCCCAGAGAAAGTGTTGCTCTGAAAAGTCTACCTCTAATATACTGCCAATATCACATTGTCTCTTGGAGCTCCTCGCTAGTAGAGTTTGGAAATTGTCTACAGTACTGATGGCAGTGAAACATCCAACTTGGTTTGGAATCATAGTCCTTCTACCCTTGCACAATTAAAAGAAGACATCACAATCCCTTTTAATTTAATATTTGAATGTATATAATTGTAAACACCAATGAAGTGGCGTAATACGAGCCAAATCTAGTTTACCTCCAGCACATATAAATGCTAAATCAACGAAAATAGAACTTAAGAGTTTGTCATGTTTACATAAGCCCAGTGTGCTTGTGCACTGACAGATGATTAGCCCTGGCTATAACAATCCCTTTGAATTCAATATTTGAATATGTATATATATACATGTAGTTGTAAATCATGTATATTTATTTCTTATCCTACTTTTTTGTCTTTTTCAACATAAATGTATATTCAAGAGTAGGTACAGAACATATACAGCACATACTAAACATAACTCTGCAGTCATTTCACAAGAGCAGAAATAGATTCACATAGTGGTGTTTTTTCTTACACAATGTTTATTGATGTATTACTCTGAACAATTATCGCATAGGCTGATACCAAACTTTTAGGTTATTTCTGATAATAACATACTATTGTATCTATTCATTGGAGCCTACATTATTCAAAACACATGAAGCAATGACTTCTCAAAGAATAATACTGAAAGTGTCAATGGAATAGACAGATGGGAACCAACGGATGGCCTGTGGTTGCTAATCTCTCCCTGTCATTTTTTGCCATTTCCCCAAACCATAGCTGCCGCACCAGCAGATAAAGCCAATTAAGGAAAGGCTGAATAAATTATGGAAACTCACCAGCCTCTCGGAGAATCTAACTCTTACTCTCTTCATATTCTCATGTCATATTCACTAACTCAGCATCTTATTTTTTTTAAGCTCACAAAACAGTGAGAGGAAGAGCCGAAACCTTGAGAAAAACAAGCAGAGTTGTGTATTAAAAAATAAATTATTATAGAGAGCATGTATTGTATATATACATTATATAATATTAGGAGGGATAGTTATGGGAAATAGAGATGGCTGAATTCTCAGTGATTTATTTCACAAGGCCTTTATACATTGGCTTGACACTATGGTCAGAGAGCCATGGATGTCAGCGAGCCCTGGAAGTCATACTGTATGAAGTTCGTTTTTGATATGCATTCTTCAAAAGCAGGCTGAAGATGATTATGATCCGCTCTCGTAATGAAAGTGGATGTAAGCTTGAGTCTAGGTGGCATGTTCACTGGCTCTTCTTGCAACGGTGGTGTGCTCACAAGGCTGAAACAAAATGTTGCATAAATAAAGGTCCTGCTTCTCCCTGTGACCATCATGGCAGAGTCCTTTCTCCCTGTGACCATCATGGCAGAGTCCTTTCTCCCTGTGACCATCATGGCAGAGTCCCTTCTCCCTGTGACCATCATGGCAGAGTCCTTTCTCCCTGTGACCATCATGGCAGAGTCCCTTCTCCCTGTGACCATCATGGCAGAGTCCTTTCTCCCTGTGACCATCATGGCAGAGTCCTTTCTCCCTGTGACCATCATGGCAGAGTCCTTTCTCCCTGTGACCATCAGGGCAGAGTCCCTTCTCCCTGTGACCATCATGGCAGAGTCCTTTCTCCCTGTGACCGTCATGGCAGAGTCCTTTCTCCCTGTGACCATCATGGCAGAGTCCTTTCTCCCTGTGACCATCATGGCAGAGTCCTTTCTCCCTGTGACCATCATGGCAGAGTCCTTTCTCCCTGTGACCATCATGGCAGAGTCCCTTCTCCCTGTGACCGTAATGTCAGTGAACCGTGGATTCAAGGGTTGTATAAACACAACTTTGCAAATGACTGTTTAGATCTAGATCTGGTCCATTGAATCTATTTGTCTGGATTTATGTCCACAGCTTGACATGTTCATGAAGATATTATTGTGGTAGTGTTTTTGAAAATAAGTTTATGTACAGGAATGTACAGTAATACTGAAGTCAAAATTATTCTCTTTAGAGAGCTGCTCACAAATGTAGCCTTCTTTATGGTCATGCCTCATGAATAGCTTGACACCACAAATAATGTTGTTTTTTATTGAAAAGTGACTGTTGTCATACTGTCATTTATTAGTTTGATATTATCATTGGATTAATATTACTGTGATAATCATTATTGTTAGATTGATTTGTCTGTTTAGATTGAATAGTATGTCTATTGTTAGATTAAGTCTGTTGAAGCATGCGTGGGCATTGGGCTGAGTACCTATGTGCACTGCAGAGCCTCTTAGTGAGTAACTGGAGGGGAGTGTGTATGATTGGCTTTTGGCAGCAGGTGGGTGGTTTAGAGTGTGTGGCTTCAGTGATAAGTTATCAGTAGTCTGACAGCCACTGTACTGAATAACCCCAACCCCACTCCCCACCATGAAATAGAAAAAGAGACACTTTCGAGGTCACAACTTCTATATTATATTGAGATGTACTTGTCCATACCAATCTGTACATATAGCAGTCCGAATGTTGTCTAGTTCAGCCATGCTACATTTTACATAAAAAATTTTTAATTTAGCAGATGCTTTTATCCAGAATGATTTACAGTTAGATATTATCACATGATATTGATTTGAACATGTTTATTCTGCCTGTAAGCTGATTTTAATCAGAATATCAAACTGTCATATCATATTTGTTTCTGAGTTATTACAAAGCAAATTATGTTTGTTGTTAATACATGACCTTTGCGTTCACGCACCATAGCAAACAGCAGGGAAATTGTTTAATTAATGAAACACCATGAGCATGCAGGTGTTTGTGGAACACTGTGTGTGCCCATGGTGTGTGTGTGTGTGTGCGCATGTGTCATTGTTTGTTCACCTAACGGTAAGTAATGCTACATCAATCTAAATTTAGAACCTGGCACAAGTTCCTCACTTGAGTTAAATGTTTTGTCACTTTCCCGCAGCTTAATGGAAAACCGAGGATTTGCATGTCTGGTGCCTCCAATACAATTCCACTGTCAGAGTCCTTACCCCAACAGAACCTGGACAAAGACACCATTATACCTCAGCAAGTGAGAGTACAATGCCACTATAGTGATACTCACTGCTGCACCTGAAACAGTCCTGATAATTTAAATACCATTTACACATTGAAAACTAGCAACTTGTGCCTAAACCCAGGTATTTGTTTAGAAATTAACCAGAAATAGTATAGAAGTTTTCTTAATATTATCATTCATGTTTTATTGTTTATGTGGAGCTTTTAAGAAATTACAAATATAGAAATGTAGCAAATGCAAAACAATTTCACATTTGAATGCCCTTTCACATTGGTCTACTAAAATCATAAACATTTGAAAAGGGATATGGCAACTGTAGTCGGTGCGTATTTACAAAATACAGCTACAAGCTCATACCAGTGTTAGCCGTATCAATGATCACAGTGGGACGTATAAACTTTACTTTTATTATTTTACTTTTCATAAACATAGAATATGCCTTTTAACAAAATATAGTCAAATTATTCTGTAAAAGTTTATATTTTTTGATCTTGAAAAAATTAGCCACCATATTATGTCCAGTGTTTAGACAAGATCAACTTCACACGCAAAATTGGTAAGCAAGTATAAATGCATTTATGTACAGGGCATCCATTGTTACAAAGAAGCTTTTCCTCAGTAGGCTACTTTGTGTCTGTATGCTCTGTATGTTGCTGCCTTTATGGGTCTGCATATGCCCAGGTCTGTTTCACACCAGAGTGGGCACCATGGCAGTGTTTGGGTGTTGGGTGTAGGACAGGTTGGCAGACGGGTGCAGGCCGGAAGGTGGGGGGAGGAAGTGAGGGGTGTGGCTGTAGGATAGCAGTGACCCTGGGCCCAGGGAGTAAGGGCCCCCGTGGTAATCGAGGGTGGGACCCTGTGATAGGTCAGGGTATTGCTCCAACATGGCACTCATCTTGCCCTTCTTGTTCTTGTTGGACACTTTACGGTTTCGTGTTTGGATACCGTCTTTCTTCATAGTAAGGGGTCTGTTGACCTGTGAAAAGAGAAGTGTGCCTTTACTTCATATACATAAGTTAGTACATTCTCTTTCTCTGTTATTACCCTGATACTACTATACTACATGAGGTAGATCTAAAACAAACCGCTCTTGCGGTTCAATGACTAGGGTTCAGTAGCTTGGAGTTATGTGGGGTTTTGTCTTTTTAACCAGTGAAGGGGTGCTAGCTAGAAGCTGGTAATAGTAGCTCTCTAGCAGTCAGTATACTGTATCAGTGTATCTTGTTCATTGACTCACGTTGTGCAGCTTGAAGTAGAGTCCACAGGCATTGCACACAGGCTCACCGCTGGCATTCCGTCTCCACAATGTGGTGGTGCTGGTGTTACAGTTGGCACATTGTGTCCCAGCCCGCTTACTGACAATCTGAAACAGAGAGAGAGGAATGTACGTCAATTCTGTGGATGAAAGGTGAGTTCCAATGTTCATTTGGATTCTTTGAGTTTTTCAATCAATAGGTTGGCATGTCAACACAATAGAATTTACAACTGATTAGCTTATCCAATCCTTGTGCCATATCATACCAGTCTTTTCTTTGGCCGGATCAGGGGACGGTTTTGGCCATTCATCTTGTGATAAAGCCCACAGGCGTTACACAGGTAGTGTCCTGTCCCATCTCGACGCCATAGAGGGGTGTTAGTGGCTCCACAGTTGACGCACTCCCTGGCGTCTGCCACAAATCACAAACACACTACATCAGTCTCCTACTGGTCATTTGTTCCCAAAGAATCATCTGAAATCCCAAAGGATGTTCAGAGGAAAGCATGGGTGGATTGGCCATCTGGCAATTCGGGCAAATACCTATTGGGCCGGATCATTTTTTAGTTGGGTGGGCTGGTTGAAATTAATACACACACATACGAAAAAATCTAACTATATAAAAATAAAACAATGAAAAAACTTAAGATGGCTGGCGGACCATGGGCATGTTGCGCAATTTCTGTTATACTAATATAAACTGGACAAAAATATAAACGCAACATGTAAAGTGTTGGTCCCATGTTTCATGAGCTGAAATATAAGATCCCCAGAAATGTTCCATATGCACAAAAAGCTTATTTCTCTCAAATTTGGTGCACATATTTGTTCACATCCCTGTTAGTGAGCATTTCTACTTTGCCAAGATAATCCATCCACCTGACAGGTGTGGCATATCAAGAAGCTGATTAATTATTATAGATCAAATCCCATTAGCGGGATCGATTTGACAACATCCGGTGAAATTGCAGAGCGCCAAATTCAAATTAAATTATTAGAAATATTAAACTTTCATACAATCACAAGTGAAATACACCAAATTAAAGCTGAACTTCTTGTTCATCCAGCCACCGTGTCAGATTTCAAAAAGGCTTTACGGCGAAAGCAAACCATGCTATTATCTGAGGACAGCACCCCGCATACAAACAAATGCCAATCATATTTCAACCGTCCAGGCGCGACACAAAACTCAGAAATAACGATATAATTCATGCCTTACCTTTGAAGATCTTCTTCTGTTGGCATTCCAATATGTCCCATAAACATCACAAACGGTCCTTTTGTTCGATAAATTACGTAGTTATATCTCCAAAATGCCCATTTATTTGGCGAGTTTGATTCAGAAAAACACCGGTTCCAACTCGCCCGACATGAATACACATTATCTAATGTTACCTGTAAACTTTGTCCAAACATTTCAAACAACTTTCCTAATCTAACTTTAGGTATTTTAAAACGTAAATAATCGATAAAATTTAAGACGCTATAAACTGTGTTCAATAGAGGATAAAATGAAAGTGGAGCGAGCTTCAGGTCACACGCCCCAAACAAAAGAGTACACTTGGCTATACACCCAGAATGGAAAGGGCTACTTCTTCACTACTCAAAGGAAAAACATCAACCAATTTCTAAAGACTGTTGACATCTGGTGGAAGCCATAGGAACTGCAAGCATATTTCTATTAAAACGGGCTTGCCATAGGAAACCAATAGAAAACAGAAAAAAATCCCTGGATGGATTGTGCTCGGGGTTTCACCTGCCAAATCAGTTCTGTTATACTCACAGACATTATTCAAACAGTTTTAGAAACGGAGTGTTTTCAGAGTGTTTTCTATCCAAATCGACTAATAATATGCATAGCTTCTAGGCCTGAGTAGCAGGCAGTTTACTTTGGGCACGCTTTTCATCCGGACGTGAAAATACCGCCCCCTAGCCCAGAGAGGTTAAGAAAATATTGTATTTTTACTCCATACATTTTCCTTGACACCCAAAAGTACTCGTTACATTTTGAAATGGCTAGGAAAATAGTCAAATTCACGCACTTATCAACCGAACATCCCTGGTCATCCCTACTGCCTCTGATCTGGTGGACTAACTAAACACACATGCTTCGTTTGTAAAATATGTCTGAATGTTGGAGTGAGACCGTGGCTTTCCGTAAATTAAAAAAATAGAAAAAGGTGCCATCTGGTTTGCTTAATGTAAGGAATTTGAAATGATTTATACTTTTTTTTTTTTGATACTTAAGTATTTTTTAAACCAAATACTTTTATACTTTCACTCAAGTAGAATTTTACTGGGTGACAATTACTTTTCCTTGAGTAATTTTCTATTAAGGTATCTTTACGTATGATAGTTGGGTACTTTTTCCACCACTGGAAATGTTATACGATCAGAACACATTTTTCTCTCAAGCGCATGTGGGGGAGAGGAGAGTGGCTCACTCATCACAGCAGCAGGCCTCAGCGAGTGCACAGGCACAGGGGCAGGGAAGACAGTTTAAATACAGGAATCATGAGCATAATGCACTTTACTGTTTGACTAAATCATGGTTTTAGCCTTCCAAAAAACTGGAAGTTTTGATTGAGGTGACAATGTAGAATGTTTTTTATTTTCTTAATTTTTTATTTCAGCTTTATTTAACCAGGTAAGCCAGTTGAGAACAAGCTCTCATTTACAACTGTGACCTTGCCAAGATAAAGCAAAGCAGTGCGACTAAAACAACAGCACAGAGTTACACATGGGATAAACATACGTACAGTCAATAACACAATAGAAAAATCTACGTACAATGTGTGCAAATGTAGTAAGAGTGATAGATGTGCAGATGATGATGTGCAAGTAGAGATACTGGGGTACAAAAGAGCAACAAATTAAAAAAATAACAATATGGGGATGAGCTAGTTGGGTATGCTATTTACTGATGGGCTGTGTACAGGTACAGTGATCGGTAAGCTGCTCTGACAGCTGATGCTTAAAGTTAGAGAGGGAGATATAAGTCTCCAGTTTCAGTGATTTTTGCAATTCGTAACAGTCATTGGCAGCAGAGAACTGGAAGGAAAGGAGGCCAAAGGACGTGTTGGCTTTGGGGATGACCAGTGAAATATACCTGCTGGAGCACATGCTACAGGTGGGTATTGCTATGGTGACCAGTGAGCTGAGATAAGGCGGGGCTTTACCTAGCAAAGACTTATAGATGACCTGGAGCCAGCGGGTTTGGCGCCGAATATGAAGCGAGGGCCAGCCAACGAGAGCATACAGGTTGCAGTGGTGGGTAGTATTTGGGGCTTTGGTGACAAAACGGATGGCACTGTGATAGACTACATCCAATTTGCTGAGTAGAGTGTTGGAGGCTATTTTGTAAATGATCGCCGAAGTTGAGGATCGGTAGGATAGTTAGATTTACGAGGGTATGTTTGGCAGCATGAGTGAAGGAGGCTTTGTTGTGAAATAGGAAACCGATTCTAGATTTAATTTTGGATTGGAGATGCTTAATGTGAGTCTGGAAGGAGAGTTTACAGTCTAACCAGACACCTAGGTATTTGCAGTTGTCCACATATTCTAAGTCAGAACCGTCCAGAGTAGTGATGCTAGTCGGGCGGGCGGTTGCGGGCAGCAATCGGTTGAAGAGCATGCATTTAGTTTTACTGGCATTTAAAAGCAGTTGGAAGCCACGGAAAGAGTGTTGTATGGCATTGAAGCTCGTTTGGAGGTTTGTTAACACAGTGTCCAAAGAAGGGCCAGATGTATAGAGAATGGTGTCATCTGCTTAGAGGTGGATCAGAGAATCCCCAGCAGCAAGAGCGACATCATTGATATATACAGATAAAAAGAGTTGGCCTGAGGATTGAACCCTGTGGCACCCCATAGAGACTGCCAGAGGTCTATTTGAGAAGTAGTTGGTGAACCAGGCGAGGCAGTCATTTGAGAAACCAAGGCTATTGAGTCTGCCGATAAGAATGTAGTGATTGACAGAGTCGAAAGCCTTGGCCAGGTCGATGAAGACGGCTGCACAGTACAGTACTGTCTTTTAACGACAGCGTTTATGATATCGTTTAGGGCCTTGAGCGTGGCTGAGGTGGACCCATGACCAACTCAGAAACCAGATTGCATAGTGGAGAAGGTACGGGGGGTTTCGAAATGGTCCGTGATGTGTTTGAAATGATCGATTATCGTAGATTTATCGGTGGTGACAGTGTTTCCTATCCTCAGTGCAGTGGGCAGCTGGGAGGAGGTGCTCTTCTTCTCCATGGACTTTACAGTGTCCCAAAACTTTTTGGAATTATTGCTACAGGATGCAAAGCTAGCCTTAGCTTTCCTAACTGACTGTGTATATTGGTTCCTGACGTCACCTGAAAAGTTGGATATCGCGGGGGATATTCGATGCTAATGCAGAACGCCACAGGATGTTTTTGTGCTGGTCAAGGGCAGTCAAGTCTGGGGTTAACCAAGGGCTATATCTGTTCTTAGTTCTACATTTTTTGAATGGGGCATGCTTATTTAAGATGGTGAGGGAAGCACTTTTAAAGAACAACCAGGAATCCTCTACTGATGGGATGAGGTCAATATCCTTCCAGGATACCCGGGCCAGGTCGATTAAAAAGGCCTGCTCACTGAAATGTTTTAGGAAGCATTTGACAGTGATGAGGGGTGGTCGTTTGACCGCGGACCCATTACGGACGCAGGCAATGAGGCAGTGATCGCTAAGATCCTGGTTGAAGACAGCAGAGGTGAATTTAGAGGGCAAGTTGGTCAGGATGATATCTGTGAGGGTGCCCATGGTTACGGATTTAGGGTTGTACCTGGTAGGTTCCTTGATAAATTATTTGAGATTGAGGGCGTCTAGCTTAGATTGTAGGACGGCCAGGGTGTTAAGCATATCCCAGTTTAGGTCAACCAACAGTACGAACTCTGAAGATAGATGGGGGGCAATCAATTCACATATGGTGTACAAGGCACAGCTGGGGGCTGAGGGGGGTCTATAACAAGCGGCAACGGTGAGAGATTTATTTCTGGAAAGGTGGATTTTTAAAAGTAGAACCTCAAATTGGAAAGGTGGATTTTAAAAAGTAGAACCTTGAATTGTTTGGGCACAGACCTGGATAGTATGACAGAACTCTGCAAGCTATCTCTGCAGTAGATTGAAACTTCGCCCCCTTTGGCAGTTTTATCTTGTCAGATAATGTTGTAGTTGGGGATGGAAATTTAAGAATTTTTGGTGGCCTTCAGACACGGTTCAGACACGGCTAGGACATCTGGGTTGGCTGAGTGTGCTAAAGCAGTGAATTAAACAAATTCAGGGAGGAGGCTTCTGATGTTAACATGCATTAAACCAAGTCTTTTACGGTTACAGAAGTCAACAAATGAGAGTACCTGGGAAATAGATGTGTTGCTGGGGGCTACAGGGCCTGAGTTAACCTCTACATCACCAGAGGAACAGAGGAGGAGTAGGATAAGGGTATGGCTAAAGGCTATAAGAACTGGTAGTCTAGTGCGTTGGGAACAGAGAATTAAAGGAGCAGATTTCTGAGCGTGGTAGAATAGATTCAGGGCATATTGTACAGACAAGGGTATGGTAGGATGTGAATACAGTGGAGGTAAACCTAGGCACTGAGTGACGATGAGAGAGGTTGTGTCTCTGGAGGCACAAGTTAAGCCAGGTGAGGTCTCAGAATGTGTGGGGGGTGGGACAAAAGAGCTATCTAAGATATGTTGGGCGGGGCTGGGGGGATCTACAGTGAAATAAAACAATAATAACTAACCGAAACAGCAGTAGACAAGGCATACTGACATTACGGACAGGCATGTGTAGCCGAGTGATCATAAACGCAACATGGAACAGTTTCAACAATTTTACTGAGTTACAGTTCATATAAAGAAATCAGTCAATTGAAATAAATTCATTAGGCCCTAATTTATGGATTTCACTTGACTAGGCAGGGGCGCAGCCATGGCTAGCCATGGGAGGGCATAGGCCCATCCACTTGCGAGCCAGGCCCACCCACTAGGGAGCCAGGCCCAGCCAATCAGAATGAGTTTTTCCTTACAAAAAGGCTTCATTTTAGACAGAAATACTCCTCAGGCCTCCTGAGTGGCGCAGGGGTCTAAGGCACTGCATCGCAGTGCTAGCTGTGCCACTAAAGATTATTGGTTTGAGTCCAGGCTCTATCGCGACCGGCACATTGGTGCGGCTGGCTTCCAGATTAAGTGGGCATTGTGTCAAGAAGCAGTGCGGCTTGGTTGGGTTGTGTTTCGGAGGATGCGTGGCTCTTGATCTTCGCCTCTCCATACGGGAGTTGCAGCAATGAGACAAGACTGTAGCTACTAATTGGATACCATGAAATTGGGGAGAAAAAGGGGGTAAACATTTTTACAAATTTAAATAAAAAATAAATACTCCTCAGTTTCAACAGCTGTCCGGGTGGCTGGTCTTAGACTATCCTGTAGGTGAAGAAGCCGGATGTGGAGGTCCTGGGCTGGCGTGGTTACACATGGTCTCGGTTGTGAGGCCGGTTGGACGTACCGCCAAATTCTCTAAAGCGACGTTGGAGGCGGTTTATGGTAGAAAAATGTATATTCAACTATCTGGCACCAGCTCTGGGGGACATTCCTGCAGTCAGCATGCCAATCGCATGCTCCCTAAAACCTTGAGACATCTGTGGCGTTGTGTTGTGTGACAAAATTGCACATTTTAGAGTGGCCTTTTATTGTACCCAGCACAAGGTGCACCTGTGTAATGATCATGCTGTTTAATGAAGAATGTAGTGAAGTAAAAGTAAAAGTAGCCAAAATATAAATAGTAAAGTACTTAAGTAGTACTTTAAAGTATTTTTTATTTAAGTACTTTACGCCACTGAACATTTCAAAATGCAATTGTGGTTAAAACACAGCTTTGGAAGCTTTGTTCCCTTGTCACTGTCAAAGAGAGGAGGGTCTCAGCTTTCTGTAGTTATAATTGTTATTTCTCAACTCTGAATATTCAGCTCAATAGCTACGATTTGGTATGGCTTTGAGGTATTGAGTAGAACTTGAGCGAAATGCACTTGTTGTTGAGGGCATAGGCCTATAAGTCTCATTGTTAATACTGTCGGGCTGTTAAGGTGACCATATTACCACTTGGCTTCTCCAAGCTCTGATGCTGCTGATGGTCATTAGTAGCCTACCAAACTTGACAACTGTCAAGTACTCAGGACTCTATCGTCCCTCTAGTCACTCTGACATCAATGCAAATGTTTACGAAAATAAAATCAAACACTTCATGAGAGCCCATGAGCTCATGTTGCGCAATATTTCTATAGGCTAATGCATTTGCTTATAAAACAGAGTTTTGATGGCCTCTATTAAAAAGAGGATCCCAACAGCTTTCTAAAGGCTAGGCCTACTTTATTTATTTATCAACTTTCCTAATATTAAGCACAATGCTTCACTTTACAATAGGAGTATAGCCTATCAGGCTGGCATGAAAATGAACAAAGGGAAAAGCGTCCTCCATTCTCTATTTAGGTGCATAGATGACATGTCTTTTTTCCCCTCATGCTCTGTCCGAGACAGACATGTTAATGGTCCATTCTAAATCCAACCTAATTTCACACATATTTTGTGACTTTCTCAAATCCTAGTCGCACACCTCATTCAGCCTAGCCCATAGGCCTATATGTTTTGATAATGTTTGTATCACAACTAAAGTGGCCAAATAACTTCTTAAAATTAAGCACATTATTCTGCTTTACAACGGGTGTAGAGCCTAACAGAAATACATAAGCAGCACGAGTTTCAAATTCGGGGAAAATCATTTTCACCATAAAAATGCACCTTTATAATAGAGCATTACATGCATAATCGCATTTGCGGTCATTTTTGAGAACAGTGTTTTCCGCTAATTGATTGCATTTTGGAAAAATCGCAATTATAGCCTACTGCCGTGTGTGCATTGCTACACTTATAATATGAAGAAATAGTCTAATAGTTTATCAACATTTTAAGCAAAATGTTCTGATCTGTTGCATCACCCTCATTTCTTTTAAAAAGTTTTTTGATGCGAGTGGTTGTATTAATTTGGGATCTATCGCATCCCACAACTGTCCCAGAGTATGTTTGGAATATTTATTTATTGCACAGAAGAACAAGTTGTCCAATAGAATAGGTCAACTTCTGTACGATGGGGGATAGTAGATTGACATAGGCTAATGCTTTTGCCTGCTCATCTTATTGGCTGACGAAAAGTAGGCTAAATTTGGACAGTTCTTCTAACATCTTCAATATGCGCCTCGGAATTTGATAAGAGTGACAATTGCATCCCCGATGTGCCTGTCTTCACTTGTAGCCTACTGCTTAGCTGTGACAAGGACCTGATCACGTGACGGGCATTAGCTAATAAGAATTAAGATATCTGAGAAAGCCATGTGAGTGAGAGTGCTTTGGAGCACAGCAGCCGGGAGAAGGGAATTATAATTACACTGAACAAAAATATAAACGCAACAAGCGACTATTTAAAAGATTTTACGGAGTTACAGTTCATATAAGGAAATCAGTCAATATAAATACATTCATTAGGCCCTAGTCTATGGATTTCACATGACTGGAAATACAAATATCCATCTGCTGGTCACAGATGCCTTAAAAAATGGTAGGGTCGTGGATCAGAAAACCAGTCAGTATCTGGTGTGACCACCATTTGCCTCCTTCGCAAAAAGTTGATCAGGCTGTTGATTGTGGCCTGTGGAATGTTGTCCCAGTTCCTCTTCAATGGCTGTGCGAAGTTGCTGGATATTGGTGGGAACTGGATCACACTGTCATACACGTCGATCCAGAGCATCCCAAACATGCTCAATGGGTGACATGTCTGGTGCGTGTGCAGACCATGGAAGAACTGGGAAATTATCAGCTTACAGGAATTGTGTACAGATCCTTGTAACATGGGGCCGTCCATTATTATGCTAAAACATGAGGCGATGGCACCGGATGAATGGCACGACAATGGGCCTCATGATCTCGCCATGGTATCTCTGTGCATTCAAATTGCCATTGATAAAATGCAATTGTGTTCATTGTTCGTAGCTTATTCCGGCCCATACCATAACCCCACCGCCACCATGGGGCACTCTGTTCACAACATTGACATCAGCAAACCGCTGTTCCACACAACGTCTGCCATCTGCCCAATACAGTTGAAACTGGGATTCATCCATGAAGAACACACTTCTCCAGTGTGCCCATGGCCATCGAAGGTGAGCATTTGTCCACTAAAGTCAGTTACAACGCCAAACTGCAGTCGTGTCAAGACCCTGGTGAAGACGACAAGCATGAAGATGAGATGGTTTCTGACAAGTTTGTGCAGAAATTCTTCACTTATGCAAACCCACAGTTTAGTCAGATGTCCTGGTGGCTGGTCTCAGATGATCCCGTAGGTGAAGAATCCGAATGTGGAGGTCCTGGGCTGGCGTGGTTACACGTGGCTCTGCGGTTGTGAGGCCGGTTGGACGTCTGTCAAATTTTCTAAAACAATGTTAGAGGCGGCTTATGGTAGAGAAATTAACTGGAAACAGCTCATGTGCACATTCCTGCAGTCAGTATGCCAATTTCACGCTCTCTCAAAACTTGAGACATCTGTGGCATTGTGTTGTGTAACAAAACTGCACATTTTCACGTTTGCTTTTATTGTCCCCAGCACAAGGTGCACCCATGTAATGATCATACTGTTTAATCAGCTTCTTGATATGCCACACCCGTTAAGTGAATGGATTATCTTGGTAAAGGAGAAATGCCCACTAACAGGGATGAAAACAAATTTGTGTACAAAATATGAGAGATATAAGCTTTTTGTGCATATGGAACATTTCTGGGATGTTTTATTTCAACTCATGAAACATGGAACCAACACCTTACATGTTGCATTTCTACTTTTGTTGAGTGTATTATATTCAGCCCAATGGCACAACGGCCACTTTGGCCGCAAAAGGCATGGATTGTTTAGGGGCATTACGGCCACACAAGGGGGATGCCACGGGAAATTCGAGGCCTGGTGAGAATACTATCAAGTGCTTGTCAAATTGTAATTGAGTGACTGATGAAGTATGTGCAGCCTGCAAAAAAAACAAAGAAAAGCTCATGCCTTTCATGCAACCTTTTTCAAATCATCATTAGAGTCGCATCATGCAGCCTTAGAATGTATTAAAAATCAAAACATATAGCCAATGGTGGAAAAAGTACCCACTTGTCATACTTGAGTAAAAGTAAAGATACATTAAAGGAAAATGACTCAAGTAAAAGTGAAAGCCACCCAGTAAAATACTACTTCAGTAAAAGTCTAAAAGTATTTGAATTTAAATATACTTAAGTATCAAAAGTAAAAGTATAAATCATTTCAAATTCCTTATATTAAGCAACCCAGATGGCATGATTTTCTTGTCTTTTTTTAATTACCCATATCAGGGCCTAACATAAAGACAACTACATTTTCTTCATATCATGTTTCTTTAAACCTGTCTAAAATAAATAATGGATTCAATGTGATGGTGTAGGCTATATTCAATTTATTTATTAGACTTTTTAAAATGTAGATGTTCCAAATGTCTACATCAGTGAATTGTAGGCTGTACATGGAAGCCAGGAGATGCTAAACGTGTTTATGTTAATTAACTGTCAATTACCATGAAACTGGCAGTTATTTTCTTGACAGTCACCAGCTGACAAAATGTAATGACCGCCACAGCCCTACTGTAGGTGGTAGCCTACAACTGCAATGTTTTTTTAAGACATTACATTTACTGTTGGATGAATACATGGCTACTAGCAGTGGGTATTATATTTAGAGTTAGCGATCTAGTTAATGTGTTTTGAGTTTCCACTTCCTCAGGTATTGAACCCCAAATAATTAGCCTACAATATTAGTTAGTGCACATAAAGATGTATGTAATTAAGTAATCTCTACTGAACCCCCCAACAATCAGGCAATTCTGGAGTCCTATTTTGCTCACCTGGTGGGGACAGCCTCATCTTATTACGTAGTTTGGGGGAGTAGGAGGAGGGGTTAATCCATGCCCCCGGAGAGTAGAGGCCTGCTGTGCTGTAGTCCTGTGGAGAGGTTATGTACGAGCTGTAGGGGCCCAGCATCTGCGAGTGGGAGTGGGGAGATGGTGTGTAAACACCCCCAGCAGCTGAAGTCAGATTCAGAAAACTGCTTCCACCACCTCCCCCTAAAGGACTCAAGCGCTCGGCCTTCAAGGCCTCCTGAAGCCTGGGACTTTCCTTGCCATCCCTGCCTGGAGAGGAGTACCCATTTCTGCAGGAAAACGAGGATGTGGCACTGGAGGCATAAAGGGAGGTTGGGGTGTGTGGGTGCAGTGGAGTCTTGGTGAAAGGGTTGCTGGTCCAAGTAGAGGTTGATGGGTTGTAAGGAGAGCTCAGAGAGTGGCTTCCAGGCCCTTCTAGCCATTGGAGGTTGCTTGGGAGAGAGGGCGAGGAGTACACTTGGCGGACTGTACGAGAGAGATACAATAGACGGGCATAGTTGTCAGGGGAGTCCCTCATTACACATTTTTCAAATACTTTTATATTCAATGTTAATTTAAACTCTGAAAGGTCAACATAAACGTTTTAAAGTTATGTTAGGTTCCACACTGCTGACCTGAGCTGTGTCTGTAGGCTGATGGAGCCCTGCTGTGGCTGGGGTTGGAGAAGTAGGAGGGCAGGCTGGTGAAATCAGTCTCATGGTTGGAGAAGAAGGGCTCTCCCTCCTCTCCTGGAGGTAGTAAGCCAGGCTCTGAGGAGAAGCTGGCCAGGGGATCAGAGCTGAGCAGAGCCGGAGACACCCAGTGAGACTGTTCAGTGGAATCCTCCATGTTTACAGAGATAACCACTGACTCTGAAACAACAGAAAGGATTTGGAGAAATCTGCCATTCTTAGGGAGTCCCAGGGAATAGATCTAGTTGGGACCTGATTTGACCTATAGAAATAACCAGACAGGACCAGCATCTCAGTAGGCCGATGTGATTTACATTCAATAATGTTGTTTGTGTGGATGCCATTTTAAAGAAACCCATGTAACTTCAAGACATGATGGTCCCTCGACAGCAGCAGTTCTTTTCTAACTTCCCTTTCAAGAATCCTCATTTGCCTGTGGCTGAAAGTAGACCCTAATAATTAATAAACCTATCTGTAATTACAAACAGTGAACAAACGTTTGCTGACTACAACAAATGACCTTTATAGGAATTCATATTATGCGTTTTATAAAAACAGAATATGAGAGAAACATCCCTGGGCTAAAACATTGAGTTCTTCTAAGGACAAAAATAATAAAAATTGTAATAATGAAATTGAAAACAGTTCATTCAATGGAAATAATCTGTTTATAGATGTTCAGCACTTACATGGTGCTGGTGCTTAGATAATTTGATATAGTTCAGTGACAATTTTGCATAATATTTACATTTACATTTAAGTCATTTAGCAGACGCTCTTATCCAGAGCGACTTACAAATTTACCTTTTATATTTAACTAGGCAAGTCAGTTAAGAACAAATTCTTATTTTTCAATGACGGCCTAGGAACAGTGGGTTAACTGCCTGTTCAGGGGCAGAACGACAGATTTGTACCTTGTCAGCTCAGGGATTTGAACTTGCAACCTTTCGGTTACTAGTCCAACACTCTAACCACTAGGCTACCCTGCCGCCCCGGCAGTAATAATACCCTGCCGCCCCCCCTAGTAATATAAAGTGAGTTCATCACATTCAATGGAATTGATGGTATAATTAATCTCTGCAAACAACGGAAGTATGGTCTGCTCTGTAACAGACAGTGCAGGGTGTACAGTAGTTAGTAGTAGACACAATGTTGCACCATATCTTTATTCACTTGTGATAAGGGAAAAGAGGAGCCTAATAGGGTCTGATGGAGTCTGAGAAAATCAGATAGAGTACATTATTGTCCTACTTAATATACCTAGCATCAGTGATATGACGGAATCAACTAATCCCATCTGATTAGTAGAAATCTATTGTAACACAATTACTGCTGACTAACAGCCAGTGGACCATAGAAAACCACTGTTATGGAACTTCTCTTAATAAAAAAATTGTGCATAATATATCAATGCTATCACTGCAATAACAACAACAAAACAATTTGCCCAAATAATCACAATAGGAAAATAGTGAAATGACACTGTAAATTTCCAATGGTATAGGAGAGTTTTACTCTCATTGTATACCAGCCGTTATGGCAAAAATACATAGATGTCAAAATTGTAAAGTGAAATATTTACAATTCAAATGTTAATGAAAATGCTTTATGTTAAATTAAGATTCAACTCAAATTATTAATCCAACTAGATGAAGAGAAGTTACATACTAGAAATAAAGACATGATGAGCAATTAAGACCCATGTTGATAAGTGTACTGGATATAAATAATTCAATATTGAATAATTCAATTCAAATAATTCAAATAATTCAACAATGCCCTCCTTTACTGTAACTGTAGTGTTACAGTTGTAGCTAGGGTTACCAAAATGTAACATGATGAAAAAGTTTAAGAACTTTATCTAAAGAAGCCATTGCCACTTATCACTTTTATCTCCCATGGTGTTGCAGCCAATCAATCAACGAATGATCTGGAGTAATGCAGAATGCTAACTTCCACAGGTTCCAGTTTCACACCATTACACTTCCACTGTCACTCACAGGCTGATAGTGTGTACAGTGGCACTGTAATGTGACAGAAAAGCTGTACCTACCTGAGGTCCCTGTGAGGAGTGGATGTCAAAGGTGAGTAAAGTACGGCCGCAGTAGAAGGATACCCAGCTAGGTGAGAGATTAAGAGATCATACAGCCTGAGGTTTGTATCTGTGTATGTGTGGGAAAATCTCCAGAAGACTAACTGAGTTCTAGAACCCCTCGAAAATGACTGAGATTAAGGTTAGAAAGGGAGCGATGGGAGGGGTTGGGGAGAACCTTTTTGAAAGACACACCTCCTTGTCCTGCTATACCAAGAGATCTAATTTGTCTGTTAGGGTAGACTCACTATAGTCAGTCCCAACTAGAAATTGTCAGCAAATGTATCAATACCCAGAAACTCCTTATTATGATCATTATTTACTTCTATGTTATTGATAGGAATGGTTAACATGAACAGTTTTTAATATTTTCTATATGATTCCATTTATGTCATGGTATTGTTGTATAAAAAAGGGGAGTTGACGGGTATTAATGTGGCTTGTGTCAGTAATATCTGGACTAGCCAACTAAACTCAGCTCCACGATTTACAATAGATTTGAACTGCAACTAGTGTGGGGGGACTGGAGCTCCAACGTCACATAAAATTACGTTTTTATCAAAAACGACATATTTCAGCACCCCAACAATAGACTGTAAATGTGTGCTGTTCTTTGGGTGCTGAAATCTGTCTTTTTTTTAATAACATTTTCATTTTATGTTTGGTCGGAGCTCCAGTCCGCCCACACTAGTCGCCGCTCAACTCTATCTCAAATCGTGGGGTTGAGTTTGCTGGCTACAGTTGAAGTCAGAAGTTTACATACACCTTAGCCAAAGACATCTAAACTCAGTTTTTCACAATTCCTGACATTTAATCCTAGTAAAAATTCCCTGTCTTGGGTCAGTTAGGATCACCACTTTATTTTAAGAATGTGAAATGTCAGAATAATAGTAGAGAGAATGATTTATTTGAACTTTTATTTCTTTCATCACATTCCCAGTGGGTCATAAGTTTACATACACTCAATTAGTATTTGGTAGGATTGCCTTTAAATTGCTTCACTTGGGTCAAATGTTTCGGGTAGCCTTCCACAAGCTTCCCACAATAAGTTGGGTGAATTTTGGCCATTCCTCCTGACAGAGCTGGTGTAACTGAGTCAGGTTTGTAGGCCTCCTTGCTCGCACACACTTTTTCAGTTCTACCCGCAAATGTTCTACAGGAATTGAGGTCAGGGCTTTGTGATGGCCACTCCAATACCTTGACTTTGTTGTCCTTAGGCCATTTTGCCACAACTTTGGAAGTATGCTTGGGGTCATTGTCCATTTGGAAGACCCATTTCGACCAAGCTTTAACTTCCTGACTGATGTCTTGAGATGTTGCTTCAATATATCCACATAATTTCTCATCCTCATGATGCCATCTATTTTGTGAAGTGCACCAGTCCCTCCTGCAGCAAAGCACCCCCACAACATGATGCTGCCACCCGTGCTTCACGGTTGGGATGGTGGTCTTCAGCTTGCAAGCGTCACCCTTTTCCCCCCAAACATAAGGATGGTCATTATGGCCAAACAGTTCTATTTTTGTTTTATCAGACCAGAGGACATTTCTCCAAAAAGTACGATCTTTGTCCCCATGTGCAGTTGCAAACCGTAGTCTGGCTTTTTTTTTTGCAGTTTTGGAGCAGTGGCTTCTCCTAGGCTGAGTGGCCTTTCAGGTTATGTCGATATAGGACTCGTTTTACTGTGGATATAGATACTTTTGTACCTGTTTCCTCCAGCATCTTCATATGGTCCTTTGCTGTTGTTCTGGGATTGATTTGCCTTTTTCGCACCAAAGTACGTTAATCTCTAGGAGACAGAACGCGTCTCCTTCCTGAGCAGTATGACGGCTGCGTGGTCCCATGGTGTTTATACTTGCGTACTATTGTTTGTACAGATGAACGTGGTACCTTCAGGTGTTTGGAAGTTGCTCCCAAGGATGAACCAGACTTGTGGAGGTCTACAGTTTTTTTTCTGAGGTCTTGGCTGATTTCTTTTGATTTTCCCATGATGTTAAGAAAAGAGGCACTGAGTTTGAAGGTAGGCCTTGAAATACATCCACAGGTACACCTCCAATTGACACAAATTATGTAAATTCCAAGCTGTTTAAAGGCACAGTCAACTTACTGTATGTAAACTTCTGACCCACTGGAATTTTGATACAGTGAATTATAAGTTAAATAATCTGTCTGTAAAAAAGTGTTGGAAAAATTACTTGTGTCATACACAAAGTAGATGTCCTAACCGACTTGCCAAAACTATAGTTTGTTAACAAGACATTTGTGGAGTGGTTGAAAAATGAGTTTTAATGACTCTAACCGAAGTGTATGTAAACTTCCGACTTCAACCATACGTCTCAACCAATGTCTTGGACTAATAAAATGTGTATGTCAGAATTTCACTGTCTCTGAATTTCACTGAATTTTGCGCACTGGAATTGTTCTCAGTATCTGCTCCTGAATTACAATCTTCATTGAGTTATGCAAGCAGCTTGCAGCAGGGACTATTTTTGTCTGTTGATGGATATGCATACAACGCTGATAAGACCCACATCATAAAAAGGAGAGATGGGCATTTTAACAAAACAAATAAAAAATGCAAAGAATACATTTCTCTGTGGTTCTGCACAGCTTAGAGTGGAGGACAGTAATGCAAATTGGGAGAGGTGCTGCAATCATGGAGAGAGATATGGTCTGGACACAGGCAGGCTTCAGACAGGCCTCACTCTGTCACAATCATTTGGTAGTCAAAGCATCCTCGACTTTCCTCCTCCTTTGTTCATTTACAGTTTTCATGGAAATTAGGAGAGAGTTAGAGAGAAGTGAAACCTTTCATTGCACAAGAAACACGTCCTACTGTAGCTCACTGCCTGTAACTGTCTTTTTGAAGTGGAAATGTAAAAGAATTTACATGAACAACTGCTGTATAGTCCCTGTTCCTGTCATGGTGATAGAGAGCATTCAAATACACAATATTCAAATTAGAACAATTCAGAGGAACTATATCTGTTGATGAATTAAGTATTCAATCTTAAGTCAGAGAGATAATTTTGAGCCTTATGGCTCACTCAAAGAAAGAGAAAACAATGAGGATGAGGTCCTGACTGTGTACAGCTGGGTTTGTGTGAGGAGAGGAGAGTGGTGGAGAGCGGTGGCGAGGGATGTGGCTGGTGACACTCAGTGAGCTGCTTGTCTCTGATAAGAGGTTATCAAGATGAAAGGGGGAGGCCGGGAATTACGGGCCTAACACTGTCACCCAGCAGACACAGAGGAACACTGTCACCCAGCAGACACAGAGGAATATACAGTAGGTATTATACTAATCATAAAATGTTTATTCTATTCTACTGAGCCATTTACTTTACGTTCGTATTCTTTTATTTTATTATTTCTTACTGTTGTTGAATTGTTGAGAAGGAACCTGCAAATAAGCATTTTGTTGGACGGAGTATACCATGTGTTTCCTGTACATACAACCAATAAAACCTGAAACCCGGCAAAGCCATGCCACTCTTAATACACAAATGTACATAAGTTAAAAAACACATTTACACACACAGATACATCTCTGTCTATGCACTGGCACACACACACACACACACACACACACACACACACACACACACACACACACACACACACACACACAGACACACACACACACACACACACACACACACACACACACACACACACACACACACACACACACACACACACACACTCACACTCACACACACAGAGAGAGAGAAAGATATCTGAAACTGACAAAGTGGAACCTATAATATACAGTTGAGCAGTTCTATGATATGGTTATGACATGATGATGGGGGAGGGGGGACAGCGGTGGCAGACCAGTGGCCATTGGGGTCAGACCTCCAATTCCAAAGAAACAGTCTTCTGTGTATGCAGTAGTGTTATCTCTACCACACAGAGCCTGCTGAGCCATTCTCAGATACCAGTATACCCCCCCGTCTCTCTCTCTCTTTCTCTAGCTCTCTGTGCCAGAAAGAAATCTCCTGGGGAATCTACACAGTTATAACGGTAAAAAGACAGATTATTACACAAATTATTTGGATTTTTACTAATTAACTCAATAATGGTCCATATTTTTTAAATGTTTGTTGTAAGTAACCAATTATAGGCTGGTACCACACCCCAACTGTCATAAAACACTGACACACCACAACATATGTGTGCAAAGAACTCTAAGCAAGGCTAATGTCAGCACTTGCTTCATCTGATACACGAGAGACAGATATGCATGTCTTACAGAGGTCCTGGAAGAGAAGAGCACAGCTTAGCAACAGATCATATTCATAGAGGTTTCATTTTTATATATTTTATTCAGCAATAGGAAAATAAAAATATGTTATTAACATTTTTCACTACCATCTATTGCCATTTCTTTGTAGTTCTCCCACTAGTAAATGTTATTCTAAATATAAAAATCAGAATGACAAAGATTTCTTCTACTGTTGCAAGTGCTTGAAATACAATAAAATACCTTTACTGTCTAAATCTATCTTTCCTGTTGGAAAATATAAGATATTTCCTATTTGATACTCTGACTACCTATTCTTTTGCATTATGATAATGAAATCAAATGTTGAATATATTTATCAAAAGTAAGATAAACTCTTGAGTGTATTAATATATGATATAAGATCTGAATTGATCATGGCATAGTAATGGTGGTTATGGTGACTATCATCACACCTTGGAACAGTGAGAGCTGATAGAACCCTAGCAGGATTCCTGAAATCCTTGAGTAGGCCCATATCAACTCAGCAAAAAAAGAAACATCCTCTCACTGTCAACTGCGTTTATTGTCAGCAAACTTAACATGTGTAAATATTTGTATGAACATAACAAGATTCAACAACTGAGACATAAACTGAACAAGTTCCACAGATAAGTGACTCACAGAAATTGAATAATGTGTCCCTGAACAAAGGGGGGGTGGTCAAAATCAAAAGTAACAGTCAGTATCTGGTGTGGCCACCAGCTGCATTAAGTACTGCAGTGCATCTCCTCCTCATGGACTGCACCAGATTTGCCAGTTCTTTTTGTGAGATGTTACCTCACTCTTCCACCAAGGCACCTGCAATTACCCGGACATTTCTGGGGGGAATGGCCCTAGCCCTCACCCTCCGAAAACAACAGGTCCCAGACGTGCTCAATGGGATTAAGATCCGGCCTCTTCGCTGGCCATGGCAGAACACCGACATTCATGTCTTGCAGGAAATCACGCACAGAACGAGCAGTATGGCTGGTGGCATTGTCATGCTGGAGGGTCATGTCAGGATGAGCCTGCAGGAAGGGTACCACATGAGGTAGGAGGATGTCTTCCCTGTAACGCACAGCGTTGAGATTGCCTGCAATGACAACAAGCTCAGTCCGATGAAGCTGTGACACACCGCCCCAGACCACGACGGACCCTCCACCTCCAAATTGATCCCGCTCCAGAGTACAGGCCTCGGTGTAACGCTCATTCCTTCGACGATAAACGCGAATCCGACCATCACCCCTGGTGAGACAAAACCGCGACTCGTCAGTGAAGAGCACTTTTTGCCAGTCCTGTCTGGTCCAGCAACGGTGGGTTTGTGCCCATAGGCGACGTTGTTGCCAGTGATGTATGGTGAGGACCTGCCTTAAAACAGGCCTACAAGCCCTCAGTCCAGCCTCTCTCAGCCTATTGCGGACAGTCTGAGCACTGATGGAGGGATTTTGCGTTCCTGGTGTAACTCGGGCAGTTGTTGTTGCCATCCTGTACCTGTCTCACAGGTGTGATGTTCAGATGTACCGATCCTGTGCAGGTGTTGTTACACATGGTCTGCCACTGCGAGGACGATCAGCTGTCCATCCTGTCTCCCTGTAGCGCTGTCTTAGGCGTCTCACAGTACGGACATTGCAATTTATTGCCCTGGCCACATCTGCAGTCCTCATGCCTCCTTGCAGCATGCCTAAGGCATGTTCACGCAGATGAGCAGGGACCCGTGTGCTTTTCAGAGTCAGTAAAAAGGCCTCTTTAGTGTCCTAAATTTTCATAACTGTGACCTTAATTGCCTACCATCTGTAAGCTGTTAGTGTCTTAACGATCGTTCCACAGGTGCATGTTCATTAATTGTTTATGGTTCATTGAACAAGCATGGGAAACAGTGTTTAAACCCTTTACAATGAAGATCTGTGAAGGTATTTGGATTTTATGAGTTGTCTTTGAATGACAGGGTCCTGAAAAAGGGACGTTTCTTTTTTTGCTGAGTTTATAACATCATATGACCACCCTCTGGTGGTGGAAATGTTTCAGTAGCTGAGGTTCATTCATTTTAAATGGAGTGTCTTCATTCAATGGAATAATAAGATCACTTTCAAATAATTGGCTCAGTTGTTGAGGGACTTTCCAAGATGCCAGGCTTCTTGCTTTCTGCCCTGGGAGGGGATTGCGTGCACTGCATTGAATGGAATATTGAAATCTCAGGAATGTACTAAACATGTTTTGTAGCTTATTTTCCAAGAAACTTGGCACAAATTGTTCAAATCAATAACCAGCTGAATAAATTAAGAAAATGTATGTGGACAAAAAAAGGAGGATTGTGTTTCAAACACGGAAAAATTATATGTTGGAATATATTTCAATAAAATATAAATATATTTAAATATATTACGAAAATGTATTTGTCAAAAATATAAATAAATAAAATGTATGTACATATATTTGTAAAATACACACTCACTGACTCAATCCCATAGAAAATCTGTGGGCAAAACTGAAAAAACATGTGCGAGCAAGGAGGCCTACACACCTGACTCAGTTACACCAGCTCTGTCAGGAGGAATGGGCCAAAATTCACCCAACTTATTGTGGGAAGCTTGCGGAAGGCTACCCGAAACGTTTGACCCATGTTAAACAATTTAAAGGCAATGCTACCAAATACTAATTGAGTGTATGTAAACTTCTGACCCACTGGGAATGTGAGGAAAGAAGTTAAAGCTGAAATAAATCATTGTCTCTACTATTATTCTGACATTTCACATTCTTAAAATAAAGTGGTGATCCTAACTGACCTAAAACAGGGAATTTTTACTGGATTAAATGTCAGGAATTGTGAAAAACTCAGTTTAGATGTCTTTGGCTAAGGTGTATGTAAACTTCAGACTTCAACTGTACATAAATACATGTACATCCATGCTGTTAAAATACATGGAGTGTACAAAACATTAGGAACACCTTCCTAATATTGAGTTGCACCCTTTTTTGCCCTCAGAACAGCCTCAATTCATGGACTCTACAAAGTGTCGAAAGCATTCCACAGGGATCCTGGCCCATGGTGACTCCAATGCTTCCCACGGTTGTGTCAAGTTGGCTGGATGTCCTTTGGGTGCTGGACCATTCTTGATACACACTGGAAACTGTTGAGCTTGAAAAACCCAGCAGCGTTGCAGTTCTTGACACACTCAAACCAGTGCATCTGGCACCTACTAACATACCCCGTTCAAAGGCACTTAAATCTTTTGTCTTTCCCAATTCACCCTCTGAATGGCACACATACACAATCCATGTACGAATTGTCTCAAGGCTTAAAAATCCTTCTTTAACCTGTCTCCTCCCCTTCATCTACATTAATTGAAATGGTGACATCAATAAGGGATCATAGCGTTCACCTAGATTCACTTGGTCAGTCTATGTCATGGAAAGAGCAGATGTTTCTAACTCATGACATAATTGGACAAACCTAAGTCTCATTTGAAAATAATACTCATCGGCAATTCTGGGTAAGCCCGAAAAATGATATTAGACAACACTGGCCAATGTTATTACTTTTCATTATTTATAGGTATTTCCAAGATGGCGTAGCAGTTGGGCGTCTGTTTTGTTTGTCTTGTCCCATCCCGTGTATATATCGTTTTCTTTGTATATATTTTATACATATTTTTTAGATTTTTAATCTCAATTTCCATCAACGGACTGAACATACTCTCCTGCAACCCTCCTCACCGAATGTGGTATGGATCTGCTATTTTTTTTTATACTTTAGAACCGGAACCCCCATCAGAAGCTAGCCAGCTAACTAGCTAGTAGTCAGTTAGCCACTGCTAGCGGTCATTACTGTTAACGCGGACATCAGCCAGGATCAGCCCGGTCAATTCCTGCTAGTCTGCACAACGCGAAATCAACCCAGAGCATATCGGACTCCTTTTTCTCCACCACATCTCCGGATTACTACTGCAAGCTTTGAACCTTTACTCCAGATCATCGCAGCTAGCTTGCTGCTATCCGAGTGGCTACTCTTGGCTAACATCTCTGTCCTGAAGCAAGCACCAGTTAGCTGGAGCTAGCCTCAAGCTAGACCCATCTCCCGGCTAGCTGAAGAGACCCCTCAGACAATTCCTGGGTTTCAATACCTCTTTTGCCAATTGGCCTGGACCCTTAGCTGCCAACACAGAGCCCCGCAGATCCATCACGACTGGTCTGTCGACGTAATCCGTCCAAGGAGGTTTCAACAGGCTCTTCCGTTGCGACATCCCCCTGAGGCCCATCTGCTAGCCTGCTATCCCGGCCTGATAGCTGTCTGAATTGCCGTGTCTCCAGCTCGCTTAGCTACTCACTGGACCCAATGATCACTCTGCTACAAATGCCTCTCCCTAATGTCAATATGCCTTGTCTATTGCTGTTTCGGTTAGTGATTTTTGTCTGATTTCACTGTAGAGCCTCCAGCCCTGTTCAATATGCCTTAGCTAGCCCTTTTTTTCCACCCCCCACACATGCGGTGACCTCACCTGGCTTAAATGGTGCCTCTAGAGACAAAACCTCTCTCATCATCACTCAATGCCTAGGTTTACCTCCACTGTACTCACATCCTACCATACCCTTTACCCATACCCATACATTATGCCTTGAATCTATTCTTCCGCACCCAGAAATCTGCTCCTTTAACCTTTACTTAATACCCATCCCGGATCCGGGAGCATCCTCATCAAAAAAGCTGACTAGCATAGCCTAGCCTAACGGGACAGGGATATCATATAATATAATTTCATGAAATCACAAGTCCAATACAGCAAATGAAAGATAAACATCTTGTGAATCCAGCCATCATTTCCGATTTTTAAAATGTTTTACAGCAAAAACACAATATGTATTTCTATTAGCTAACCACAATAGCCAAACACACAACGGCAGGTTTTCACCATGTTTCCACCGCATAGGTAGCTTTCACAAAACCGACAAAATAAAGATATAATTAATCACTAACCTTGAACAACTTCATCAGATGACAGTCTTATAACATGTTATACAATACATTTATGTTTTGTTCGAAAATGTGCATATTTGAGGTATAAATCATAGTTTTACATTGCAGCCACCATCACAAATAGCACCAAAGCAGCCAGAATAATTACAGAGAGCAACGTGAAATACATAAATACTCATCATAAAACATTTATGAAAAATACATGGTGTACAGCAAATGAAAGATAAACATCTTGTGAATCCAGCCAATATTTTCAATTTTTTAAGTGTTTTACAGCGAAAACACAATATATATTTCTATTAGCTCACTACAGTAGCCAAACACACAACGCAATTTACTCCCCGCCAAAATAGCTTGCACAAAACCGACAAAATAGAGATAAAATTAATCACTAACCTTGAACAACTTCATCAGATGACAGTCTTATAACATCATGTTATACAATACATTTATGTTTTGTTCGAAAATGTGCATATTTAGAGCTGCAAATCGTGGTTATACATTGTGAATACGTAGCAACAATTCACCAAAATCTCCAGAGATATTTTGGACAGTCACCTAATCTAATCAAAGAACTCATCATAAACTTTACTAAAAAATACATGTTGTACAGCAAATGAAAGATACACTGGTTCTTAATGCAACCGCTGTGTTAGATTTTTTTAAATAACTTTAGTAGAACATACAGCATGCAGTATTGTGAGACAGCGCTCACATATTCTCCGCCTTGTTGGAGTCAACATTTACCACAAAAATACGAAATAACATCATAAATATTCTCTTACCTTTCTTGAGCTTCCATCAGAATGTTGTGCAAGGAGTCCTATTTCCAGAATAAATCGTTGTTTGGTTTTAGAATGTCCATTTCTTGTGTCGAATTAGCAACTTTGGCCTGCCATGTGGCGCGAACATGCCCATCTTCTCTTAGCGCATGGAACGAAAAATTCCAAAATTCCCAATAAACGTTGAATAAACTGGTCAAACTCGGTTGAAAAATCCTACTTTATGATGTTTTTCTCATATGTATCAAATAAAATCAGAGCCGGAGAAATTCGCAGTGTATAACGAACGCTTTTCAGAAGAGAATGTGAGGCTCCCCTGCGCGCCGTCGATAACTGCCAAAAGAGCTGACGTGTCATTCCAAAAGCTCTTATTCGGCCTCAGATCAAGCTAGACACCCCATTCAACCTTCCACTGCCTGTTGACATCTAGTGGAAGGCGTATGAAGTGCATACAGATCGATAAATAAAAGCCAGTTGAATAGGCAGGCACTGACACAGAGCCTCGTTTTCAGAGTTTTCACTTCCTGTAAGGAAGTTTGCTGCCAAATGAGTTCTGTTTTACTCACAGATGTAATTCAAAAGGTTTTAGAAACTTAAGAGTGTTTTCTATCCAATGGTAATAATAATATGCATATTGTATGATCTAGAACAGAGTACGAGGCCATTTAATTTGGGCACGATTTTTTCCAAAGTGAAAACAGCGCCCCCTTATTGACAAGAAGTTTTAACTCTCTGTTCCCAACGCACTAGATGACCAGTTCTTATAGACTTTAGCCGTACTCTTATCCTACTCCTCCTCTGTTCCTCTGGTGATGTAGAGGTTAACCCAGGCCCTGCAGCCCCCAGCATCACTCCCATTCCTCAGACGCTCTCATTTGTTTGACTTCTGTAACCGTAAAGGCCTTGGTTTCATGCATGTTAACATTATAAGCCTCCTCCCTGAGTTTGTTTTATTCACTGCTTTAGCACACTCCGCCAACCCAGATGTCCTAGCAGTGTCTGAATCCTGGCTCAGGAAGGCCACCAAATATCCAGAAATTTCCATCCCCAACCTATAACATTTTCCGACAAGATAGAACTGCCAAAGGGGGCAGAGTTGCAATCCACTGCAGAGATAGCCTGCAAAGTTCTTTCATACTATCCAGGTC
Source organism: Salvelinus namaycush (assembly GCF_016432855.1). Taxonomy (NCBI): domain Eukaryota; kingdom Metazoa; phylum Chordata; class Actinopteri; order Salmoniformes; family Salmonidae; genus Salvelinus; species Salvelinus namaycush. The sequence continues at coordinate 23,188,312 of NC_052308.1, read as the reverse complement.
TGTGCCCAAGCAATTAGAGCTTCTACTTTTAAAAATCCACCTTTCCAGAAACACGTCTCTCACCATTGACACTTGTTATAAACCCCCTTCAGCCCCCAGCTGTGCCCTGGACACCATATGTGAATTGATCGCCCCCATCTATCGTCAGAGCTCATACTGTTTGGTGACCTAAACTGGGACATGCTTAACACCCTGGCCGTCCTACAATCTAAGCTAGACGCCCTCAATCTCAAATAATTTATCAAGGAACCTACCAGGTACAACCCTAAATCCGTAACCATGGGCACCCTCACAGATATCATCCTGACCAACTTGCCCTCCAAATACACCTCTGCTGTCTTCAACCAGGATCTCAGCGATCACTGCCTCATTACCTGCGTGCGTAATGGGTCCACGGTCAAATGACCACCCCTCATCACTGTCAACCGCTCCCTAAAACACTTCAGCGAGCAGGCCTTTCTAATCGACCTGACCCGGGTATCCTGGAAGGATATTGACCTCATCCCGTAAGTAGAGGATGCCTGGTTGCTCTTTAAAAGTGATTTCCTCACCATCTTAAATAAGCATGCCCCATTCAAAAATGTAGAACTAAGAACAGATATAGCCCTTGGTTCACCCCAGACTTGACTGCCCTTGACCAGGCACAAAAACATCCTGTGGCGTTCTGCATTAGCATCAAATATCCCCCGCGATATGCAACTTTTCAGGGAAGTCAGGAACCAATATACTCAGTCAGTTAGGAAAGCTAAGGCTAGCTTTTTCAAACAGAAATTTGCAGCACTAATTCCAAAACGTTTTGGGACACTGTAAAGTCCATGGAGAATAAGAGCACCTCATCCCAGCTGCCCACTGCACTGAGGATAGGAAACACTATCACCACCAATAAATCTACGATAATTGATCATTTCAATAAGCATTTTTCTACGGCTGGCCATGGCTACCCCTACCCTGGCCAACATCTCAACACCCCCTGCAGAAACTTGCGCAAGCCCCCGCTTCTCATTCACCCAAATCCAGACAGCTGATGTTCTGAGAGAGCTGCAAAATCTGGATCCCTACAAATCAGCTGGGCTAGACAATCTGGACCCTCCCTTTCTAAAATTATCCACCGAAATTGTTGCAACCCCTAGTACTAGCCTGTTCAACCTCTCTTTCGTATCGTCTGTGATCCCCAAAGATTGGAAAGCTGCCTCGGTCATCCCCCTCTTCAAAGGGGGTGACACTCTAGACCCAAACTGTTATAGACCTATATTCATCCTGCCCTGCCTTTCTAAAATATTAGAAAGCCAAGTTAACAAACAGATCACCGACCATTTCGAATCCCACGTACCTTCTCCACTATGCAATCTGGTTTCCGAGCTGGTCATGGGTTCACCTCAGCCACACTCAAGGTCCTAAACGATATCAAATCAAATCAAATTTTATTTGTCACATACACATGGTTAGCAGATGTTAATGCGAGTGTAGCGAAATGCTTGTGCTTCTAGTTCCGACAATGCAGTAATAACCAACAAGTAATCTAACCTAACAATTCCACAACTACTACCTTATACACACAAGTGTAAAGGGATAAAGAATATGTACATAAAGATATATGAATGAGTGATGGTACAGAACGGCATAGGCAAGATGCAGTAGATGGTATAGTGTACAGTCTATACATATGAGATGAGTAATGTAGGGGTATGTAAACATAAAGTGGCATACTTTAAAGTGGCTAGTGATACATGTATTACATAAAGATGGCAAGATGCAGTAGATGATATACAGTACAGTATATACATATACATATGAGATGAGTAATGTAGGGTATGTAAACATTATATTAAGTGGCATTGTTTAAAGTGGCTAGTGATACATTTTTACATAATTTCCATCAATTCCCATTATTAATGTGGCTGGAGTTGAGTCAGTATGTTGGCAGCGGCCACTAAATGTTAGTGGTGGCTGTTTAACAGTCTGATGGCCTTGAGATAGAAGCTGTTTTTCAGTCTCTCGGTCCCTGCTTTGATGCACCTGTACTGACCTCGCCTTCTGGATGATAGCGGGGTGAACAGGCAGTGGCTCGGGTGGTTGTTGTCCTTGATGATCTTTATGGCCTTCCTGTGACATCGGGTGGTGTAGGTGTCCTGGAGGGCAGGTAGTTTGCCCCCGGTGATGCGTTGTGCAGACCTCACTACCCTCTGGAGAGCCTTACGGTTGTGGGCGGAGCAGTTGCCGTACCAGGCGGTGATACAGCCTGGTATCATAACCGCCATCGATAAAAGACAGTACTGTGCAGCCGTCTTCCTTGACCTGGCCAAGGCTTTCGACTCTGTCAATCATCGAATTCTTATCGGTGGACTCTATAGCCTTGGCTTCTCAAATGGCTGCCTCGCCTGGTTCCCCAACTACTTCTCAGATAGAGTTCAGTGTGTCAAATCGGAGGGCCTGTTGTCCGGACCTCTGGCAGTCTCTATGAGGGTGCCACATGGTTCAATTCTACGGCCGACTCTTTTCTCTGTATATATGAATGATATTTGGCTTGTGGGTACCCCTTAATGCGACTTTTCTCTGGAAAGAAGCTTGGAAAGGGCAGATCATTTTCTTTTTGAGATTCCCCTCCCCTTTTCTGAGACACAACGTAGGGTCAAATTACTACGCTGAACAGAAATATGAACGCATGTGTCCTCCTGGCTCTGATGACTGGCGTATCTGCTGCTTATCTGCGTATCTGCTGCTTATCTGCTGTCTTTTCTGGCACTCTGCAGTGCCAGTGTCCTTGGCCATGGTCACAAAGGACCCCTGCATCTCTTCCACTGTGAATTTAAACCTGAATGAACACACAGACATTATTTGTATTGAAACTCTTAGGTGGCACATACACATTTTCTGGTCCAAATGCACTCCCTACCCCTCCTCCTTGGCCCTGACCTAACCCTTAGATTTTTCTGACGGGTCTGGGTAGGCATAATCAGGAAAGTGGTGGAGCTCACACCATATTGCTTGCACATATACAAATATCGAAAGGGTCAGGGCCAAGGGAAAAGGTTAGGGAGTGAACTGGGACTGGCTAATTCCATATGGGGTAAAGCCCAAAGCACACGGGAGCCTTTTTTTTTTTTTTTACATGCGTGAACGAGCATGCTTACGCTGGACATAGAATGCATGGGAGTCAATGAGAGAAAACATACAGGCTTTGACCGTCAACGATATCACAATTATATAGAACACCAAATTAGAATTATATTTTTCTCGCGGTGCAATGCTGATCAAATTAACTGATTAAGGGCACGTTACTAAATTCACTCTGGCTATCTACTCAGATTTCAGATGCACTCTCGCCTGAGTGTGCCAGAGTGCAGAATAACTGATGAATTTACGAACGCTAAACACCAGTTGAAGATGGGCGGTGCCAGTAAACGTCGGCAAAAAAAGCGTAATTAAATTGTTGATAGCAACACAGTTACAGTCACCAATGCTATGGATAACATAAAAACAGCCCAACCACCTCTGCCAGGGCGAGTAAAATGGTCAGAGTGAGGTGTTCTCTCATTTTTGTCTGGAAGTAGCTAGCAAGCTAGCCAACCTTAGCCTGTTAGCTTGGGTGCTTATGCTGTTAGCTTGGGTGCTTGACTGCCGTTGTGAGGTCAGAACGCTCGGATCAACCCTACTCCTCGGCCAGAGCGTACAGTGTGCGCTCGGAATGCTCCGAGGGCGAAACGCACTGAATTAGCGCACTCTGAGTACCCTCTTGCGCTCCGGAGTGAATTTACGACTGTTTGTGCATTGTTACCGAGTCAAGAATTGTGAAACGCAGGTTAGCGTTTTTCGTCATGCATCTTGTTCTGGAGGTGGCTCTGTAGAGTGGTCACTAGCTGACAAAGCCATAACATCTGATTTTAAACCTAACCTTAAATAAAGGCCAAATAATTTGTACAATATAGCCACCTGGCCTATTTAAGGGGAAATCGCCCAGTTCTGCCTCCAGGACAAGACCGGTGACAATAAATGTCAACATGCTTGTGAAGTTCAGTTAGCGTCTATTACTATAAATAAGTTTAACTGCAGGCCAATAATATGTATAAAATAGCGTTTATGAAAAACAATGTAGCAATGTATGAATGCAACGTTATTTTACATTTATAAACTGGATTGTGTTTCAGAATTATATATCACATTGTCAATGTCATTTTCTTGACCTTATCACTGTTGTTGCTTACAGCCGATTTGTTTGTAGAGTTCAAACAAAGTGGTTCAAATTAATAAAATATGGTTTAGATATTGAGTGGGTTGTTTGTAGAAAAGGAATTCAAGGAATTGTTATGATTTTCCCTAGGCTTCCCTAAGTTAAGTTGTGTGGTTAAAAATATATATTTTAAGATGTAGGCTATGGTTTATCTGAAAAATAGGCTACCTATTTGGGGAAAAAATGCACCAGCTACGCCTGTTTATTTAGATCATCGACATGTAGCCTGGGCTATGTCTGGAAAATGTGAGGAATGAGGCAACTCTTTATAATGGCTTTTCCTGACAATGATGGAGTACACCTTGTTATTTCTTCTTTAAGATTCAGATTTCTGGCTTACATACTGACCACACCGCCTGCGTTGCGTGCGCAAGCGTTGTAAAATAAATGTACACATACATGTTATTCAATCATTTCATCCAAACTGCTTGTGCGCATCAACGAGTGTCAACGAGCTCATAGCCATGAGCTAAAATAGAACTTGGTTCTATTTTTGACTGCTTCACATGCTGCAAGTCCCCCCTCTCCCATCTCCTCCTTGGTTTTTAGGAGCATACATGGGTGATTGATCCACACTCCAGTCCAGTTGGTGGTGGTAATGCACCTTAAAGTTGGTTGCCAACCGCCATATAAAGTCCACAGAAGAAGAAGAAGAAGCAGCCTGAAGGAGGAGAGATTACTAGAAATGAACTAGGTTTCCCATTTTATCTGTGGATTAATTGTCGAAGTAGAGAACATACAATTTTTTATGAGTCAAAATTGGTCCAAATTCTACAAAGAACCAGAAAAAAGGACCTTGTGCATTTCAGGTTAAAAAAAACAACCTAATGTTTATATCCCAGGACAAATTAGCTAGCAACAGTAATCTAGCTAAATGTCCATGAATGTTTCATGTGTTTCAACCTGTCCCCAAATTAATATAGTCAGTTCCCTCCTCCATCACCACGGCCCCTCCTCAACTGCCTCCTCCACGGTATCCACGTTCACCTGGTTGGTTGGCCTACAAGCCAAAACTGAAAACCATGCATACTATTAAGTAATACACTTTTGTGGCATAATTCATTTACAAAAAAATACTAAATTACAAATTACATTTACAACAGTATTTGCAATGGTTCAAATCATTTGGTTGCAAATGTGACTGAGACTGAGTACATGTTGAGACTTGTTAGGCTACTCATTTTCAATAACCACATATGACCACAAAAGTCTGTGTATGACCAGTTTCAGTAAAATAATGTGGTTGCAAATGTGACTGGCTATATGCCTACATCATAGACAATCTACATAAATCATAGGAATTAGAATTACTAGTGATGCCACTGGGATTATGGGAAAAATAAAAAGCCTAAAATGTCAAACACAGGTCCATAACTGCATTGTTGGTTAAGGGCCTGTAAGTAAGAATTTCACGGAATTGTAGATGGAGATTCTAGCACTCGTCTGGTGCTTAAGGTATTGAAACAAAGATATCATTTGAGAATCAACTGTTCATTCATTTGAATGGCAATTGAACACATTTAAGGGTGGTTCACACTAAAAACTACAACTTCAGTCAATATTTTCTCACTATAGATTTGATATATTTTAAGTGTCTTTGTTACAGTTGAGTGCATGATGCACTCCAAAAACGTGAGAATGCCAATCAACTGTTAATCAACGTTTGCTTCCTATCATTCAAACCAGAAACAGAAACAAATTTTCAGTTCTGAAATACCCAATTATTTTTCAAGTGTTCCACTCCGCTAGCCAGCACCTCGCCTAAACAGGTGTGCATTTTTTCTGCCTTCAGAAATACCCAATTCTAACATTTAATCCAATCTGATTGCCAAAATCTGATTAGAAAAGTTTAGAAAAACTTGGTCCGGTTGATTACTATCATTCACGCCTGTGTCTCACTCTACATAACTGATGCCTGAAACCAGAGAAACAGACATACACCGATGAAGGTGGACACCGAAAAGTTTGTGTTAGTTTTCCACCCCTGCCTGCTGAAAAGCAAAAAAACAAAAGAGGAAGTTTGAAAGTTGTATATATTTTTGTGTGCAAACCACCTTTAATTTTTTGGACTTCGTTGTATATTGGTTTAACACAAAAACATTTGTTGTTTTTTTCATGCTTTTTTTCATAAAAAGACTTCACTCATCCGCTGCTTATTCGGTGGGTGTAACATCATTGGTTATAAATTAAGTAAAGCATATTTGTGTTCATCTTCATCCATCCCTTATGGGACATTATTTGCGTATTCCCGTATAGAGAGTCATATGAAGTTGTTTGTGAAATGGAAAGATCCAACTACCTCACAAAATAACTTTAATTAACCCAACAACAAAAAAGAACAACTGTCACACCCTGACCGTAGAGAGCTTTTTATGTCTCTATTTTGGTTTGGTCAGGGTGTGATTTGGGTGGGCATTCTATGTTCTTTTTTCTATGTTTTGTATTTCTTTGTTTTGGCCGGGTATGGTTCTCAATCAGGGACAGCTGTCTATCGTTGTCTCTGATTGGGAACCATACTTAGGTAGCTTTTTCCCACATGGTTTTTGTGGGTAGTTAATTTCTGTTTAGTGTTTTCACCTTACAGGACTGTTTCGGTTATTCTCTTGTTTATTTTTGTTATAGTGTTCAGTTTTAATAAAACAAGCATGAACACTTACCACGCTGCGCTTTGGTCCGATGATTCCTCTTCTTCAGATGACGAATACCGTTACAACAACAGATTAATCTACAGACACAGACAATTTACTTACCGTTGAAGTAGAGGCTAGTGCTCTGGCTGGAATCCATGCAACACTGGAAAAGTTGTGTGAGGTAGCAGGGCTGAGGGGGAGTTTGTAGTTTAGCCAGAGTGAAATTCTCACGCTCCAAGGAGAGAACAAGGCACTCACAGCCAAGGTAAAAATCCACGATTCCAACATGGATTGTCTACTCAGGGAAAACAGGGTGATGAAGGAGTCGCTACTAGACATACCAAGTCGTAGCATGCGGGAAAATAAAACATTTTCTGGGATTCCTGAGGACGCATCCAATAATCCAGGGCGCGATCAGAGAATTCCTGCAATCCGCCTTGAAACTTCCTATAGAGACTGTAAACAATGTGCCTTTCCACCGTGTACACACACTTGGAGCTCGGAGCGACAAGTCCAAGGGTCCCTGGCCGATCATCGCAAAATTTGAACACTACCAACAAAAGGAACTGATCAAAAGCAGGGGAAGGGAGCTTAAAGGGACCAAATTCGGTCTCAATGACCAATTTCCAATGGAGATAAACGAACGTCATAAGAGACTGTATCCGGTACAGAGGCAACAGAGGGAGAAGGGTAAGCGTGCCTTTCTCATTGTGGACAAACTCTTTATAGATGGACAGCTATTCCGAGACAGCTTCATAACGCCATTGCTGTACTAATTTCTACAGGGACTTCAGGTTACGAAAAAAATGAAGTATGGGAACTGTAAAAATATATGAACACTATGAAGTGGATATGAACACACACGTACTCAGTTACATGCTCGCTTACACATACGGACTTATACATATACATACACACTTGATCTCGCTCTCTTCTCTCACTTTCTCTTCTCTCACTTTCTCTTTTCTCTTCTTTTATTGTCGAGAACTGTTTTATAATTTAATATGTTTCTTGTTTGTCTATCTTTTTTATGTATTTGTCTACAAGTTTATATATGTTTACAACAAGCAAGGGGAAGATATCAGAATATGGGCATTGGGGAATAATAACATATTTGTACGGAATACATTTGTACTGTAGTGAAGCTGTCTCTAGAGTAATGCAAGGTCTCTTTCATGATCATGTGAAACGTCAATTGCTATGGAAATGCTGGGATGTGTTTTTCATTGATGTTAAAGGTAATTACGATGCAACTATGACGGCGATACGATATGGATTACAATTATCATCATAAATATTAAGGCTATACGCACTACATGTTACACACATAGACATTCAGCCATGCAAATTGGCAGAGTTATTATTTATTTGGACAGCACACATTATAGTCTTACTCTTATACAGACATCGTACACACTCACTAAATCACATCCAATATCATACACATCAACCTACTCAGATTTACTACACACAAAATACCTTGTCTCAATTTTCTAACATCTGTGGCATTGGCTCACAGGCAAACAGGCAAGATAATAAAACAAATATTGCTAGAACCTATTTCTTGAATTCTAAATATCAGACATTTGAAAGCTCCAATTTTGACTGTCATAATACCTCTGATGGCAGTAACTTTACAAGCACTAATTATGGTAAATTTAGACTGAGAATAGTATCTAGTTATGGTAAGGGGTGAAATAAGTATAGCCAGTTATAATTTTAACGGTTTAGCAGATTATAAAAAAAGAAGATCAGTCTTTACGTGGCTAAAAGAAAAGGAATATAACATATATGTTCACAGGAAACTCACTCTACATCCTTAGATGAAGTTGTGTGGAAAAAGGAATGGGGAGGTGAAATAATTTTCTGTCATGGACAAAGGAACTCAAAAGGTGTGATGATATTAATTAACAAAAATTTCGATCTGAATGTGCAAATAGTCAGGAATGAATCGCGTGGAAGGTGGATCTTTTTGAATATGAAAGTGGACGAAAAAGAGATTTGGCTCATTAATCTATATGGTCCAAATCAGGATGATCCATACTTCTTTGAAAACATTTATACCAATTTATTAAACTTACAGGCAACAAATGATCAAATCATTATGGTAGGAAACTTTAACACAGTGTTGAGTACCTCAATGGACCGTAAAGGTAATCACTCTACAAACTATCATCACCGTGACCTTAAGGAAATCACAAATATTATGGACACATTAGAAATAGTGGATATTTGGAGACTAAAAAATCCCGACCTAGTGAGATATATCAGATCATCATCTAATTGGCATTCACATAACTCTTATAGATTTTCCACGTGGACGGGGATATTGGAAATTTAGTCAAAGTTTACTGGAGGACAACTTATTTTTAACTAAGACAAAATAATATATAACAGAATTTTTCCAGTATCATATTGTAACGGAATTCGTCCTCCTCATCTGACGAGGAGTAAGAAATGTCGGACCAATGCGCAGCGTGGTAAGTGTTCATGATGAATCTTTAATGGAACAAACTGAACACTGAAATACAAAACAATAAAGTGAACGAACGAAAAAAACGAAACAGTTCTGTGTGGAACACACAGACACGGAAGACAACCACCCACAAAACACAACAGATAACAGGCTACCTAAATATGGTTCCCAATCAGAGACAATGACAAACACCTGCCTCTGATTGAGAACCATATCAGGCCAAACGAAAAACCCACCATAGAAACACAAACATAGATAACCCACCCAACTCACGCCCTGACCATACTAAAACAAAGAAAATACAAAAGAACTAAGGTCAGAACGTGACAGTACCCCCCCCCCCCCCCCCCAAGGTGCGGTCTCCGGCCGCAAAACCTGAACCTATAGGGAAGGGTCTGGGTGGGCATCTGTCCGCGGTGGCAGCTCTGGCGCTGGACGTGGACCCCACTCCACCATAGTCTTAGTCCGCTTCAGTAGCGTCTTTAGAGCGGCGACCCTCGCCGCCGACCTAGGACTGGCAACCCTACTAAAGGGCCCCACTGGACTGAGGGGCAGCTCCGGACGGTGGGACAGCTCCGGACTGAGGGGCAGCTTCGGACTGAGGGGCAGTTCCGGACTGAGGGGCAGCTCCGGACTGAGGGGCAGCTCTGGCAGCTCCTGACTGGCGGGCGGCTCTGGCAGCTCCTGACTGGCGGGCGGCTCTGGCAGCTCCTGTCTGGCGGACGGCTCTGGCGGCTCCTGACTGGCGGGCGGCTCTGGCGGCTCCTGACTGGCGGGCGGCTCTGGCGGCTCCTGACTGGCGGGCGGCTCCTGACTGGCGGGCGGCTCCTGACTGGCGGGCGGCTCCTGACTGGCGGGCGGCTCTGGCGGCTCCTGACTGACGGGCGGCTCTGGCGGCTCCTGACTGACGGGCGGCTCTGGCGGCTCCTGACTGGCAGGCGGCTCCTGACTGGCGGGCGGCTCCTGACTGGCGGGCGGCTCTGGCGGCTCCTGACTGACGGGCGGCTCTGGCGGCTCCTGACTGACGGGCGGCTCTGGCGGCTCCTGACTGGCAGGCGGCTCCTGACGGGCGGGCGGCTCTGGCGGCTCCTGACTAGCGGGCGGTTCTGGCGGCTCCTGACTGACGGGCGGCTCTGGCGGCTCCTGACTGGCGGGCGGCTCCTGACTGGCGGGCGGCTCTGGCGGCTCCTGACTGACGAGCGGCTCTGGCGGCTCCTGACTGACGGGCGGCTCTAGCGGCTCAGGACAGACGGGCGGCTCTGACGGCTCTGGACAGACGGGCGGCTCAGACGGCGCTGGACAGACGGGCGGCTCAGATGGAGCTGGACAGACGGGCAGCTCAGGCGGCGCTGGACAGACGGACGGCTCAGGCGGCGCTGGACAGACGGGCAGCTCAGGCGGCGCTGGACAGACGGACGGCTCAGGCGGCGCTGGACAGACGGACGGCTCAGGCGGCGCTGGACAGGAGGGAGACTCAGGCCTGCCGAGGCGCACAGTAGGCCTGGTGCGTGGTGCCGGAACTGGTGGTACCGGGCTGGGAACACGCACCTCAGGGCGAGTGCGGGGAGCAGGAACAGGGCATACTGGACTCTGGAGGCGCACTGTAGGCCTGGTGCATGGTGCCGGAACTGGTGGTACCGGGCTGGGAACACGCACCTCTAGGCGAGTGCGGGGAACAGGAACTGGAGGCCTGGTACGTGGTGCCGGCACCGGAGGGCTGGTGCGTGGAGCTGCCACAGGAGAGCTGGTGCGTGGGGCTGCCACAGGAGAGCTGGTGCGTGGGGCTGCCACAAGAGGGCTGGTGCGTGGAGAAGGCACCGGATAGACCGGACCGTGGAGGCGCACTACAGGTCTCGAGCACCGAGCCTGCCCAACCCTACCTGGCTGAATGCTCACCGTAGCCATGCCAGTGCGGCGAGGTGGAATAGGCCGCACTGGGCTATACACACGTACAGGAGACACCATGCGTAGGGCTGGTGCCATGTACCCCGGCCCGAGGAGACGCACTGGAGACCAGATGCGTAGAGCCGGCTTCATGGCACCTGGCTCGATGCCCACTCTAGCCCGGCCGATACGAGGCGCTGCTATGTACCGCACCGGGCTATGCACACGTACTGGAGACACCGTGCGCTCTTCCGCATAACACGGTGTCTGCCCGTACGCTCGCTCTCTACGGTAAGCACAGGGAGTTGGCTCAGGTCTCCTACCTGGCTTAGCCACACTCCCCGTGTGCCTCCCCCCAATACATTTTTGGGGCTGCCTCTCTGGCTTCCAGCCGCGTTTTCGTGCAGCCTCCTCATACCACCGCCTCTCCGCTTTCGCTGCCTCCAGCTCAGCCTTGGGGCGGTGATACTCTCCAGCTTGTGCCCAGGGTCCCTTGCCGTCCAGAATTTCCTCCCAGGTCCAGGAGTCCTGCGATCGCTGCTGCTGCTGCTGCCCGATACCATGCTGCTTGGTCCTTTGGAGGTGAGTGGTTCTGTAACGGAATTCGTCCTCCTCATCTGACGAGGAGTAAGAAATGTCGGACCAATACGCAGCGTGGTAAGTGTTCATGATGAATCTTTAATGGAACAAACTGAACACTGAAATACAAAACAATAAAGTGAACGAACGAAAAAAACGAAACAGTTCCGTGTGGAACACACAGACACGGAAGACAACCACCCACAAAACACAACAGAAAACACAGGCTACCTAAATATGGTTCCCAATCAGAGACAATGACAAACACCTGCCTCTGATTGAGAACCATATCAGGCCAAACGAAAAACCCAACATAGAAACACAAACATAGATAACCCACCCAACTCACGCCCTGACCATACTAAAACGAAGAAAATACAAAAGAACTAAGGTCAGAACGTGACACATATAGGTTCAACAAATCCCCTTATTGTTTGGGATACCTTTAAATGTACCTTCAGATGTCATTCAATTCAATATTCATGAATAATAAAAAAGCAGTTTCTGGCTAAAGAGACAAGACTAACAAGGTAAATCCATAAACTAATAGTAAAGGTAGATAGCAATAAAAACGATACTACAGAGATGCAAAATAAGTTAGAGGAAAAACAAAAATAACTTGAGGAACTTATTCAAGAACGATCTAATGTAATCTATTACAAAAATAAAGCAAACTGGATGGAATATGGAGAAAAATCCTTCCTGAATCTCCAATACAGGAATGCTAACAAAAGTAATTTGCAGAAACTCATTACTGAAGACGGAGTCATCTATGATTCTTCAAATGATATTTTAAAAGAGGAAGCTAAATATTTTAGGCAGATGTTCTCTTTTCCATCTCATCCTCTCCCACTGAATTAAGATTACGGTAAGGAATTATTTTCAAATAATCAAAAAAATGGAAAATTAACAAATGTACAGAAAGATCAGTGCAACGGCCAAATTACAGAGGAATAACTTTTTGAGGCTATTAAATCCTTTCAGTCTGGAAAAACCCCATGGCATACCGGTAGAGGTATATCAAGCCTTTTTGATATACTAAAAGCTCCATTGTTAGATTGTTTTAACTACTCCTATAGAAATGGTAGTGTGTCAGGTACTCAGCAGGAAGGTCTGATTTCTCTATTATTAAAACAAGACCCAGATGGCAAATATAAAGACCCAGTCTATCTAAAAAAACTGGAGGCCAACTACACTTCAATGTTGTGATGCAAAAATACTAGCGAAATGCATAGGACTCAGAATTAAAATGGTTTTACCAGGTATTGTTCATCCTGATCAGACAGGTTTTTTACATGGACGATACATTGGAGATAATATACAACAACTACTAGAAATAATAGAACATCATGAAACATCTAAGAAGCCAGGCCTGGTATTTATAGTGGATTTTAAAAAGGCATTTTAAAAAGTAAGACTGGATTTTATTTATAAATGGCTGGATTTTTTCAATTTCGGTGATTTTCTTATAAAATGGGTAAAAATAATATATAGCAACCCCAGGTGTAAAATAGTAAATAACGGCTACTTCTCAGAGAGTTTTGAATTGTCAAGAGGAGTTAAACAAGGGTGTCCGCTGTCACCATATATATTCGTTATGGCCATCGAAATGCTAGCTATTAAAATCAGATCCAATAACAACATTAGAGAATTAGAAATCCAAGGCTTAAAAACAAAGGTGTCCACGTATGCCAATGACTCAAGTTTTATATTAAGTCTGCAAGCTAGATCCCTGCAATGTCTCATTGAAGATCTAGATAACTTTTCTGTACTCTCTGGACTTAAACCTAATTATGACAAGTGTACAATATTACGTATTGGAGCTTTAAAAAATAAAACTTTTACATTACCCTGCAGTTTACCTATAAAATGGGCTGATGGTGAAGTAGACATATTTGGTATTCATATCACAAAATATATAAATATGCTCTCCACAATAGACTTGATCCTGCAACCATGGAGAGGTAAATACCTGTCTATTTATGGAAAAATTGCCCTGATTAACTCCTTAGTCATATCTCAGTTTACTCACTTACTTATGGTGCTGCCTACTCCTTATGATTCCTTTTTCAAATCATATGAGCAAAAAAATATGTTGCTTTATCTGGGACACTAAATCAGACAAAATAAAGCATGCCTATCTATATAATGAATATGAATTGGGTGGGTTGAGATTATTAAATATAAAAGCAATAAACCTCTCTCTAAAAGCTTCACTTATTCAAAAGTTTTACTTGAACCCTAAATGGTTCTCAAGTAGATTACTTAGAAAGCTCATCCATTGTTTCAAAATTGCCTTTTTGCCTTAGTGCAGATTGCCATTTCTCATTTTCGATTAATTGAAAATTATACTTTTGTCAAAGTATCTCTCTTTTCCAAACAAGCATTGCAGAGCTGGCTACAATTTAAATTTCATCCCCTTGAAAAGATAGAACATATATTACAACAAATATTATGGCTGAACTCAAATGTGCTTGTTGATAAAATACCTGTATTTATGGGAAAGATGTTTGAAAAGGGTATTTTGTTCTTAAATTATATTGTAAATTGGAATGGGAGAGTTATGTCATTCATGGAGTTATCAGAATTGTACGAGAAGGTCTGCTCAATCCAAGAGTACAACCAATTGATTACAGTATTACCCCAAAAATGGAGGAGGCAGGTGGCAGCGGGAGGAGGTAGGGAACTGGTCTGTCTGCCCAATATAAAGGATCAAAACTGGTGGAGGAATAAAAATAGCATAAATAGGAAAGTATACCAGTTTCATTTGAGGACCAGGATGTTGACAACTGTGCCATACAGATTGCAAAATAGTTGGGAAGAGATTTTTGATGTACCGATTCCATGGTACAGGGTGTATGAGTTGATATATAAAACAATGCAAGATTCAAGACTTTGTGCTTTTCAGCTAAAATTATTATATAGAATTCTTGCCACCAACAAAATGTTGAATATTTGGGGCATAAAATCATCGAAGCTCTGCAGATTCTGTTGTGAGGATACAGAATCAATAGACCACTTATTTTGGTATTGCCCTCAGGTAGCCTGTTTCTGGTCTCAGGTTCAGGAATGTCTGAAAATGCATAGCATTGATCTAAAATTGACCCTAGAAATAGTACTGTTAGGAGATCTGGAGAGACCGGGTCAGTCAATTACTAATATACTAATACTCTTTGTAAAAGTATTTATCTTCAACTTGTAATCTGTGGATTCTATTCGATTAGATATATTGAAATTGTACGTTAAACATCACATCACATCATTGAAAGATATATGTTGCGTAGAAATCTGAAGAAGGTGGCCAGCAGAGATAGGTGGTATGGGCTGAGAGAAGCTGAGGGTTGGGTTGTGGAATTGGAGACAAGTGGGAGTGGAGTTACTGTGCGGGAGATAGAATGATGGTCAAAGATAAAAGTCAAAAATAAAGTCAAAACATAATAAAAAGTATGTTTGAATGACACTGAGGGCCAGTGTTTTTACAGCTAATGCCGGTTTGCCTGAGGCTGATGCCTTGCAGGTGTTTGTACACATGCATATACACACACTCTCATTCAAATAAACGTATACATGAACACACACACGTAATAGTGCCAGACATGCACACAAACATATACAGTTGGCATTGCTGTTATGATTTTAGTTGTCCTTGATGTCCTTGATGTTTTTGTTTGTTTGCTGTTTTCTTCTGTCTTTTCTCTTTAGTTCATTCTCTTGGTTGTTGGTGCATTGGGGGGTTGTTGGGGGTGGGGAATGGAATTAATTGTATTTTTGATTTAGATTTTTCTTCTTGGGGGGGACTGTGGGAGGGGTCTCGAATGGTTGAGGGACAGCTATTGGGGAACTGTGGGGGGATCTTGGAGGGTTCTGGTTCACGTTGTTTGGCCTGGTGGGAGATCTGTCAACGTTCAACGCTGTCAACGCTTCACTGCAAGTATATTGTATGTTTCGGATAATCAATATTTTTTATTTATTTAAGTTGTTTGTAAAAGCTATGTTGTCATTGCAATATGACACTATCTTGCATGTACACCGAGGGTACAAAACATCAAGAACAAATTCCTACTATTGAGTTGCACTCCCCCCCCCCCCCCCCCCCCCCCACTGTTGGCTCATGTTGACTCCAATGCTTCCCACAGTTGTGTGTCAAGTTGGCTGGATGTCCTTTGGGTGATGCACAATTATTGATACACATGAAAAACTGTTGAGTGTGAAAAACCCAGCAGCGTTGCAGTTCTTGACACGCTCAAACTGGTGCTCCTGGCACCTACTACCATACCCCGTTCAAAGGCACTTAAATATTTTGTATTTCACATTCACCCTCTGAACGGCACACGTACACAATCCATGTCTCAATTGTCTCAAGGCTTAAAAATCCTTATTTAACAAGTGCCATACAAACACAAATACACACACACACACACACATAACAGACATACTATACACACACGTACACCTGGATTGTGTTGTAGTGGCCGGAGGGCACATTTAAATTACACATTTAAATTATAATTTATATTATATTACTGCCTTAATTTTTGCTGGACCCCAGGAAGAGTAGCTGTTGCCTTGGCAAGAACTTATGGGGATCCATAATGAATACAAATACATCAATAAGGGATCGTAGCATTCACCTGGATTCACCTGGTCAGTATATGTCATGGAAAGAGCAGGTGTTCATAAGGTTTTTTACACTCAGTGTATATCAATGAAGTATACTTACAGTAGAGTAACTTCTCAAACACAAACACTGGCAGGTCCCTAAAGGTATGTTATGGTCTTATACTAAGACACAGAAACCGCAAAGTATGTTATGGTCACAATTTCAAAGGGAATTCACAGAAGTGTCCATGCTTGTGGATGTGAATTTCTTTTCCAGTCTGCCTCAACCAAGAAAATATCAACAGACATGCTTGTGACGACAATATTTTCATTTACATTTACATTTACATTTAAGTCATTTAGCAGACGCTCTTATCCAGAGCGACTTACAAATTGGTGCATTCACCTTATGATATCCAGTGGAACAACCACTTTACAATAGTGCATCTAAATCTTTTAAGGGGGGGGGGGGGGTTAGAAGGATTACTTTATCCTATCCTAGGTATTCCTTAAAGAGGTGGGGTTTCAGGTGTCTCCGGGAAGGTGGTGATTGACTCCGCTGACCTGGCGTCGTGAGGGAGTTTGTTCCACCATTGGGGTGCCAGAGCAGCGAACAGTTTTGACTGGACTGGGCTGCATACCTCACTCACATGGAGGTATGCATTATACACAGACTGACGAATTCAGCCCCAAGGGTTTAGGCACAGCTTGGGCACGTTTTTTTGTTGTTGATCCCAGCATTTATGAAATTGAGGACAATGTACATCTTTATAATCTGTCAAATGAATACAAAAGGCTAATTGTTGAGTATCATGCTCATACCATCATGTCATATTATGTGAATTATAATTCCAGAATGAGGTAGTAAGTAGAGGGTCATTTTGGACATTAAATTGTCCACTTCAGGAACAAGATCAATAAACTGATTAAGAAGGCTGATTCAGTTATTGGAGTTAGTTATTGGCCTAACTCCAGACTCTCTGGAGGTCATGACAGAGCAGAGAACCAGACAGAAACAGGATATCTGTAAAGTACTTCCAATGACCATAGGAGTATTTTTAGCAACTGGCTTGTAATGCCAAAGTGCTCAACAGAAAGATTTAGGAGGTCCGTTTTACCTAATGCAATAGTTTATTTTATTTCTATGACCGTACTTGAGGGGTAGTCTACTTAGAATGGGTTCCTCCATGATTGTAAAATGTTGTAGGCCTATATTTTATTGTATAGTTGATATTGATAGTAAGATATTATTATTATGCTCCCACTTCTGCCCTACAAAAGGCAACATTTTTCTTACAAAAAAATCTGCCTTCAAGTTATTTTTCTGTCAAGACGGACAGCAATTTCTGATGATCCAAACTGGCTTGTTCTTGTGTCAGGAAACCATTACAACAGATCAAAGATGTTTTACCAAATTCGTAGTTACTGCATTTTGCCTTTGTAGGGCAGTCTTGCTAAAGTCATATACAGTGCCTTGGGAAAGTATTCAGACCCCTTGACTTTTCCCACATTTTGTTAGGTTACAGTCTTATTCTAAAATTGATTGTTCCCACCCCTCATAAAAATAACAAAGAATAAACAGGTTTTTAGAAATGTTTGCTAATTTATCAAATTAAATATCACATTTACATAAGTATTCAGACCCTTTACTCATTACTTTGTTGAAGCACCTTTGGCAGCGATGACAACATCAAGTTTTCTTGGGTTTGACGCTACAAGCTTGCAACACCTGTATTTGGGGAGTTTCTCCCATTAATCTCTGCAGATCCTCTCAAGCTCTGTCAGGTTGGATGGGGAGCGTCGCTGCACAGTTATTTACAGGTCTCTCCAGAGATGTTAGATCGGGTTCAAGTCCGGGCTCTGGCTGGGTCACTCAAGGACATTCAGAGACTTTTCCGAAGCCACTCCTGCGTTGTCTTGGCTGTGTGCTTAGGGTCGTTGTCCTGTTAGAAGGTGAACCTACTTTGCTCTGTTCATCTTTCCCTCGATCCTAGTCTCCCAGTCCCTGCCGCTGAAAAACATCCCCACAGCATGATGCTGCCACCACCATGCTTCACCGTAGGGATGGTACCAGGTTTCCTCCAGACGTGACACTTGGCATTCAGGCCAAATAGATTAATCTTGGGTTTCAACAGAGCAAAGAATCTTGATTCTCATGGTATGAGAGCCTTTAGGTGCCTCCAAGCGGGCTGTCATGTGCTTTTTACTGAGGAGTGGCTTTCGTATGGCCACTCTACCATAAGGGCCTGATTGTTGGAGTTCTGTAGAGATGGTTGTCCTTCTGGAAGGTTCTCCCATCTCCTCAGGGGAATTTTAGAGCTCTGTCAGAGTGGCCA
The DNA here is from genome assembly GCF_016432855.1 of Salvelinus namaycush. Classification (NCBI taxonomy): domain Eukaryota; kingdom Metazoa; phylum Chordata; class Actinopteri; order Salmoniformes; family Salmonidae; genus Salvelinus; species Salvelinus namaycush. Next base: position 23,169,580 of record NC_052308.1, on the reverse strand, counting down.
TTTGGGTTCTTGGTCACCTCTCTGACCAAGGCCCTTCTGTCCCGATTGCTCAGTTTGGCCAGGCAGCCAGCTCTAGAAAGAGTCTTAGTGGTTCCAAACTTCTTCCATTTAATAATGATGGAGGCAACTGTGTTCTTGGGGACCTTCAATGCTGCAGACATTTTTTGATACCCTTCCCCAGATCTGTGCCTCGACACAATCCTGTCTCAAATCTTTACGGACAATTCCTTTGACCTCATGGCTTGTTTTTTTGTGTAGGACCTTATATAGACAGGTGTGTGCCTTTCCAAATCATGTCCAATCAATTGAATTTACCACAGGTGGACTCCAATCAAGTTGTAGAAACATCTCAAGGATGATCATAGGAAACAGGATGCACTTGAACTCAATTTCGAGTCTCATGGCAAAGGGTCTGAATACTTATGTAAATAAGGTATTTCTGTTTTTATTTTTAATGAATGTGCAAAAATGTCTAAAAACCTGTTTCCGCTTCGTCATTGTGGGGTACTGTGTGTAGTTTGATGAGGATGTTTTATTTATTTAATCAATTTTAGAATAAGGCTGTAACATAGCAAAATGTGGAAAAGGGGAAGAGATCTGAATACTTAACGAATACACTGTACACTTAGCATTAATTTCTTAGCTACGGTATACATATCTTCCTGGCATATTACATAATTTATACAGCAGCATACTATACATGTTTGGACTCACGTTGTTGTGCTGTGCTCAATTGAACAGGATGGAGGAGCGGCGGTCCTTCATGGGCAAATTTTGTCATCAAAGTCTGGCATTCTCTGGATTTATGGTGCTTTCAAGACAAATGGGAACTCTGGAAAAAAAACTGGTTTGAATCACCTTCAGGACAGAGCTCTAGAAAGAGGCACGAGTTCCCAACTTGGAAATCCAAGTTGGATGACCGTTCAAAACATATTCTCCTAGTCGGAGATAATTTTTTTTCTGAGTTTCCAGTTGTCTTGAACTCACTGAAGTCTGAGATTTCCCAGTTCCGAGTTTCCAGTTATTTTGAATGCGGCAGAAGTCTTGCTGAATTGACAGCATGGCCAATATTGAATAATTATCCTTTTAAGCATGGAAAAGAGACCCTTAAACCCAGACTTAGTCCACACATCTACTCCACCGAATAGCAGGCGGGTGATTGTTTTGCAATGCTTGCAGGTAGCCACTGATTCCTTGCAAACCCCTCATTTTTGAATTTGCGATTTCCAACTCGTTGTTAATGTTTATGTCCAATGGCCGATGATCACCGATACGTTTTCATCTATAATTTCTCTTCATATGACAAGGATTGAAAAAGATTTGCCACTAGATTGTCGACTTGATTCATGATGATGACTGCTAGCTTGCTAGCTAAGATTTGAAAGTATGATCAAAATCAAATCAAATCAAATTGTATTGGTAACATACAGATGTTAATGCGAGTGTAGCGAAAGGCTTGTGCTTCTAGTTCCAACAGTGCAGCAATATCTAACAAATAATCTAACAATTCCCAAAAACTACCTAATACAAATCTAAAGGGGTAAATGAGAGTATGTACATATAAATATATGGATGAGTGATGGCCGAGCGGCATAGGCAAGGTGCAGTAGATGGCATAAAATACAGTATATACATGTGATATGAGTAATGTAAGATATGTAAACATTATTAAAGTGGCATTATTTAAAGTGGCATTGTTTAAAGTGACTAGTGATCCATTTATTAAAGTGTCCAGTGATTGGGTCTCAATGTGGGCAGCAGCCTCTCTGAATTAGTGATTGCTGTTTAGCAGTCTGATGGCCTTGAGATAGAAGCTGTTTCTCAATCTCTCGGTCCCAGCTTTGATGCACCTGTACTGACCTCGCATTCTGGATGATAGCGGTGTGAACAGGCAGTGGCTCGGGTGGTTGTTGTCCTTGATGATCTTTTTGGTCTTCCTGTGACATTGGGCGCTGTAGGTGTCATGGAGGGCAGGTAGTTTGCCCCCGGTGATGCGTTGTGCAGACCGCACCACCCTCTGGAGAGCATTGCGGTTGAGGGCGTTGCAGTTGCCGTACCAGGCTGTGATACAGCCCGACAGGATGCTCTCGATTGTGCATCTGTTAAAGTTTGTCAGGGTTTTGGGTGACAAGCCAAATTTCTTCAGCCTCCTGAGGATGAAGAGGCGTTGTTGCACCTTCTTCACCACACTGTCTGTGTGGGTGGACCATTTCAGTTTGTCTGTGATGTGTATGCCCAGGAACTTAAAACTTTCCACCTTCTCCACTGCTGACCATTCGATGTGGATAGGGGGGTGCTCCTCTGCTGTTTCCTGAAGTCCACGATCATCTTCTTTGTTTTGTTGACGGTGAGTGAGAGGTTGTTTTCCTGACATCACACTCCTAGTGCCCTCACCTCCTCCCTGTAGGCTGTCTCGTCGTTGTTGGTGATTGTCTGCAAACTTGATGACTGAGTTGGAGGCGTGCATGGCCATGCAGTCGTGGGTAACCAGGGAGTACAGGAGATGGCTGAGCACACACCCTTGTGGGGCCCCAGTGTTGAGGGTCAGTGAAGTGGAGATGTTGTTTCCTACATTCACCACCTGGAGGCGACCCGTCAGGAAGTCCAGCACCCAATTGTACAGGGAGGGGTTGAGACCCAGGGCCTCCAGCTTGATGATGAGCTTGGAGGGTACTATGGTGTTGAATGCTGAGCTGTAGTAAATGAACAGCATTCTTACATAGGTAATATTTTTGTCCAGATGGGATAGGGCAGTGTGTAGTGCGAAGGCGTCATCTGTAGACCTGTTGGGGTGGTATGCAAACTGAAGTGGGTCTAGGGTGGCCGTTAAGGTGGCGGTGATATGATCCTTTACTAGTCTCTCAAAGCACTTCATGATGACAGAAGTGAGTGCTACGGGGCAGTAGTCATTTAGTTCAGTTATCTTTGCCTTCTTGGGTACAGGAACAATGGTAGTCATCATGAAGCATATGGGGACAACAGACTGGGATAGGGAGCGATTAAATATGTCCATTAACACACCAGCCAGCTGGTCTGCTCATGCTCTGAGGATGCGGATAGGGATGCCGACTGGGCCAGCAGCTTTGCGAGGGTTAACATGTTTAAATATTTTATTCACATCAGCCACTGAGGAGAGGGGGGCGCAGTCTTTGTTAGCGAGCCGCAACGATGGCACTGTGCTATCCTCAAAGCAGGCAAAGAAGGTGTTTAGTTTGTCTGGAAGCGTGTCGTCGGTATCCGTGACGTGGCTGTTTTTGTTTTTGTAGTCCGTGATTTCCTGTAGACCCTGCCACATACGTCTCATGTCTGAGCCGTTGAATTGCGACTCCACCTTGTCCCTGTACCGGCATTTCGCTTGTCTGATTGCCTTGCGGAGGGAATAACTACACTGTTTATATTCAGCCATATCACCAGACTTCTTTCTATGGTTAACATGACATGACCAGTCCAATCAAAGCTACGGTAGATATAACGTGATTTGACGTCATTTTATCTGTGGCCTTCTTGGATGGGCACTTCTCTATGGCAGCACCCAAGGAGCTAGAAATCTTTTTAGCTCTCCCTGTAGATTTTGTGGTGACATAATGTGCCCATGAGTGACAGAACACTGAGCCAATAACAGTGCAACTAGACAACATTACCAACCCCTACGCTCCGTATTTTCCGCTGGATGCCCCAACACCATAGAAAGCATGGAGCTAGGCTGAAACACCTGCATTTTGTAGCTGCCTTACTCAATAAAGCAAAAAAGAGAACATATTTGTATGCAGCTTTATTAACAAATTATTTTATATATTGTTTGCAAATTGATATTTGACATGTTGAAATGCCAAAATAACATGCAAAACAGGCACATATATACAGTGGGGAGAACAAGTATTTGATACACTGCCGATTTTGCAGGTTTTCCTACTTACAAAGCATGTAGAGGTCTGTAATTTTTATCATAGGTACACTTCAACTGTGAGAGATGGAATATAAAACAAAAATCCAGAAAATCACATTGTATGATTTTTAAGTAATTAATTTGCATTTTATTGCATGACATAAGTATTTGATACATCAGAAAAGCAGAACTTAATATTTGGTACAGAAACCTTTGTTTGCAATTACAGAGATCATACGTTTCCTGTAGATCTTGACCAGGTTTGCACACACTGCAGCAGGGATTTTGGCCCACTCCTCCATACAGACCTTCTCCAGATCCTTCAGGTTTCGGGGCTGTCGCTGGGCAATACGGACTTTCAGCTCCCTCCAAAGATTTTCTATTGGGTTCAGGTCTGGAGACTGGCTAGACCACTCCAGGACCTTGAGATGCTTCTTACGGAGCCACTCCTTAGTTGCCCTGGCTGTGTGTTTCGGGTCGTTGTCATGCTGGAAGACCCAGCCACGACCCATCTTCAATGCTCTTACTGAGGGAAGGAGGTTGTTGGCCAAGATCTCGCGATACATGGCCCCATCCATCCTCCCCTCAATACGGTGCAGTCGTCCTGTCCCCTTCGCAGAAAAGCATCCCCAAAGAATGATGTTTCCACCTCCATGCTTCACGGTTGGGATGGTGTTCTTGGGGTTGTACTCATCCTTCTTCTTCCTCCAAACACGGCGAGTGGAGTTTAGACCAAAAAGCTCTATATTTGTCTCATCAGACCACATGACCTTCTCCCATTCCTCCTTTGGATCATCCAGATGGTCATTGGCAAACTTCAGATAGGCCTGGACATGCGCTGGCTTGAGCAGGGGGACCTTGCGTGCGCTGCAGGATTTTAATCCATGACGCCGTAGTGTGTTACTAATGGTTTTCTTTGAGACTGTGGTCCCAGCTCTCTTCAGGTCATTGACCAGGTCCTGCCGTGTAGTTCTGGGCTGATCCCTCACCTTCCTTATGATCATTGATGCCCCACGAGGTGAGATCTTGCATGGAGCCCCAGACCGAGGGTGATTGACCGTCATCTTGAACTTCTTCCATTTTCTAATAATTGCGCCAACAGTTGTTGCCTTCTCACCAAGCTGCTTGCCTATTGTCCTGTAGCCCATCCCGGCCTTGTGCAGGTCTACAATTTTATCCCTGATGTCCTTACACAGCTCTCTGGTCTTGGCCATTGTGGAGAGGTTGGAGTCTGTTTGATTGAGTGTGTGGACAGGTGTCTTTTATACAGGTAACGAGTTCAAACAGGTGCAGTTAATACAGGTAATGAGTGGAGAACAGGAGGGCTTCTTAAAGAAAAACTAACAGGTCTGTGCGAGCCGGAATTTTTACTGGTTGGTAGGTGATCAAATACTTATGTCATGCAATAAAATGCAAATTAATTACTTAAAAATCATACAATGTGGCGCAGTGGTCTAGGGCACTGCATCGCAGCGCAAGCGCGCCACCAGAGACTCTGGGTTCGCGCCCAGGCTCTGTCGCAGCCGGCCGCGACTCTATAGTTTTTTAGCTAAACAGGTGGGGTTCAAAACAGACCCAGTATGACTGCGTCTATTACATAATTAATGGGAGACAAGGTTGGTTGTGCTAACCTCAACAGGTGGCAGTTATGTCCTGGCACAATTTTTGTTTATCTGCTTCACACACATCCATGTGCTTTCATGGGAAACATATCTATTAGATCCTTACAAACAGTAAGAGCCTTATGGATTTCACAAATTGCATTCATGTAGGCTAAGATTATCACCATCGCATCTTGGTGGCACAAACTGCTAAAGCGGTTGACTCGAAATTGTGGGTTTGAGCCCCCCTGTCATCTGTTGAGGAAAAACTGTTAATTGCCAGTGCTTTCTTCAAAATGCATTTGAGGAAGTGGATGATTATAATAATGCAAAGCCTATAAAACACTGTAGGCCTGTATGTACAGTGCCTTGCAAAAGTATTCATCCCCCTTGGCATTTTTCCTATTTTGTTGCATTATAACCTGTAATTTAAATGGATTTTTATTTGGATTTCATGTAATGGACATACACAAAATAGTCTAAATTGGTGAAGTGAAATTTAAAAAATTACTTGTAAAAAAAAATGTAACAAAAAAAAAACTGAAAAGTGGTGCGTCAATATGTATTCACCCCCTTTGCTATGAAGACCCTAAATAAGATCTGGTGCAACCAATTACCATCAGAAGTCACATAATTAGTTAAATAAAGTCCACCTGTGTGCAATCTAAGTATCACATGATCTCTCACATGATCTCAGTATATATACACCTGTTCTGAAACACCACTAAGCAAGGGGCACCACCAAGTAAGCGACACCATGAAGACCAAGGAGCTCTCCAAACAGGTCAGGGACAAAGTTGTGGAGACGTCGAGATCAGGGTTGGGTTCTAAAAAAATATCTGAAACTTTGAACATCCAACAGAGCACCATTAAATCCATTATATAAAAAAATTGAAAGAATATGGCACCACAACAAACCTGCCAAGAGAGTGCTGCCCAATAAAATTCACAGACCAGGCAAGGAGGGCATTAATCAGAGAGGCAACAAAGAGACTAAAAATAACCCTGAAGGAGCTGCAAACCTCCACAGCAGAGATTGGAGTATCTGTCCATAGGACCACTTTAAGCCGTACACTCCACAGAGCTGGGCTTTACAGAAGAGTGTCCAGAAAAAAAACATTGCTTAAAGAAAAAAATAAGCAAACACGTTTGGTGTTCGCCAAAAGGCATGTGGGAGACTCTCCAAACATATGGAAGAAGATACTCTGGTCAGATGAGACTAAAATTGAGCTTTTTGGCCATGAAGGAAAATGCTATGTCTGGAGCAAACCCAACACCTCTCATCACCCCGAGAACACCATCCCCACAGTGAAGCATGGTGGTGGCAGCATCATGCTGTGGGGATATTTTTCATCGACAGGGACTGGGAAACTGGTCAGAATTGAAGGAATGATGGATGGCTCTAAATATAGGGAAATTCTTGAGGGAAACCTGTTTGAGTCTTCCAGAGATTTGAGACTGGGACGGAGGTTCACCTTCCAGCAGGACAATGACCCTAAGCATACTGCTAAAGCAACACTTGAGTGGTTTAAGGGGAAACATTTAAATGTCTTGGAATGGCCTAGTCAAAGCCCAGACCTCAATCAAATTGAGAATCTGTGGTATGACTTAAAGATTGCTATACACCAGCGGAACCCATCCAACTTGAAGGAGCTGGAGCAGTTTTGCCTTGAAGAATTGGCAAAAATCCCAGTGGCTAGTTGTGTCAAGTTTATAGAGACATACCGCAAGAGACTTGCAGCTGTAATTGCTGCAAAAGGTGGCTCTACAAAGTATTGACTTTGGGGGGGTGAATATTTATGCAAGCTCAAGTTTGATGTTTTGTCTTATTACTTGTTTGTTTCACAATAAAACATACTTTGCATCTTCAAAGTGGTGGGCATGTTGTGTAATTCAAATGATACAAACCCCCCAAAAATCAATTTTAAATTCCAGATTGTAAGGCAACAAAATAGGAAAAATGCCAAGGGGGGTGAACACTTTCACAAGAATATACTAATGACAGCCAAGTGTCTTCATGCAGTAAGACTGTTGATTCGAGTCCTCTGGACTCGCGATAAACTTATTTAAAAATAACTGCAATACTGCAATGGTTGCAACCAACCTGATGATAACGAGAGTGCAAACTACAATCCTACTGTACACTTTGTCATGCTCATCCTCCTCGAGTCAAATAACGTATACAAAGCAGATTATTATTCAAATGTTGTAATCCTACATTTAAATGTACACGTCCATGTCATATTGCCTATGCAATATGATTATTAGGCAATTGTTATGGGATTTTTATGAATAATGACTAAATTATGTATACATTTAACTTAGAACTATAACTAAACAGAATACTACTATGTTACTGTATGGATGTATGAATCTTATTATAATCATAATACTGAATATAATGTGTGTTTTGTGAAAGTCTGACAAAAGAAATAGCTCCATATTAAATTCATAATCTTAATTTTCAAACTGTTGGCGTCCCTTTTCAACACCATACATGTATATCTACATTTCCAAAGGGGGTGGACTCATATGAGATTCGAACCCTTGCCACAATCTGCGACAATTACGTGGTCCAGGCACATTACACAGAAAACCTGCCTAAATGACTACGTAGCACTCATGTTGTGATCAATTAAGTGCTTTAAAAGGCTGGTAATGGCTCACATCAACACCATCATCCCAGAAACCCTAGACCCACTCCAATTTGCATACCGCCCCAACAGACACATATAACGCAATCGCAATCCATACTGCCCTTTCCCAACTGGGAGAATGCTGTTCATTGCCTACAGCTCAGCGTTCAACACCATTGTGCCCACAAAGCTCATCTGCAATCTAAGAACCCTGGGACTAAACACCACCCTCTGCAACTGGATCCTGGACTTCCTGACGTGCCACCCCCAGGTGGTAAGGGTAGGCAACAACACATCTGCCACGCTGATCCCCAACATGGGGCCCCCTCAGGGGTGCATGCTTAGTCCCCTCCTGTACTCCCTGTTCACCCATGACTGTGTGGCCAAGCAAGACTCCAACACCGTCATTAAGTTTGTTGACGACACAACAGTACACCTGATCAATGACAACAATGAGACAACGTATAGGGTCACGTGTACTACTTATATCAGTACACTCGTAACTTAAGCATTGTGAAACTTCTATTCAATCAAATAAACCTCACGTAGCAAATAAGCCATTACATTGTTTTATAGCTAAAATTCGACTCATTGACCTCCATACAATTTAGCGTTCTGTCACGTGCAAGTAAATCGACGATTTGAATTGGCTGATACACATTTTGTGCCGGATAACCTATATACATTTAAATAGTTGCTTAGGTTCACAAGTATGGATGGATCCATTGATACTGGGCGCGTTTGACTTTGCAGCCACTTTAAAGGAGAGGCAGACTAATCTACAAATCACCTTGCATCATAAATCGATATCATTGTAGAACAATTTACCCATGATACATCACGGTTTCTCGAATAGGGCCATTGGCTTTATCATTTAAACCTAATCTAGCATATGACCTGACCCTTCACCTTATAATGGCCCACCTGTAGTGACATCCCCCCAAAAACAATACAGCCTCCCATACAGGTTCTGTCCCTAAAACTAAATAATATAAAAACTAAACTGAAATATTTGTATACAACTCTAGCAAATCAAGTCAGAAAAATTACTGAAACTAAACAGAATTTCAAATTAAATTCAGGGGGGAAAAATGTAGAAATAAAAACGAATATTAAAACGCAAACCTATAATAACCTTGGTATCAAGGTATCCCAAAATGACTGGAATGTTTAACAAGTTTATTTTGCTAAAACCTACATTACTCCCTACAGTACAAAAAAGACACATTGGAAAATACAGGACAATTCCAGATAACCTGCAAACAGCCGGATGAAACTCTGAAAGTCAAGCGTCAGTGCTAAGACCAGCACCTGCCCCAGTGTGGAAGGAAGTCCAGAGAACTCAGCACTGTTGATGACCGACCTAACAAGGGTGTAAAAATGAGTGACTCTGTAGATGTACTGTGGAAGAAAAGAACAGACACATTTGTATACCACATAGAAAGGAACAAACAAGTTTTTTTTTTTTTTTAATCTTTGGTTGCATGCATGTCTAGTTTTGCTCAAAATCATGGACGTATATGAAATAGGGTTTTCATTATAGAAGTAAATCTGGAGACTTGAAATCAAGGTACAAGTACTACAATCCTAAGAGGTAGCAAGTTCACCCATGGCTTCATTACCCAATCTGGCTATTTCCATTCTGAAAACGATCTTTATTTTACAAACTAATGAATACAGTCATTACCACTCCAAGACTTCCCTCTCTATAAAACTCCATGGGTTGATTGTTCCTGAATAAATATTTTGGTACTGGTAATGCACCTTGATGTGATTTTGAGCAAATCTGTTTAACAAAGCAAGTCATAGCAATTGATCAGGGAGACAGTATATATATACACACACACACCATTTTTTTAATTTTTATATAAGTCATGACACAAAAGGCAATCGAGAGATGACAAACATGTAAAAACTTTTTGGTACAGGTAATTGTATAAAAGGCAAATATATTTTATTCTTGCTATGGAAGAACTAATTTACAAGTGAGTCCAAACTCTGGATATTCATCTTCCTTCCCACCAAGACATACCAATTTAAAGACATACAGGTAAACTTCTCAGAAATAACTTGCACATCTCACTTCTGTAATTGGTCAAATACAGAGCCTAAAAAAATGTAATACATGTTTTATTTGGTGGTTTCACATACATCTTCCGCAACAGTATAAGGAATTAAAGTCTCCAAATATATTCTTTCTTGGTCTAAAATAAATTTAGGGTACTCAAATTAATGACCCCAAAAGCAAAGCGTATACAGATTACTAATTGGAAAGGTGGTGTATTGGGGTGGGAAGGAAGGAATGTGGGACTGAAAATATTTTTCTTCATTAAATTGTCCATGTTTGTGTCGCTGTACACACAGCGACACAAACATTGGAAGATGTAGTTAACAAAATGCACTCCTCTCCACGGGTCTGTTTCAAATACCCTTCAGTCCTATTACATTTGCGGTCCTAGTCAGCACAAATACAAAAGCCTTAATTTTTTCCATACACTCTGACACAACAAGAACATACAACTGATCAAAACAAATATTTTAAAATATAGTGCCTACCTCAGCACTGCCACCCCTCTTCCCACAAACACCTGAACTATGGGGATGAACAATAATAAACTAAACAAATAAAAGTAGTTTACATTTTAAAAATGCATGGTGATAGACACAGGGAAAAGCTTAAAAAATAGAAAAATAAACTACACAAAGATCTGCATCATCGCTTACAACATTTTTGGGAAGATTTTGCAATATTTGTTGTGTGTATGCTGCAAGTCTCAGTCTTAGCAAAGTCTCTGTTCCTCTACAAATGTCTTCCTTTGTCATTAAATCCTTTCTCTACTTCAGAGCCATCAGTCCTCATCTCGGGGCAAAAGCACAGTGATGAGATTACCAGGAGACTGGAGTCCAGTATGATGTTTGTATATATTGGTTTCTTAATTGAAGAACATTTCTGCTTGAGGGAAAACATTTCCCCTTTTGAGGACAAGTGCTTTGTTTTTCCGTTTTGATGGTTCCTCCCATCTAAACCAACACTGCCTCCTGTTCAGCACATGCTCAAACTGTACATCATCTCATGTAGTCTCTCTCTCTACACCCCCCAAATATGCAAAAATAAAAGTAACATTAAGCTCAGGCCGGCTCACAGCTTGTGATGCTGCAAATGTTTCTCTACAACTACTGAAACTAGCCAAAAAGATGTATAATAAAAGTAGCTAGGGGGAAAGCAAAGAAAATAAACAAAAAAGACTAATGAAGTAAAAGCTATAATGTGCTTTTTTAATTTGTGTTGCTCTACAAAAAAAATAGTCTTGCCTACAGAACTCTCTCTCTTGTTGATTTTCATCTAGGGTTTCTGCTGCCATTTTGCTTATGTTGCTGGCTGGTTGTGGGTCAACTCGTAGATGGGGTGAAGCCAGGATGAGGATGAAGTCTTCCTGTTCAAAAAGGACAACGAGTAGGGGGGGGGGGGCCATCTGGGCCATCTCACTGGTCCGTTCTTGCTTTCTTTTGACCAGCAGCCTTACTGCAGTGCAGACAAAGCAAAACATTTATTTTTAAGATAATTTGCCATTGTCGAGTGACCAGTGAGTGATGTAATGTAGGCTAGATGGAACCAGGTACTTACACATCAGGTGAGGACACTGCTGGTCTTTTTGGGGCAGGTTTTGCCGAGGCGCCATCTTTGCTGGACTCTGAAAAGGGGGGAGAAATCCATTCAAGAGAAACCGTACTTAAAAACACAACCCAATCAAGTACAACCATAATTATGATTGACAAGACGCTGCTCTATTTTGTTGAACAGCAGAATTTCTAAAAAAATCAGTCTGCCCACCTTGCAGCCATCGGACTTGTGTGGCAGGGCCATAGCCCTTCTCGTTGCGCGCGGCAATGCGGAAGATGATGGCGGGCTTGGTGGTGTAGTCTATGTGGGCGTTCGAAAGGCTGGTGGACTGCACCAGACAGGAGGGGTTGGGCCCACAGTACACCCGCATGAAGGCCAGCTGGGCTGGGGTGGAGGTCTTGGGCTCGGCTGTCTGGGTGCTTTGGATGGCCAGGTACACAGAATACTCAATGATCTTCCCTGATGTCACCGAAGGAGGCTCCCAGGTGAGGTGGGCACCATCTGGGCTCTGAGGGGGAAAAGATGGAACTGTTGTTTTAATGCAAAACCAGCAAAAATACCATCAACATTCCATCAAACCTAGAAAAAGTTGACAACTTGTGATTTGTCAAGGGTGTTCTAATACAGTAATTGTTTCATGACTAATTTGCATAGTTTTACCTTGCTGATTTTGATGGCACAAGGTGCTCCGGGGAAGCCTGGTAGACAGGTCTTGAAAGCAGAGATCTCTGAGATGGAACCACGACCACAAGCATTGATGCCAGCAACACGGAACTTGTAAGCTGTGCCAGGCTGCAGCTCCATTTTCTTCATCTGGTTATAGTCTGGAATGGCGCCCGAGTCATCCTACAACACACACATCGTTGGTGCTGCAGCAAACTCACCGATCTCTAAGCCATAAAGGCATGAATCCATCCATAAAAATAAAAAAATCACCCCCTTTCTCTCCCCATTTTCGTGATATCCAATTACGATCTTGTCTCGTCGCTGCAATTCCCCAACAGGCTAGGGAGAAGTGACGGTCGAGTCATGCTTCCTCCGAAACATGACCCGCCTAACCTGGCTTCTTAACAACCGGCCATTTAAACTGGAAGCCAGCTGCACCAATGTGTCGGAGGAAACACTGTTCAACTGACGACCGGAGTCAGCCTGCAGGCACCCGGCCCGCCACAAGGAGTCACAAGAGAGCGACGAACCAAGTAAAGCCCCCCTGGCCAAACCCTTCCCTAACCTGGACGACGCTGGGCCAATTGTACACCGCCCTATGGGACTCCCGGTCATGGTCGGTTGTTACACAGCCTGAGATCGAACCAGTGTCTGTAGTGATGCCTCAGGTACAGCGATACAGTGCCTTAGACCACTGTGACACTCGGGAGATGAATCCATCTTTGAGGCTTACCTCTACTTGAGAATCATCCCCTGGGATGAAGAAGTGTGTGACCACCATGTTTGTCACCTTAACAATTCCAACATCAAACCACTGGTTCTCTTTTTTTACAAGTGTCTTGATATTGGCTGGTTGAGGGTTTAGCTTCTGTATGACAGAGACAAAAAGGGAGTTAGAACATGCTATGCCATTCAACGTTCCTCTCAAATTCTGATCATCAAACTGGCAGGATAAAAACAGGTCCAATATTGGTACTCACCCTGCCCTCGATGCCATTGGCAACCTCTGCTAGAGAAGCTGCAGGTTGCAGGTTGGCTGGACTGGAAACAGCAAATGTGCTTGAGGGGGCCAGAGCTGCAGAGTCAATACGACACAAGAGAGAGGTCAAGTTAGGACCTGGAAAAACACTAGCAGTAAGAAAGAAATATATATATATATATATATATATATATATATATATAGAAAGACTTACTCTCCGTGGAGGTGCGCGGCAGCAGTGACGCCACAGCGCTGGAAACGGCTGCAGCCATCTCGTTGTGTCCGTTGCTCTCAGACGTGGGGTCATTCAGGCTGTCTGCGGGGGCCAGGCCCTCAGTGGGCAGGGCTTGGGCGTTTCCTTGCTGCTGGGCCTGAGCCTGGGCCTGAGCCTCCTGGAGCTGCTGCTGCTGCTGGACCAGGGCCGCCAGCTCTTGCTGGGTCAGAACGATGGGGATTGTGGTGGTCTGCTGTCCGTCCGAGCCAGAATCACCCTCGTCTATGCATGCAGAGAACGTACATTTTGATTGTGAGACTACGGCAGTTGGGGCGGCAGGTAGCCTAGCGGTTCAAGACCATTGGGCCATTTGAATCCCTGAGCTGACTAGGTGGAAAATCTGTCGATGTGCCCTTGAGCAAGGCACTAAACCCTAATTGCTTTGGTAAGTCGCTCTGGATAAGAGTGTCTGCTAAATTACCAAAATGTAAATGGGGAGCGGTTGTCTTCACACACATGTAAAGTCTTGAAATTCATCTCTATAATTTACCAACAATCTGAGGGCCATACTTACTCATGGCAGCCTGCTGTGCTGCCTGGAGAACTGCCTGGATGGCCCGGGCCTGGGCCTCCTCAGTGGCTGCAGCCTGTGCTGCTGCAGTCGCAGCCAGCTCCTCTGCAGACAGACCTGTTCCTATCTGTCCCTCTGACATCAGCTCTGGGGGCAGCCCAGTCTCCATAGCGGTGTCTCCCCCCTCTGTGGCCGCATCAGTCTGCATGGGCTCTTCTGTGGAAACTGCTGCACCCTCAGTGATCAAAGAAATGGACTGGAGATACAAGGGTAGAAGTTAGCAAGAGTGCAAATTCTTAAAATGGCCAAGATGACTGAATTGTCCATATAATGCATTTATTTTTGGCATTAGTTGCTGATAATTTGCCTAACCATGCCAGTGTGTGATTTATAACTAAACCCGTAGCATGACAATTCTGAAATTGCTAGTGCATCAGTAGTCTAGACTGGCAAAGTATTATTAGTGGTTCTTTTACAGGTACTGAGGGCCCTGGGGCTGGTGTGGACTGGGTCACAGTAGTGATAGCTCTGCTCTGGATGGTGGCTGGGGTTGTTCCTGATGCAGTAGTGGAGGGAGTCTCTGTACTGCTGGTGCCACCGTCTGCTCCATCTGCTGTAGGACACGCATTAACACAGTCCATGAAATAACCCTAAAACATGATCCTGTTTAACACAGTCCATGAAATAACCCTAAAACATGATCCTGTTTTTTAAAATAAAAACACTGAAAACAACAAGTATGTATTCTAGCGTTATACTACCTGTGGCAGTAGTTGCCGTGTTGGTGGTGCCAGTCTCGTGGGTTTCACAGGGGGGGTTTGAACACACCCCCTGCACCGTCACTGTTCCTGTCTGGTTCCCAGCCATGTTGGAACTGGCCTGGGATGGGGTGTTGGTGGTCCCCGTTTCGTGGGTCTCGCAGGGTGGGTTTGAGCACACTTTCTGCACAGTGCTAGTCTGCCCGTTACCCATGTCGGACGAGGACTGAGTGGCAGTGTTGGTTGTGCCCGTTTCATGTGTCTCGCAGGGTGGGTTAGAGCAAACTGTAAGGCCCACGGCTGGCTGATTGGGACTCTGCACAGTGCCGGTCTGGGCTGAGCCCATGTTAGAGCGTGCTGTGGCGGGGGTGAAGGTGGTGCCGGTACACAGGTTCTCTGGTCCCTGGTTGCCTGTGGCGGTTCCGGGGTAAGCAGAGGTGGTTGTCTGAGGGGTAGAGGAGTACAGAGATGGGGTGTGAGATGAGCTACTCTGGACAGTATCCATTTTGTTAGTTCCCATGATGGAGTGGGCGGTGGTCGAGGTGTTAGTGGTGCCCGTCTCATGGGTCTCTGACGGAGGGCTTGTACACACCCTCATTGCCCCTCCCATGTTGGTGGAAGAGGTCGTTGCGGTGTTGGTGGTTCCAGTCTCGTGGGTCTCACAGGGAGGGTTGGAGCACACTGACATGTTAGCAGACGCAGTGGTGGCCATGTTGGTGGTTCCTGTCTCGTGGGTCTCACAGGGTGGGTTGGAGCAGACCATGGTGACAGTACCAGGGGCATCCCCGGCCTCAGTGGAGGGCTGCTCAAAGGTGGGGGAGGCCAGGAAGGACAGGGGCAGGTCCTGCACTGGCTGAGCTTCAACCCCGCTGGGGGTGGTGATTAGAGTCACCTGGGTTGGCTGGTTCACCGACTGCAATGAGAGAATATCAGCTATTGACTGAGAAAACCCATTAAAAAAGTGCTCCACATAGGGCAGCATGACATTTCATGTTCCAATTCTCAAAAACATAAATTGGAGCTACATCTACATTTCTGTATAAAGAATAGCCCCTAGCTGTCTTACCATGGTGGAGGTGGACAGGGTAGTGACTGTGGTCAGACTGGCCTGGGCCGCTGACACAGTGATGGCCGTGGGGTTAATGACTTGGCTGGGCAGGGTGGCGATGGTGCCCAGGGTGGTGATGGGAGCTGCCAGAGAGGCATTGGCACTGGCTACACTGCCCCCTGCCAGGCTGGAGCAGACAGTGCCTGTGACTGTCCCCAGGGTGGTGATACCTTGGGGAACAAATAAATCACTAACTCAAAGGGCAGACAGCTAGATGGAACGTGGCCTGAATTTCTTTTACTGCATACTTATTAATTGAACAGACCATTTGCCATCTTCAATCAAGGAGTAATTATGAAATGTCATCCATACCAGTTGTTCCCTTGACGACCAGTGTAGTTACATTGGGCTTGACAGAAGTCATCGTAACCGGGGTGACGAGTCGGACTCCACCCATGGGTACAGTGCGCAGAATGGTGCCAGGTTGGCCCGGAGCGCCCTTCAAAACCACCTTAAAACCACCAAGGGGGAGGTATAATTGAGAGGCTAGGGGGCACTATAAAACTCCTCTACTGGGGCAAGACATTTGATAGAGCCAAATGTATTAGTAGCATCAATCAGAGCAGATCCTAATTTAGTCCCCAGAACTACTCAAGCATTTCAACTGCTCCAAAAGGCCTTGCTGTACGAGATGTATCGTATGAGACTAAATATAAATGCCATGTGATATTTAAAATGGAAAGTGCCCAAATGTAAAAACTGTGAAACATCTTCAACACCTATAAATATTGTACAATTCATATAAATAATATGCATCTGCTACAAGAGGTTGTAAGGGAAATTCCTGTGAGGTACCTGTGTCAGCCCCTGTTGGCCAGTTGCAGTGCCAAGCTTAGGCATGGTAGTGATGATTTTGCCTGGAGTGCCAGTGGTCATCATCTTGGAGGTGAGAATGGTGTAGGGCATCTTCCCTGTGCTGCTGGTCACTGTTATCAAAACAAAGAAGAATAATACCTGTCAGCATATGCTCCCGTTGTATTGTCCCTGAAACATGTAGCCATTGGGTTCTGACCTGTGGCTCCAGGCTGGTTCATAATAGCAGACATAGGGATGGTCTTGATGATGGTGGTGCCCTGTTTGGTTGTGGTGGGCGACATGCCGCTGATGTTCAGGATGGTGGATTTGTTCCCTGTGCCCCCTGCCTGCGACGTGGTGATGATGGTGGTGGGCTTGCCATCTGCTGAAGTCACCAGCTTCAGTATGGTGCCGGCAGGGAGAGAACCCTTAGTCTATGGGAGACAAAGTGGATTATGAACATGATCAACAGAAAGCCGGCTGAGCCTGTCCATTGCGGATTAGTTAGCTCCTTTTCCTGCACTCATGAAGATAGCTGACCTGTATGAGCTGTGATAGAGGGTTAGTGGAAGCCTGGCCTGTAACAGCTGATGTCTGCACTGGCTTGGTTTGTACCACAGATATCATCTTGCCAAGGCTGGAAATCTGCTGACATAGGAGAGAGACTCAAGTTTATGAGTCACCAGAAAACATCACAGTACTTAGCGTCAGGAGATCAGTGTCTCATGTGAACAACTGAACTGTGAGTGTGGATAGCTACATTACTCCATGCTAACTGACCCAGACAGTTATGCAGATCTATGAACTCAAGCTGTTCCTTCTCTGAGTTTTCCACAGCCACATCTTCTATAATGGGTTCATGCCTAGGCCATATAAGAGTCATATGAACACAGGTGGAAGACCAAAAAAAGAAATCAAAGTGTGCCAAACTATTTCTCAGTTCATGGCATGCATATAAAATCCTTAAGTGGGATCGTGTATAAGGAGAGACATTTCTCACACAGCCTTCTCCCTGTACTCCCTTCCTGTTCCTGTCAAGTTCTCTCACCAGAGTGCCGCTGCCTCCCATAGTAAGGGGGCTCTTGACCAGGGTGATTGTCTTGGTTACTCCTCCCACCATGGTGGTAACCACCTGGTGTTGCTGGGCTACGGTGACCGTGCCTGACTTGTGCACAGTGATGATGGGTCGGTTGGGCGAGTTGGGTGACGATACAGTCGCTGTGCCCACCTGAGCTGCAGCAGTCTTCAGCATGCGAGTGGCTGGGTTACTGACCTGGAAGCAGAAAATACAAAATGTTAAGGTGTCAATTCTAAATTGGGCCTTGACAGAGACTGCCTGACAAACCCATACATTCTGCCAGCGAGTTTCATTTTCACAGACCAATATTTTATGAGTCTTACCATGAGAGGAGATGACATCTTGACTGTGGTGGAGCCAGGGGAGACAGCCATGGTTTTGACAAGGGTGGCACCTGCTGGAATGTTGAGCACAGTGCCTGAAGAGGGCGGGATCTTTTGTGTGGCTGCTGCAGCTGCAGCCAAAGCTGCCATGCCACTCATCTGAGGGCTATTGCCGATTGGCTTAAAGGAAAACAAATAGTCTTGAGTGAGACAATACTCTCTTGGCATTACTCGACAACTTTTTATCCTTGAATAACCAAACCAATTCACAACTGTAAATACCGTTCCTTGGGCAATCTGGGCAGGAACCATCATCTGAACCACTGGAGGAAGTGATGTTACAGTGACAGGGGATTTCACAGCCTGGTTGGCTCGCACAGTGACAAGGGAGGTACCCGTGCCAGACTGAGGGGCTGCAACCTTCAAGATTGCTGTCAAATGAACAGAATAAATGTTCAGTATAGAGCCCCCAAGGCCTTCTTTTTACATACCATTTTGGGCTATGATTATTGAAATACAATGGGCTGTAGAAGAGAACAATGCAAATTATTTGTGACAATAGTCCACAAATTGGTACGAACAACCTCCATAGAACAAGTAGGACATGCATGGTTTTAACTGGCCCACGAGCTGTGGAGGCAGTCTGCGGGCTTCTGGGGATGTTGGGAAGGATAGTAGGGGAGGAAACTTGGGGCACCATAGTGATACCTGTGTGTGGTAGGTTCTGAGCAGAGGGAGCAGCTGGGCTTTTGGGCAAGTTCCCTGGTAGAGAAGAGGTGGCGGTGAGGGCCGGGGAGGTGGCAGCAGCGGCAGCTGGGATATCGTACTTCTGTAGCTGCAGCAGGTAGGTGTCTGCGGTGGACACAGCGCCCCAGCTCACCTCCAGGGAGTTGGTGTTGGCACGGACAAGCTGCACTCTCGAGGGAGCATGTGGCCTCTCTGTAACCAAAAGACAAAATGGTCACATTTCTTATAAACAATCAACAGAAGCAGAGTAAGCATTACCAATAGCACAGTTGAGCAAATAATGTGGGTTTGCTTTATCAGAGTAAATTACCTAAATAAAGGTGACTCACCTGTCTCAAGGTACCAGAGGTCTTTACAGCAGACTTGGTTGTTCCATGCTTTACGGTAACCGTCACGGCCACTCCAGACATACAACCTAGAGTTGATGGACACAGAACAATGTCCTGCCCGGGCCCTTGGGATATTGTCCTCCAAGGTATCCATCAACACTGATTCCCAGGCCATGGAGTCTGGGGTAAAAAGGATCATGAGGGTTCAATCTTATTTTCTGACAGTAATATAATTTGACCACCAGGCGACACTGCCATTTATCAATGGAAAGGGGGATACCTAGAAATGTCACAGTGAATGTTTTCACTCAGAATGAGCTTGTTGAAGTAGGTCAGTTCATAATGCACAAATCTAGATAAACATTACTCGACAGTATGTAAGGTTAAATGCAAGTACTAGCACTAATAACTGAAAATGGGGAAGACAAACCAAGATTTAGGCAGGCCAGAGTGTTTGTGCACTTCCATTCTTTCTCATGTGTTGCCACCTTCACGTCATCCATAACCAGGGGAACCCATCCCCCAAAAACAAACATCCTACAATGAGAGGCAGACAAAGAAATCAGAAGCAAGCAGTAACCAAATAGGTTACTGCTGAGAGATTTAACCGATTGTTATCCCAGACACTGAATTGATCATTTCAACAGGTATTCTGGGAGAACTCACTTGTTTGTGATGGTGATGGCAGAGTGGAGACTCCTGGGCAGAGGTGCTGTGCCATTCACCGATGGCTTGGTCCAGGTCAGGGTGTCTGCAGACAGAGCAAGATCATTTAGAAAATACATTGTCTCTTACTCTAATGAATCAGTCATGTCAAAGGGTTCACTGTTAATAATTTGGTAATACTGTTAACTCAGGAGCCTACCAATGTCAAGAGTCCATAGATCTCCCAGACGGCAGCCACTCATCCCTCCATAGATGATCAGGTGAGATTTCTTGCTCTCCTTTTCTGTGTACACTACAGCAGTGTGGCTCTCGCGAGGAGGTGGCAAAACGCCGTAAGTAATTGGTATATCCCAGCCTACAACACTGGAGCCAGCACGAAGCTCCAGGGTGTACAGATCATTCAGGTATCTAGTGATGAGAGATTTCAGTCAAAATGTCTTTCCAATCGCTGAAATACACAACAGGTCAAAAGTAATAGAACGCCTACTGATTCAAGGGTTTTTCTTTATTTTTAATATTTTCTACATATCAAAACTATGAAATAACACATGGAATCATGTAATAACCAAAAAAGGGTTAAACAAATCAAAATATATTTTATATTTGAGATTCTTCAAATAGCCGCCCTTTGCCTTGACAGCTTTGCACACGCTTGGCAGTCTCTTAAACAGCTTCATGAGGTAGTCACCTGGAATGCATTACAATTAACAGGTGTGCCTTCTTAAAAGTGAATTTGTGGAATGTCTTTCCTCCTTAATGCATTTGAGCCAGTTGTGTTGTGACAAGGTAGGGGGGTATACAGAAGAAAGCCCTATTTGGTAAAAGACCAAGTCCATATTATGGCAAGAACTGCTCAAATAAGTAAAGAGAAACGATAGTTCATCATTACTTGAAGACATGAAGGTCAGCCAATCAGGAACATTTTGGGAAAAAAATAAGTTTGAAAGTTTCTTCAAGTTCAGTCGCAAAAACCATCAAGCGCTATGATGAAACTGGCTCTTATGAGGATCGCCAC
This sequence comes from Salvelinus namaycush, assembly GCF_016432855.1. NCBI lineage: Eukaryota > Metazoa > Chordata > Actinopteri > Salmoniformes > Salmonidae > Salvelinus > Salvelinus namaycush. The sequence continues at coordinate 23,148,586 of NC_052308.1, read as the reverse complement.
AGGAATGGAAGACCCAGAGTTACCTCTGCTGCAGAGGATAAGTTCATTAGAGTTACCAGCCTCAGAAATTGCAGCCCAAATAAATGCTTCACAGAGTGCAAGTAACAGACACATCTCAACATCAACTGTTCAGAGGAGACTGTATGAATCAGGCCTTCATGGTCAAATTGCTGCAAAGAAACCACTACTAATGGACACCAACAAGAAGAGACTTGCTTGGGTCAAGAAACACGAGCAATGGACATTAGACCGGTGGAAATTTGTCTTTTGGTCTGGAGTCCAAACTTGAGATTTTTGGTTCCAAGAGCCATGTCTTTGTTAGATGTGGTGTGGGTGAACGGATGATCTCTGCATGTGTAATTCCCACCGTAAAGGATGGAGGTGGTGGTGTTATGGTGTAGGGGTGCTTGCTGGTGACACTGTGATTTATTTAGAATTCAAGGTACACTTAACCAGCATGTCTACCACAGCATTCTGCAGCGATACGTCATCCCATCTGGTTTGGGCTTAGTGGGACGATCATTTTCCCCCCTACATGTCAATGACCCAACACACCTCTAGGCTGTGTAAGGGCTATTTGACCAAGAAGGAGAGCCGCATCAGGTGACCTGGCTTCCACAATCCCCTGACATCAACCAAATTGAGATGGTTTGGGATGAGTTGGACCGCAGAGTGAAGGAAAAGCAGCCAACAAGTGCTCAGAATATGTGGGAACTCCTTCAAGACTTTTGGGAAAGCATTCCAGGTGAAGCTGGTTGAGAGAATGCCAAGAGTGTGCAAAGCTGCCATCAAAGCAAAATATGGCTATTTGAAGAAACTCAAATATATTTTGATTTGTTGAACACTTTTTTGGTTACTACATGATTCCATGTGTTATTTCGTAATTTTGATATCTTCACTATTATTCTACAATGTAGAAAAGTAAAAATAAAGAAACTCTTGAATGAGTAGGTTTTCTAAAACGTTTGACTGGTAGTGTAGGTGCCGGTGCTCATTTTGGGTGCTGGTAATGTTTATATTTAGGTGCAGGAGCTCCACAATACTTTCGAGATAATATTCTATAAGAGGAACAGGCGCTCAAGCAGTATAATATTTGAGGAGCCGGTACTCAGCTCGAGTGAGCTCCTGCCCAAGTCAAGCAGTGCTTACTACAAACCATTTCATAGCATTTACATTTTAGTAATTTAGCAGAGTCTCTAATCATGTGGCTTACAGGAGCAATTGGGGTTAAGTGCCTTGCTCAAGTGCACAGCAGCAAATATTTAACCTAGTCGGTTCAGGGATTCAAACCTTTTAACTGCTAGGCTACCTCCCGCCCCATCGGTTTTTCCTGTCACATTGGTCACATTTCACGTCTCCTTCTTACGGCAACTGTACCTAGGGATGTTGTTTTTGGGGTCCTCGCTGTCATTAGCCAGCCCTCCAAACAGGAAGCACTTGTTTCCCACCAGAGAGAAACTGTGGCCAAGTCGAGCACAGGGAGGTGGGCCATTTTTGGGAGACTTAGCTTTTAACTTTTTCCATTCCCATCTGCTGGCCTGAGCAAGAAAAAGCATACAAGAAAAATTGCAAAAGACAATAGCATGCTGTAATCCAGTAAACATAATCATCTATTCATAAGTACTTAAAGACAGCCATTTTAGCTCTGGTTTTATTGCTACCAATGTTTAGAGCGAGAGTGTGCTGTAAGCATTCTATTACCTGTAGCTCATAGAGATCGTTGCTGTATTTTCCATATTCCACCATTCCACCAAACACCAGAAGCCGGGTGCCATCACAAACAAAACCGTATGCAGCACATCCAGGGGGAATATCACCACGAACCGCAGGGATAAACCATTGGTTTGTCGCTAGATTAAATAAGTAGATGTTAGTCTGTGTGTGACAGTGTTGGGTGGTCAAGTGCTACGTTGGCCTATGATGTGAGGTGTGAAGCAAACGCTCTTTGAGTAAATATTTACTTGAGCACGATCCAAGCATCTCTGACAAATGCAGCCTGCATCTTCAGGCCAGGTCTGTCACCTGAGAAGTGCATGTTGTATATTCTATACATTGTACTTATATCTGAAATAACCCAAAGATGAAAAACAACAACTGAAATGTCAATTGTAATATAATTTCTCCCTCATAAAAACTAAACAAACATAGACAATAAGAAGAATGTATAGCTGTCCAAATTGACTACATGAGTCACACTATCATAAAACATGGGAATTGCTGCAATCCACTGTCTTTCTTGTGAACAAAATGTTCAAATAGTCCTAACTAACTTTCCTACTCAGGAAAATATCAGTAGTCATGTGAACAGAAATTGCGTGCATCCATTACAACATGCACATGTGATACAGAATCATTTAGTGTTCAAAACAGTACTCCTGTCGTCCATTTTATTTCAGCGCGCCATTTTTATTTGTACGCCTTCAGTTCTGTACCACCAGACGGCGACAGTTTCTCAGGTAATATGTCAGGCTACATTTCCCGCTAAATTATCTTACCTGTGTTGTAGACATGCAATTCATCCACAATTCCTTCATTTCCTCCTCCAAAAACCACCATCAATTCCTTTATAGCAACGGCTCTGTGACCATGTCTTGGCCGAGGCACAGGCCCAGACCATCCTAGAACCCGCTTCCATCGTGGCTGCAGAGTTGAGCCAGTGGTCCCAGACACCATTGAACCAGGAAATGTCATGTCCTCTTCAGATGAAAACAAATAATACAGCTAAAAGAGCATTCCAAAACAATATTGACAAGTTCTGATCAGGTCTATTGTTGATACTTGCGAAGTGAAGCCAAAACACAAGACACATTTTGCAAAGTGAAGACTGCACATGCAATCGATTGCTGGGACCAAAACCGATGCATGTGAAAAATAATATTGTAATTGTAAACTCCAGGGAAGCAGCCATTTTACTAACGCTTCACAAAAAGGGGAAAGCCGGCTATTATTACCACAATACACATAATACTAACTAAAGATAATTATAAATATGTATTCGACACCACAACTCAACGTATAACAAGGGTGTATTGTATTTCCTTCTAAATGTCATGTTTTTTTGCCGTAGCATTTTGCAGTTAAAACTCTGAACTAATCAGTGCCACTCATGGGAGCCGCCATCTTGTAACAACCAAACAAACCTCCGCCAGTCTGAAAAATGGCGGAAGAGAATACAAATGAAAAAGACAAATAATACCGGTGTTAGATGAAACCTTAATTTAGCTACTGCTTCATCAAGAACGTACACCAGCCATGTCCCACTACAGTCATATTGGTAAATCTGTGGATGAAGTGTACCACAATTAAATACTCGTAAAGCATTTGTAATTAGACCCGTTTACTGTGGATTACTATTTTCATGCTTCTCTGGGAGTCGCCATATTGTCACACATTCATTCAATCTGTTGCCGCTTCTGCTTCACATTAACATTATATACACCTTTAAATAGGAATCGAATACAAATCGGATGCACACCATCACTTGAAATGTGGAATTTTCGCAACACATCAATTACAAAACCGCGCGTCCACTATAGAGTAATGGCTAACTAGCTAGGTTAACGTAGCCAGCTGGCTAACAATGTTAGCTTGCGAGGAAATGGTACTAGTACAGCGTCATGCACCGATTACATGCAATTCAGTTAGATAAATATACATGTATTATATAGCCAGCGTAATGCAATTCAACATATCTTATTCAAATAAGCCGAATTGTATTCAATATCATACAAAGTGTTGTTATTTATCATGCCGTGTGAAATCGGCCTACATTTAAGCTCCCTCAAGAAAAATGGCCGAGCAGTCTGCCACAACAAAACCCCTAGTCACAAAACCTGACGTCCATAATACGAATTACTTACTTCGTTCGACGCACTATTTCCAATGAGATGATTTGAGGGTCTACTCTTGAATCACTAGTCCAAGTTCATTCGATTTGTGATTAAGTATTCCCTCTCATGCCTGCCTGGAAGCTGCCATCTTCTTGACAACCAAAAGGGGAGGAAAATACAGCGATTTGGCGTCACCCAAAACAAACATGGCGACTGGTATAGAACCAGTACCAATTAATGCATATTAGAGTAAACTAACCGTGCACTTTCAATTCAAAACAACCTACACCATTTCGGTTGAGATATTTGAAATGGGCATGGACATTTAGACATGGAAACATTTTCTTTAGCTCGTTGGAAGTTATCATACTTGCACAGGCTACATTGTCCCTTACTAAAGATGGCGACCTACACAACAAACTCATTGCAGATTTCTATCAGTTTAGTACACGATTAAAGAAATATAAGATATGTGCTATTGGTGTTCCCTAAATTACGTGTAACAAAACACAAAATCAACTGTGCATTATGAACATTTCATTTTTGGGGACTATACAGTCCCATTCAACAACCCAGTGGATGCTAATTGCCATGTACCCCCCCACACTTTCAATAAGTGACAAAGCCATGGCGCATTTCCAGGCAGGGTTTACCCAAAGCGGGCCACTGGCACTTTTCAGCGTTCATATACATAGGCTAAAACAGTGGCTAACTAATACCCGCCTCACAATGCAACTTGTTTGATTATGCAGAGGTTGTTGATTCTGCTCTTCACAAGTCCTCACTGTCAGCCCTAGCTATGGAAACACTATGTCTTTAGTATAGTACAGTGGCGACACGTCAGGTGGGGTTCTGTTAGGGGCCCCACCTGTTTAGCTAAGGAAGGCTCCAAGACGGCAGCTTGAGCACACACTTCCTACCGAGCTCTGCATACCAACTTTTGAAAGATAGTGAAAGTGTATTATTTTGAACTACCAAATTAATACTTTGCTTGCTAAAAACACCAGTTTATTGATGATTTAATAAGATATTTTCCAAAATTTAACAGAGTGCTGACAGAAAGAGAGATCTTTGGCTACCTCCTCAGCTAGCAATGCTCAGGCATCATCCAATGTTGTTACACAGGAGGCAAATGCTTTGATTGACAACTGCCACAACTATACTGGCATGACAGACTCTATGACACTTACCGTGTCAGACGAGGATTTTCCTTCTTTGCCTATAACCCCAAGCAAACCTCCAGCTCCAGATGCCGCTGCCAATAATGATGTTATTGCTACTCTTTCCAGGCTCATCACTGCAAGGTCCGATGCCATAGAGAAAATGCTTGGCGACAACGCAACGAAAATAGAAAGCTTAACAAAAACTGTTGACTTTGAATGCATGGAAATCAAGGATGTTAAGAAGAAGGTCGCCCACATCGAAAATCGTGTTGAAAAGGAGGAGGGAAAGATGGTCTTGTGTCAAAGAAGAATCGCGGAACTCGAAAGCTACTCCAGACAGTGGCATCTGAGACTGTATGGAGTTTCCAAGGCAGATGGGGAGAACGTGTGGCAAGAGACCATCAAAGTCTGCCGAGCTATCCTACCTGAGGAGAAGGCTAAGCTAACAGATGTTGTCGGCACTGTACATCGCCTCGGCACGAGAAGGCAGGGTGACTCCAAGCCCAGAGGTTTCATTCTCCAGTTCACATCACGGTTCTACAAGGATGTCACTTGGAAAGCAGCCAAGAAATATACCTTCCTACGCGACAACAACCTGCGGTTTGCTGAAGACCTCTTGAAAGCAGACAGAGAAAGGAGAGAGAAACTGTGGCCAGCTGTGGGAAAAGATGGGAAAACGGCTTACTTAATCGGAGGGCACGCTTTCATCAACGGATCCGAAATCAACCTTCCTCCTTGAGGACAGTCATAGACTGTGCCTGGTGGTCAACATAGGCTACCGAGATACAGTGGGGCAAAAAAGTATTTAGTCAGCCACCAATTGTGCAAGTTCTCCCACTGAAAAAGATGAGAGAGGCCTGTAATTTTCATCATAGGTACACTTCAACAATGACAGACAAAATGAGAAAAAAAATCCAGAAAATCACATTGTAGGATTTTTAATGAATTTATTTGCAAATTATGGTGGAAAATAAGTATTTGGTCAATAACAAAAGTTTATCTCAATACTTTGTTATATACCCTTTGTTGGCAATGACAGAGGTCAAACGTTTTCTGTAAGTCTTCACAAGGTTTTCACACACTGTTGCTGGTATTTTGGCCCATTCCTCTGGCTGCTCATGGCTGGCTGACGGCTCTGGCTGCTCATGGCTGGCTGACGGCTCTGGCTGCTCATGGCTGGCTGACGGCTCTGGCTGCTCATGGCTGGCTGACGGCTCTGGCGGCTCCTGACTGACTGACGGCTCTGATGGCTCGGGACAGACGGGCGGCTCTAACGGCTCGGGACAGACGGATGGCTCAGATGGCGCTGGGCAGACGGATGGCTCAGATGGCGCTGGGCAGACGGATGGCTCAGATGGCGCTGGGCAGACGCAGTACGAGGAACTGACACAGGTGGCATCGGACAGCTAACACGCTCCTCAGAGAGAATGCCATGCATACTCTGCCAAACCAACAGCTCTCTCTCTTCACTCTCCTCCAATTTCGTCAACAACTCCTCGAATGTCTCATAATCTCCCCTTCGTTCACTCTCCTCCAATCTGTCCAATAACTCCTCGACAATCTCAGACTCACCCCTCAACTTCGCCGACTGCTCCAAGTGCCCGCCCCCAAGAATTTTTTTGGGCTGTCTCTCGGGCTTCCTACCGTGTCGCCGTGCTGCCTCCATCTCTGCCTTGGGGCGGTGATATTCCCCTGGCTGTGCCCAGGGTCCTCTCCCGTCTAGGATTTCCTCCCACGTCCAGGAGTCTTGACATCGCTGCTGCTGCTTTTTTCCACGCTGCTTGGTCCTGGTTTGGTGGGTAATTCTGTCACGATCGTCATAATAAGCGGACCAAGGCGCAGCGTGAGAGACATACATCTTCCTTTTATTAGACGAAGACTTAACACGAAACACTCTTACAAAACTAACAAAACAATAAACGACCGTGAAGCTATATTAACGAAAGTGCACACACAAGCTACTAACGTTCAACATAGACAATTACCCACAAACACCTAAAGCCTATGGCTGCCTTAAATATGGCTCCCAATCAGAGACAACAATAAACAGCTGTCTCTGATTGAGAACCAAATCAGGCAACCATAGACTTTCCTAAACACCTACACTGAACACAACCCCATACATACTACAAAACCCCCTAAACAATACACACACCCTAAACTAGACAAAACACACAAACATCCCCCATGTCACACCCTGACCTAACTAAACTAATCAAGAAAATATATATAACAAAGGCCAGGGTGTGACAGATTGTTGTTTAGCTCGTAATACTTTCTGTTCTATATTCCACTTTGTCGTTGTCTATAGTTTCACTCAATGCTTTTTTCAAGAGTCTCATTCAGTTTCTACCAACGTCATCTTCTGGAGATCTCAGTGGGGAAATTATGTATAGGCTCTCTCATGGTTCTGAACACTCTGCTGCAGTTATCACTCTAAAGAATAATTTCAATGGAAGTATTTTGCACTCCGACTGTGACCCTTTTGGTCACTTACTTTGTCTTTTTATCAACTGTAACAACATCATTATTATTATTACTAACATTTATGGGTACAATTCCAAACTTGAAAATAATCAGTTACTTGAATCTCTGGAAAAGCGTAGATGGCCTCCGGGACAGTCCACTTCTATGAATACAAGTTTGAGGCAGTTTATGGAAAGGCTTGGTATTATAGATATTTGGAGAGTAAAGTTTCCTAATGACAAAGTCTTTCAGTTGGAGTAATAAGGCACGCTCCAGACAATCATGCATATATTTTTGGCTGGTGTCTAAATGTTTTTATTAACAGTGTATTTCTGTTAACATCCTTGCCACTCCCCTTACTGATCATAGAGCTATTTATATTGACATTAAACTTTTTATCTCTGATAATGGCCTTGGCAGAGCATCCTACTGGAAGCTTAATAGCTCTATATTAAAAGATGAGTTAGTCAAGATGGAGATAAACAATTTAATTACACACTTCTGGAACAAAGCTATAAATGACAATTCATACAGTAATAACTGGGAGCTTTTTAAATATGAGGTTGGAAAATATTTAACAAAATATGGGAGTATTCTTGCCAAGACGAGGAGAGCTGTAGAAGAAAGTGTAATTACAAAGATCACCTCTCTTCTTCAAAAATCTGTTGAAAGTCTCTCAGAGGAGAACAAATCTGTTCTGTTTGAGCTACAACTTGGATGATATGTATAAACTGAAAGCAGAGGGAGCCTTTGTCAGATCTAGGAAGAAGTGGCTAGAGGAGGCTGAACAAAATTCATCTTATTTTTTCAGGTTAGAAAAATACAGCTCCAAAAATAATACAATTCAACAATTAAATACTAATGGTCTGTCACGATTGTTAGATGGTGGAAGAGAGGAGGACCAAGGCGCAGCGTGAAGGGAATACATTTTATATTTATTTAAGCGACGTAATAAAGAACACTTAAACAAAACTACAAAACAACGAACGAACGTGACGCTATAAACAAATAGTGCTGACACAAACACTACACATAGACATAGACAATAACCCACGAACTACCAAATGAATATGGCTGCCTAAATATGGTTCCCAATCAGAGACAACGATAGACTGCTGTCTCTAATTGAGAACCAATCTAGGCAACCATAGACATACATACACCTAGACTAGACACTGCCCCATAAAAATGCAAAACCCCTAGACAATACAAAACACATACATCCCCCATGTCACACCCTGACCTAGCTAAAATAATAAAGAAAACAAAGATAACTAAGGCCAGGGCGTGACAGTACCCCCCCCCCCCCCCAAAGGTGTGGACTCCGGCCGCAAAACCTGACACAGAAGGGGAGGGTCCGGGTGGGCCTTCTTACGGCGGCGGCTCGGGTGCGGGACGTGGACCCCACTCCACCATAGTCAATACCCGCTTTGGTGGCGCCTCTGGAGCGGGGACCCTTACAGCGAGTCCCGGACTGAAGACCATCCTAGAGGGCGCCACTGGACGGAGGGGCAGCTCCGAACTGAGGGGCAGCTCCGGACTGAGGGGCAGCTCCGGCCTGAGGGGCAGCTCTGGACTGAGGGGCAGCGCCGGACTGAGGGGCAGCGCCGGGCGGCTCTGGCAGCTCCTGACGGGCGGGCGGCTCTGGCGGCTCCTGACTGGCGGGCGGCTCTGGCGGCTCCTGACTGGCGGGCGGCTCTGGCGGCTCCTGACTGGCGGGCGGCTCCTGACTGGCGGGCGGCTCCTGACTGGCGGCGGCTCTGGCGGCTCCTGACTTGCGGGCGGCTCTGACGGCTCCTGACTGGCGGGCGGCTCTGGCGGCTCCTGACTGGCGGGCGGCTCTAGCGGCTCCTGACTGACGGGCGGCTCGAGCGGCTCCTGACTGACGGGCGGCTCTAGCGGCTCAGGACAGACGGGCGGCTCTGACGGGTCAGGACAGACGGGTGGCTCTGACGGCTCAGGACAGACGGGCGGCTCAGACGGCGCTGGGCAGACGAGCAGCGCAGGCGGCGCTGGGCAGACGGACAGCGCAGGCGGCGCTGGGCAGACGGGCAGCGCAGGCGGCGCTGGGCAGACGGCAGACTCTGGCCTGCTGAGGCGCACAGTAGGCCTTGTGCGTGGTGCCGGAACTGGTGGTACCGGGCTAAGGACACGCACCTCAAGGCTAGTGCGGGGAGGAGGAACAGGGCATACTGGACCCTGGAGGCGCACTGTAGGCCTGGTGCGTGGTGCCGGAACTGGTGGTACCGGGCTGGGAACACGCACCTCAGGGCGAGTGCGGGGAGGAGGAACAGGGCATACTGGACTCTGGAGACGCACAGGAAGCCTGGTGCGTGGTGTTGGCACTGGTGGTACTGGGCTGGGGAGACACACCTCAGTGCGAGTGCGGGGAGCAGGCACAGGACGTACTGGGCTGTGGAGGCGTACTGGAGGTCTGGAGTGTAGAGCTGACACAACCCGTCCTGGCTGGATGTTTCTACTTGCCCTGCAAATGCAGGGCGCTGGCACAGGACGCACAGGGCTGTGCAGACTCACAGTACGCAGAGCCGGCGCAGGATATCCTGGTCCAAGGAGGTACACTGGAGACCAGGAGCGCTGAGCCGGCACTCTCCTACCTGGCTGGATGCCCATTCTAGCCCGGCCAATGCGAGGAGCTGGAATAGAGCGCACCGGGCTAGAATAGCGCACTGGAGACACCGTGCGCATCTCTGCATAACACAGTGCCTGACCAGTTACACGCTCCCCACCGTAAGCACGAGGAGTTGGCTTAGGTCTCCTACCTGACTCAGCCAATCTCCTCGTGTGCCCCCCCCCCCCCCCAAAAAAAATCTTGGGGCTGCCTCTCGGGCTTCCGTGCTAGCCGCGTACCTTAATATCGTCTCCGTTCCTCCATTCTCCTGTATCCCTCCTCGCACTGTTCCATTGAATCCCAGGCGGGCTCCGGCACTCTCCCTGGATCGATCGACCAACTCTCTATTTCCTCCCAGGTTGTTTTCCATTCATCCTTCTCCCGGGTCCATTTTTCCACCAAATGCTGTTCCTCCCTTTCACGCTGCTTGGTCCTTGTTTGGTGGATTATTCTGTCACGTCTTTCATCGGTGGAAGGAGAGGAGGACCAAGGCGCAGCGTGAAGTGAATACATTTTATATTTATTTAAGCGACATAATAAAGAACACTTAAACAAAACTACAAAACAACAAATGAACGAACGTGACGCTATAAACAAATAGTGCTGACACAAACACTACACATAGACATAGACAATAACCCACAAACTACCCAATGAATATGGCTGCCTAAATATGGTTCCCAATCAGAGACAACGATAGACAGCTGTCTCTAATTGAGAACCAATCTAGGCAACCATAGACATACATACACCTAGACTAGACACTGCCCCATAAACATACAAAACCCCTAGACAATACAAAACACATACATCCCCCATGTCACACCCTGACCTAACTAAAATAATAAAGAAAACAAAGATAACTAAGGCCAGGGCATGACATGGTCTCATCACAGATGATCCCAAATTAATCTCTAACTTTAGTTGCAACTTCTACAGGAATTTATATAGTTCTAAGTATTGTGAAGTTTCCTCAACTCTTTTCTTTGACTCTCTGGGGGATGTGAAAACAATTGGGGAGGCTGAGAGGGAACAGTGTAATGACCATATTATAGGTGAAGAGATCATTTATTCTATTGAACACCTGAAAAATAATACGTCTCCTGGGACTGATGGTATATCTACTGAGTTTTACAAAACTTTTTCTCAACAGTTAGCCCCATTTCTGTTGGAGGTCTTTTCTGAAAGCATTGCAAATAATGCTCTCCCTCCCAGTTTGACTCAAGGTCTGATTACATTAATACCTAAGCCCAAGAAAGACTTGCTTCTCCTCAATAATTGGCATCCAAATCTGTCTGCTCAATAACGACTACAAAATATTAGCCTCTATATTTGCAAAAAGAATAAAGGCAGTATTGGACTCAATTATAGAAGAAACCCAATCTGGCTTCTTGAGGAATAGACATATATCTAATAATATCCGACTGGTGTTATTGACTATTCTGATCTAATCTTCGAAGATAGTTTTATTGTCTTTTTAGACTTTTATAAAGCCTTCGATACAGTGGAACATGAGTTTCTATTTCTCTCCCTTGAGAAATTTGGTTTTGGGCAATTATTTTGTAGTACTATTAAAACTCTATATGAATGGGAACAGTTCCATTAAATTAAAGCATGGCACTTCTCCTAGATTTGATTTGAAAAGAGGAATTAGGCAAGGTTACCCAATTTTGCCTTACCTCTTCCTGCTTGCAAACCAGCTTCTTACAATTTCTGTTAAATCCAGCGATATAAATGGATCTGTCACGCCCTGGCCTTAGTATTCTTTGTTTTCTTTATGTTTTTTAGTTAGGTCAGGGTGTGACATGGGGAATGTATGTGTTTTGTAGTGTCTATGGGGTGTTGTATGTGTATGGGGCAGAGTAGAGTATAGTTGTCTAGTTATGTCTATGGCTGCCTAGATTGGTTCTCAATCAGAGACAGCTGTCATTCATTGTCTCTGATTGGGAGCCATATTTAAGGCAGCCATAGGCAGTAGGCTTTTGTGGGTAGTTGTCTATGTTGTACGTTTGTAGCTTGTTATTGCACTTACGTCTTTAGCTTCACGATCGTTTGTTGGTTTGTTTCGTTTTGTAATAGTGTTCGTTGCGTGTTTTTCCCTCTTCTAAATAAAGAGATGTATTTTGCACACGCTGCGCCTTGGTCCACTCTCTCTCACGAAGACGATCGTGACAGGATCTCTATTGCTGACAGAGATATTCTCATAAATCAGCTTGCTGATAACACCACCCTCTTTTTGAAAGATGCTGACCAAATTCCTAGAGCAGTCGATGTGATACATATTCTTTCCAAAACATCTGGTCTTTGCCTAAACCTTAATAAGTGTGAATTGTTTGTTGTTAAAGACTGTGTGATACCCTCCATATGCAATATTCCAGTCAAGGAAAAAGTAACATACCTTGGGATTACTGTTTCGAAGGATCAACAGGAAAGATGCCCATAAAATGTCATACCTATTATTGAAAAAAACTAAAAGAAGTTGAACCATTGGTTGCAGAGGGATTTATCCTTGAAAGGTTGAGTATTGCTTTCTAAAGCAGAAGGTATCTCCAGACTTACTTAAGCAGCCCAGTCCCTATCTTGACAACAAAATAGGTAAAGCGGTTGACCAGATGCTTTTCAACTTCATCTGGAAAAATCGTACACATTATATTAGGAAATCTGTTATGAACACATGAATTTGGTGGTCTCAAATTTTTAGATTTTCCTACTTTGAATACTTTTAAGATAAATTGGGCTAAACATTTCTTAAAGAATCCAACTTCAATTTGGAATTTCATCCCTCATTAAATCTTCTCCCATTTTGGTGGCTTCAATTTTATGTTACTTTGTAACTATAACGTTGAAAGGATTCCTACAAAATGATCTGCTTTTCATAGACAAGTATTCATAGCGTGGTCATTAATATATAAACATAATTTTTATTTCATTTGGAACAATAAGGATATTTTGTATAGAAACAAGTCTATATTTTTTAAGAACTGGTTCAATAATCATACCCTGTTGGTGAGTCAACTTTTTTATGCAGAAGGAGTTTTACTCAATTATGGGGAATTTTTATCCCGTTACAATATTCCTGTTACACCTAGAGAGTTCTCCATAGTCTTTGATGCTATTCCATCTGGAACTCTCATGTTGTTTAGAGGTGTCAATGGCATGCGTACTGGGGGCGGAGTCAGGCAGGAGAGCAGAGAGTTGTGAACAGGCGCACACTTTATTTAGGCAGGAGAAACCTCCAGCCAATGCAAAAGTGCAAATGCGCTTTTTCACAATAATATTGTATAAACACAAGAACATACCTCGTGAAATAAAACACGGAATAAACACATACCAGTAAAGCGCGTCAACATAGACACGTAACACAAAACAATCTCACACAAAGACATGAGGAGGAACAGAGGAATAAATACATGAGGTGTGATTGGGGAATGAAAACCAGGTGTGCAGGGAACAAGACAAAATAAATGTATAAATAAAAAATGGAGCGGCGATGGCTAGAAAGCCAGTGACGTCGACCGCCGAACGCCGCCCGAACAAGGAGAGGGGCCGACTTCGGCGGAAGTCGTGACGAGGTAAACTCAGCAAAAAAAGAAACATCCTCTCACTGTCAACTGCGTTTATTTTCAGCAAACTTAACATGTGTAAATATTTGTATGACCATAACAAGATTCAACAACTGAGACATAAACTGAACAAGTTCCACAGACATGTGACTAACAGACATGGAATAATGTGTCCCTGAACAAAGGGGGAGTCAAAATCAAAAGTAACAGTCAGTATCTGGTGTGGCCATCAGGTGCATTAAGTACTGCAGTGCATCTCCTACTCATGGACTGCATCATATTTGCCAGTTCTTGCTGTGAGATGTTACCCCACTCTTCCACCAAGGCACCTGCAAGTGGCTGGACATTTCTGGGGGGAATGAACCTAGCCCTCCCCCCCGATCCAACAGGTCCCAGACGTGCTCAATGAGATTGAGATCTGGGTTCTTCACTGGCCATGGCAGAACACTGACATTCCTGTCTTGCAGGAAATCACGCACAGAACGAGCAGTATGGCTGGTGGCATTGTCATGCTGGAGGGTCATGTCAGGATGAGCCTGCAGGAAGGGTACCACATGAGGTAGGAGGATGTCTTCCCTGTAACTCACAGCGTTAAGATTGCCTGCAATGACAACAAGCTCAGTCCGATGATGCTGTGACACACCGCCCCAGACCATGATGGACCCTCCACCTCCAAATTGATCCCGCTCCAGAGTACAGGCATCGATATAATGCTCATTCATTCAACGATAACCGCGAATCCGACCATCACCCCTGGTGAGACAAAACCGTGACTCGTCAGTGATTAGCACTTTTTGCCAGTCCTGTCTGGTCCAGCGACGGTGGGTTTGTGCCAATAGGCGACGTTGTTGCCGGTGATGTCTGGTGAGGACCTGCCTTACAACAGGCCTACAAGCCCTTAGTCCAGCCTATCGCGGACAGTCTGAGCACTGATGGAGGGATTGTGCATTCCTGGTGTAACTCGGGCAGCTGTTGTTGCCATCCTATACCTATCCTGCAGGTGTGATGTTCGGATACACCGATTCTGTGCAGGTGTTGTTAAACATGGTCTGCCACTGCGAGGACGATCAGCTATCCGTCCTGTCTCCCTGTTGCGCTGTCCCAGGCGTCTCACAGTACGGACATTGCCATTTTTTGCCCTGGCCACATCTGCAGTCCTCCTGCCTCCTTGCAGCATGCCTAAGGCACATTCACACAGATGAGCAGGGACTGGGCATCTTTCCTTTTGTATTTTTCAGAGTCAGTAGAAAGGCCTCTTTAAATCAAATCAAAGTTTATTTGTCACGTGTGCTGAGTACAACAGGTGTAGACCTTACAGTGAAATGCTTACTTACAGGCTCTAACCAATAGTGCAAAAAAGGTGTTAGGTGAACAATAGGTAGGTAAAGAAATAAAACAACAGTAAAAAAGACAGGCTATATACAGTAGCGAGGCTATAAAAGTAGCGAGGCTACATACAGACACCGGTTAGTCAGGCTGATTGAGGTAGTATGTACATGTAGATATGGTTAAGGTTAGTGTCCTAAGTTTTCATAACTGTGACCTTAATTGCCTACCGTCTGTTTTTAATTGTTTTAATTTCACCTTTATTTAACCAGGTAGGCCATTTGAGAACAAGTTCTCATTTTCAACTGCGACCTGGCCAAGATAAAGCAAAGCAGTGCGACAAAAAACAACAACACAGAGTTACACGTGGGATAAACAAAAGTACAGTCAATAACACAATAGAAAAATCTATATACAGTTTGTGCAAATGGAGTAAGGAGGTAAGGCAATAAATAGGCCATAGTAGCGAAGAATTTGCTAAATTGTAATTAAACACTTTACTGATAGATGTGCAGATGATGATGTGCAAGTAGAAATACTGGTGTGCAAAAGAGCAAAAAAAAGTAAGTAAATAAAAACAATATGGGGATGAGGTAGGTTGTTGGATGGGCTATTTACAGATGGGCTGTGTACAGCTGCAGCGATCGGTAAGCTGCTCAGATGCTTAAAGTTAGTGAGGGAGATATAAGTCTCCAACTTCAGCGATTTTTGCAATTCGTTCTGGTCATTGGCAGCAGAGAACTGGAAGGAAAAGCGGCCAAAGAGGTGTTGGCCGACCGTCTCTGGAGGCTCCGGACTGCCGACCGTCTCAGGAGGCTCCGGACTGCCGACCGTCTCAGGAGGTCCCGGACTGCGGACCGTCTCAGGATGTTCCGGACTGTGGACCGTCTCAGGATGTTCCGGACTGTGGACCGTCTCAGGATGTTCCGGACTGTGGACCGTCTCAGGAGGTTCCGGACTGTGGACTGTCTCAGGAGGTTCCGGACTGCGGACCGTCTCAGGATGTTCCGGACTGCGGATCGTCTCAGGAGATTTCCGTTCCATTTTTGATGAACAAATAATGTTTTATGTGTAAGATTGTTAAATAAAGAGCAAAATTATTGATTATTATTATATTATTATTTGTGCCCTGGTCCTATAAGAGCTCTTTGTCACTTCCCACGAGCCAGGTTGTGACAAAAACTCACCTTCATTCTTATGTTTAATAAATGTATCGTATAATGTGTGTGTGTGGCAGGCTTACAATGATGGAAAAAACAAGATTTGAGAGTACGCTGCAGGAGGTTGAATGTTTGAAGGGGTATGGGACTTTAAAAAGTTTGGGAACCACTGCTCTAGCGTAACACTGGTGTTACAGTCGCTCACCCGACCTACAGACAAGTGTTTTGGCGCATCTTTCAATGCATTGCACACTAAAAAAGGTAAATAGCCTACCAGTACACACTATGCCATACGGAGACAGTCACTTCATTCAAGTAACACAAGGGGAAAAACAGGGATAGGCTGTGTAGGCTATGCATGCACTACCTCTCGTAAACCCTAGGCAGCATTCTGCCTTCTCCCCAGTGGTTAGTTTTGTCCTAGTCTGATTAATCAGGCTGTAATACACAATACTTGGTATATAGGGTGAATTCAGAAAAAGTGGGATATCATATAAACTAGGACAGCTTAGTCCTGATGTATTTACTTCTTGGTCAGACAAGTGAAAATCAAAACCATTGTTACTAATCCCTTGCAGAGAAACCACATGATAAAAATCACATCACTTCTTTGGTGTGAAATCAGAGAGGGGGGCAAAGCAAGCTTCAAACAGGAAGCTCACCCCGCGAAGAACACTGTAAAGCAGTGACATAGTTTTTTTTAGCTTTGATGTTAAAGAGCCACTGTGTGAGCACGTGTGTTTTCGGTTGCTCATTAGAAAAAGGGGATTTTAGTGTTTCGATTCCGCATTTTTTAATGAAGTTTGTCCCCCATGAGACACTGTACACAGGGGAAGCCTATTTCACTTCCTCAAAATCCCCAAGATAACTCAAGAAATCTGTAATTAATTTAGACGTTTTTGCAGAAGATGTTTTAGTTGCGCAATTTGACATCTAACTAAGGTGTTTGGTGCAGTATTTCTCAAGTAAAAGAATGTGCATAAACAAAGTCGTTCTGCTGGGCAGATGTGTCTCACCATCTATCAATGCTGTTGGATAGAGAGCAATCACCCAAGCTGTTCACCACATGTTAGTGGGTAAATGAACATCATCAAATCAAACTCAGTTTAAGATGAGACTATTGCCAAAATTATCCTATTTACACTTTATAGTCAATTTTGACACTAGAATAACTGTTTCTGACTCATATTGATGCCACATAGGCCATTTTCAAAGGGATTTGTTGCTTTTTAAAGGCGGTCGTGCTTTAATTATAAAACTGTCACAAATAATGCACTGTGCCAAATTGTGATATAAATGTGCATATTCTATACTGGTCAAAAAAACAAGTTGGCAATATTATGTTAACATTTTGTAATTCTGTCATTTTGTTGCTTTACCAACCACAGCTAGCTAAAGTAGGACAACATGAAGTAGCTACGTGTGACAGTGTTATAGGCTTTTCCAATGGAGGTAAGAGATCCAGTTTACATTAGGGATGCCCCTGTGCTTAGCTTAGGCAGGACTCTGGTTCTTGTGGTACTGTTATCCTGATTCATTTACATGTATTCCAGAGTACAATGGCACCAAACAGAAAAGGTCAATTCAGAAAAAGTGGGACACTTTTTGCATTTCCATCTTCTGTAACCTCGATATCTATCCAACATATTTCCCAACACATGATATATTTCTGAAATCCTCAATATGATAATATAACAACAACGTGTTATATATTATATAGAGGAAGGCCCAAAAATTGTCAATGACTCCAGTCACCCAAGTCATAGTCTGTTCTTTCTGCTACCGCACGGCAAGCGGTGCCGGACCGCCAAGTCTAGGTCCAAAAGGCTCCTTAACAGCTTCTAACCCCAAGCTATAAGACTGCTGAACAATTGATCAAATGGCCACCTGGACTATTTACATTGACACCCCCCCCCCCCCACCTCCCCTTTGTTTTTACACTGCTGCTACTCACTGTTTATTATCTATGCATAGTCACTTTACTCCTACCTAAATGTACAAATTACCTCGACTAACCAGTACCCCCGCACATTGACTCCGTACCGGTACCCCCTCTATATAGCCTCGTTACGGTTGCGTAATTTTATTGTGTTGCTTTTAATAACATTTTTTACTTTATTTAGTCAATATTTTCTTAACTCTATTTCTTGAACTGCATTGTTGGTTAAGGACTTGTAAGTAAGAATTTCATTTTATGGTCTACACCTATTGTATTCGGCACATGTGACAAATATCATTTGATTTGATTTACATTTAAGTCTTATCCAAAGCAATTTAGGGTTAAGTGCTTTGTTCAATGGCACATCGACAGATTTTTCACCTACTCTGACTCTGACAACATTTTGGTTACTGGCAAACCACTTGGCTAACAGCTGCCGTTAGTGCTAAGCGATTAACCAACATTTTGTTTTTTTCCCGGTTATTAAACAACTAATTGACTGACATTGGTTCAATTACTTGAATTCAATTAAGTTCAGTTTTTTTGAGCCCAGCACACCGTTTTCTCTAGAGAGAAATCAAGTCAGGAACTACAGTTGAAGTCGGAAGTTTACATTCACTTAGGTTGGAGTCATTAAAACTCGTTTTTTCAAACACTCCACATATTTCTTGTCAACAAACTATAGTTTTGGCAAGTCGGTTGGGACATCTACTTTGTGCATGACACGAGTCATTTTTCCAACAATTGTTTTTAGACAGATTATTTCACTTATAATTCACTGTATCACAAATCCAGTGGGTCAGAAGTTTACATACCCTAAGTTGACTGTGCCTTTAAACAGCTTGGAAAATTCCAGAAAATTATGTCATGGCTTTAGAAGCTAGGCTAATTGACATCATTTGAAGGTACCACGAAGGTACCACGACATCACCTGAAGGTACCACGTTCATCTGTACAAACAATAGTACGCAAGTATAAACACCATGGGACCACGCAGCCATCATACCGCTCAGGAAGGAGACACGTTCTGTCTCCTAGAGATGAACGTACTTTGGTGCGAAAAGTGCAAATCAATCCCAGAACAACAGCAAAGGCCCATGTGAAGATGCTGGAGGAAACAGGTACAAAAGTATCTATATCCACAGTAAAACGAGTCCTATATCGACATAACCTGAAAGGCCGCTCAGCAAGGAAGAAGCCACTGCTCCAAAACTGCCATAAAAAAAGCCAGACTACGGTTTGCAACTGCACATGGGGACAGAGATCGTACTTTTTAGAGAAATGTCCTCTGGTCTGATGAAACAAAAATAGAACTGTTTGGCCATAATGACCATCGTTATGTTTGGATGAAAAAGGGGGAGGCTTGCAAGCCGAAGAACACCATCCCAACCGTGAAGCACGGGGGTGGCAGCATCATGTTGTGGGGGTGAAGTTGCTGCAGGAGGGACTGGTGCACTTCACAAAATAGATGGCATCATGAGGAAGGGAAATTATGTGGATATATTGAAGCAACATCTCAAGACATCAGTCAGGAAGTTAAAGCTTGGTCGCAAATGGGTCTTCCAAATGGACAATGACCCAAGCATACTTCCGAATCTTACAAACCTGACTCAGTTACACCAGCTCTGTCAGGAGGAATTGGCCAAAATTCACCCAACTTATTTTGGGAAGCTTGTGGAAGGCTACCCGAAACATTTGACCCAAGTTAAACAATTTAAAGGCAATGCTACCAAATACTAATTGAGTGTGTGTAAACTTCTGACCCACTGGGAATGTGATGAAATAAATTAAAATCTGAAATAAATCCTTCTCTCTACTATTATTCTGACATTTCACATTCTTAAAATAAAGTGGTGATCCTAATTGACCTAAGACAGAGAATTTTTACTAGGATTAAATGTCAGGAATTGTGAAAAACGGAGTTTAAATGTATTTGGCTAAGGTGTATATAAACTTCCGACTTCAACTGTATGTGGGACACTGGGCTGAAGGGACTTTTCATTAAGCAAATATTGAACCCAGATCAGCGCAGAAACTTGGTAATTATTTACAATGACCATAATCCATTGCTCCTGTTTGTTTTTTCAGGCTCAGACACAGATCTCAGCACAGGAATGACTGCCGTTGTGGCCATGAGGTGGGGGTAAGATAGCGGACAGGGGGGAAAAAAGGAGAAAAGTGGAACACGTTATAAATAAATATGGAATGGGGGAATGCACAAGCCTTCTGGAAGATCTGATGAAGGAGAATATGGCGGGAAGGGAAAAAATGTGGAAAGTGTGTTGTGCACAAGATGGGATAAAAACTGTGACTAGTTGTCCTCTCCGTAGCAGGGCGCCATTAAAAGGAATGATAACTGGAGTGGTGTTAAGTGTTGAGGAGGGCCAACTGAAATGGAAGTTTCCCGGTGTCTGTGACATCCACCGTTTGGTGCAACGCAGACCCGTTAGAGAACGTGGTGAAACAGAGAAGACAATGTCTATACTACTGAGTTTTGATGCAGAGTCTTTATCAGATAAAGTCAAGTTAGGATGAGTCAGTTATCCCGTGAGAGGTTTTGTCCCAAACCCATTACGGTGTTTTAGGTGTCAAACTTATGGTCATGTGGCAGCAGTGTGTAGGAGAGAGATTTCTAGATATGAGAAGTGTGCAGTAGGACGAGACAAAAGAATGTGTAGTATCGGTGGAAAAAGTTGTGTGTGTAAACTGTAAGGGTTTACACACACAACTGTTTCATGGTGCTAGAAATCAGAGGTGTCCGGTGAGAGCAAGGCAGGGTGAGGTTGCCAGTATCAGTTTAAGGTGTAATATTCGGAGGCATTAAAGAGAGTAGTAGAGGAAGATGGGTCCAGGGTGAGGGATTTTAAGAGGATCCCTGTGAGTAGGCAGAGGCCAATAGAGAGTGATAGAAATAGCTTGTGTTTTTTTGGCATTCATGGCCTTGAATGTCAATTGTACCGTAGGAATTGAAGTAAATCACAGAGGATAGATGTTGTGGTGGCAACTGCATAGACTTTGTTTATTTAACTAGGTAAGTCAGTTAAGAACAAATTCTTATTTACAATAACAGCCTACCAGGGAACAGTGGGTTAACTGCCTTGTTCAGGGGCAGAATGACAGATTTTTACCTTGTCTGCTCAGGGATACAATCCAGCAACTTTTCAGTTACTGGCCCAATGCTCTAACCACTAGGCAACCTGCCACCCCGAAAGTACTTGGGTGTATAAGATTTTACTGCAGAAGTTCCCGTCCTCCCAGTGTCCCATCCTCCCAAGCTGCTGGCCTGGAGTAGAATCAGACGGGGGGCCAAAGTAGTGGAATAATGGTGAGGTTTTAACAGGTGCATTGTTATTTGGTAGGGAATTTTTTCTGATACACAGCCAATACAGTAGGAGGCGGCATGCACCTATTACATTTGTTTGCGGACCGCCATCATATCAAAGAAGAAGAAAATCTCTGGATGGATACACTTTTACGCCTGCTACGCTTAGACTGCTACTGACTGCTACCGCTTGAGCAGAGATGAGATGATGACTTTATTAAGCAATGAAAAATGATCAAATAAAACTAAGTAATATACACAACTGAAATATTGTATTATTTCATTGTAATTTCCTATTTTTCTATTGATGTCTACAAAATGTGGACCTGACAGAGACAATAAAATATTTTTACGTTTTTGGAAATTGAATGTTCATTATTTTGGGCTTTGGAATTTCCATTAAACAGTTCTAAAATTATTGTAATGTCATTATTTCATAATTCATTAACAATTATCAAACAGAAATCCATAACCGTGATTGTTTTTTCATAATTGAACTGAAACCGAACCGACCTCAAAAAGCACTAATCGCTCAGCACTAGCCGCCATACAATTAGGACTGTCATAATGGTGTCCCAGTTTAAATAACCATGCTGTCCTAAAATATGTTTTTGGCTCATTGTACACAAATGGGTGTCCTGGGAATATGATATCAACATGTGTCCTTTTTGTGTGATTAGGAAACATCTTAAATATTTCAGAAATGTATCATGTGTTGGGCTAATATTTTGGATATATGTCGAAAGAGGCTACGGCAGACGTAAATTCAAAAAGTGTCCCACTTTTTCTGAATTCACCCTACATCCTGAAACTAATGCCTGCAAAAAATTTGTAAATGTTCCTTACAAGCCAGAATGTTTAATAAAAATACATTATTCTACCAGTTTTTCTACCACTAACTTTTTAGAAAGCAGGTGGTTATGGTTTGGTGGTAAAATGTGTTTTATATTTGATATTCAGTTTTGTCTTGTCAACAGCTATTGAACCAAGCATGCAATGACAATAAAAATGGTATATTCTGAATCAGGTATGATGGAGAACAATCAACATCTTTTTTTGTGTGAATTTGTTTATTTTGTTTATTTTTTAGTTCAGATTTCAATCTGCAAAAAAAAAGTTAAATATTAAAAGTGTGGATTGTTCCCCCTGCCAACCTTTTGCTCTTGGTCTTTAGTGGGCCATAGGCTTACATTCTAATCGTCTGCCTAATGGGGGCGCTTTCCTCCGTGGAACAGAACTGCATTTTCTGTTGTGCTAGCAAAAGGTTGGCAGGGGGCAGTGTAATCAAAATGTCTCTGGTATGAAAGCCTACTGAGAGTGCTTTCTTTCCTCATCTCTGTTCCTTCATCCACATTTCTGAAATGTGAAATCAAATCCGTTAGGCATCCAGCATGATTTACTTCAACCATGTTTGCTTTGCACTCAATTGCAATTTGAGGTCAGTGCAAATGAGCCTACCTTTTCACATTGCCTGTGCAGTCCTTTATGGGAAATGTATAGAACAGTGATTTGTTTTCTCCTGTTAATTAAATTCATTCACATAATGTAGATGAAGGAACGGAGAGCATTATGGAGCAACATTTCTGCCAGCTAACCAACTTGCACTCTTCCTTTTTATAGTAAGCAGATGCTCCTCCTCTCTCTACGGCTGGCTTCAATTCCTCTGTTTTCACCTCAGTGTTTAAAATCCTTCCCTGACCTGGTCCTCTTTGTCTCAGGATTTCTGGTTACACTGTTTTCTTATTTGACTTATCTGACTGTTTTACCATTAGCCTTCCTCTGTCATGTAATCTAAGATGTGAAACAAAATACATTTGCATTATACACTGAGTGTATAAAACATGAAGAACAACTTCCTAATATTGAGTTGCATAATTGATCATAGCTTTCACCTGGATTCACCTGATCAGTCTATGTCATGGAAAGAGCAGGTGTTCTTAATGTTTTGTACACTCAATGTATATTTGCACTTACTTATATATATTTTGTACATAGTATACGCAGACATTGACATGTGCATGTCAATTTTTAAGAATGCATATTATGGTATGAGTAATGGAAAAGGTAGCAGGGCAATTCCACAATAACATAATTAGGCTGAGACTGATTTTCCACTTTAAAATGTCAAAGTTGAAGAAAACATACAACTCTACGCACAAGGACTACTTTCAAAAATCTATACAGAAATGACCACAAAAACACATTTACTGGAAGAACTGTGGAGATGCAAAGTTTGGTGATGAAATGATGGTAAAATCTCCCTCAGTTATTTATGCAACCACATTTTTCAGAAACTGTTAAATAACTGCTCCGAATTAAGATTCAAAGAGGTGTGCAGAAAGAATGGGGTGTCATCTATGACATGATACC
This sequence comes from Salvelinus namaycush, assembly GCF_016432855.1. Lineage (NCBI taxonomy): Eukaryota > Metazoa > Chordata > Actinopteri > Salmoniformes > Salmonidae > Salvelinus > Salvelinus namaycush. Next base: position 23,124,818 of record NC_052308.1, on the reverse strand, counting down.
TTGAGTTTGAAAAATCTATTTTGGTTATTGAACTACAGTAAGTGAAGTGGATTTACACCTGGTAACAGAATTACGGTAATGTAATTACATCAATGGTCCCTGTACTACAAAGAAATGCATGATTATGGATATGAATGTCATTCTTTTCACAGTGATGTATCTTGAATAGGTACACAAAGGTAGAAATATGCAACATCATCCTTTGTATACAGTGCATTTGGATTGTATTCAGAGCCCTTGACTTCTTCCACATTTTGTTACGTTACAGCCTTATTCTAAAATGGATTAAATTCATTTTTCCCTCATCAATCTACACACAATACCCCATAATGACAAAGCGAAAACAGGTTTTTAGAAATGTTTGCAAATATATTACAAATTAAAATCAAAAATACCTTATTTACATAAGTATTCAGACCCTTTGCTATGAGACTCGAAATTGAGCTCAGGTGCATCCTGTTTCTATTGATCATCCTTGATTGGACTTGATTGGATTCCACCTGTGGTAAATTCAATTGATTGGACATGATTTGGAAAGGCACACACCTGTCTATATAAGGTCCCACAGTTGACAGAGCATGTCAGAGCAAAAAACAAGCTATGAGGTCGAAGGAATTGTCCGTAGAGCTCTGAGACAGGATTGTGTCGAGGCACAGATCTGGGGAAGGGTACCAAAAAAAAGTCTGCGGCATTGAAGGTCCACAAGAATACAGTGGCCTCCATCATTCTTAAATGGAAGAAGTTTGGAACCACCAAGACTCTTGGTAAATGGGGACCCCAAGAACCCAATGGTCACTCTGACAGAACCCCAGAGTTCCTCTGGAGATGGGAGAACCTTCCAGAAGGACAACCCTCTCTGCAGCACTCCATCGATCAGGCCTTTATGGTAGAGTGGCCAGACGGAAGCCACTCCTCAGTAAAAAGCACATGGCAGCCCGCTTCGAGTTTGCCAAAAACACCTAAAGGACTCCCAGACCATGAGAAACAACATTCTCTGGTCTGATGAAACCAAGATCGAACTCTTTGGCCTGAATGCCAAGCGTGAAGGTAACCTGTGACCATCCCTACGGTGAAGCGTGGTGGTGGCAGCATCATGCTGTGGGATGTTTTCAGCGGCAGAGACTAGAAGACTAGTCTGGATCAAAGGAAACAGAGGACAGAGAGAACCTTGATGAAAACCTGCTCCAGAGCGCTCAGGACCTCAAATTGGGGCGAGGTTCACCTTCTAACAGGACAACGCAGGAGTGGCTTCAGGACAAGTCTCTGAATGTCCTTGAGTGGCCCAGCCAGAGCCCAGACTTAAACCCGATCTAACATCTCTGGAGAGACCTGAAAATAGCTGTGCAGCGACGCTCCCAATCCAACCTGACAGAGATTGAGAGGATTTGCAGAGAAGAATGGGAGAAACTCCCCAAATACAGGTGTGCCAAGCTTGTAGCGTCAAACCCAAGAAGATTCGAGGCTGTGTTTGCTGCCAAAGTTGCTTCAACAAGTACTGAGTAAAGGGTTTGAATACTTGTGTAAATGTGATATTTCAGTTTAAACATTTTATGTTTGTGCTTTGTCATTATGGGTTGTTGTGTAGATTGATGAAGGGGAAAAAACAATTTAATCCATTTTAGAATACGGCTGTAACATAACAAAATGTGGAAAAAGTGAAGGGGTCTGAATACTTTCCGAATGCACTGTATATGTGTATTCTACACACTGGCTATTATTCAAATGAACTCTGCCCCCAAACAAGACCAAATTTGGTTAGTCCGGACCAAAACTGAACCAATCATAGATTGTTTCACAAGTTTTGACATCACAGTACAGCACAGTCGAGCACAATAGAGTACAGTACATCACAGTAGAGTAGAGTTCAGTACATTATTGTACAGTAAAGTAGAGTACATAATAATTCTTTTTAAAAATGTAAATAATATTTAACCTTTATTTAACTAGGCAAGTCAGTTAAGAACAAATTCATGTTCTACAATGACGGCCTTCCCCGGCCAAAACCACCCCTAACGACGCTGGGCCAATTGTGCGCCGCCCTATGGGACTCGCAATCACTGCCGGTTGTGATACAGCCCGGGATCGCACTAGGGTCTGTAGTGACTCCTCTGGCACTGAGATGCAGTGCCTTAGACCGCTGCGCCACTCGGGAGCCCTAATGTACTCTACTATACAGTGCTTCATTGTATTGTACTGTGCTGTCCAAACTTGTGTAACATAGACGTCTATGATTGGTTCAGATTTGGTCCGGTCACCTATCATGGAATTCTATATTAGTGCCAAATTAAGGCCGGTCTGGACTGACCCAAAAAACAATGTCTGTGGATGTTGAAATCAGGGCCCGTCCAGACCGGCCTGAAAAACAAAGTATGTGGATGTTGAAATCAAGGCCAGGGCAGACTCACCAAATTTGGACTACTTTTCAACGTCCATGGACATCCGGTGTCAGTCGGTGCTCAGTGGGTGTGGATGCTGGTTACAGTAAATGGAAAGACAGGGAGCTCATGGGTAGGTGTCAGTAAGAGCAGGGAGAGGTAACATTAACTGGAAATACGCAGAGGGAGGGATGGATTGTCCAGACTGTTTTCACACTCTCAATTTGACCACCAGACGACAGAAAGAGAAGGAAAACAGTTATGAACTGAACATAACAGTATGCAAGTGGAAGAGAGGACAGTAGCAGGTGACCCAACTGTGGTTTGTGACTACTATGATTTCCCATTGTTGCCATTTCAATTGCAGTAAATCCGTTAGTGATTTTTAGGTAATTCTGTAACTGATTTGCTAACAGAACTTTGTAATTCATAAACCAAAAATTATACCAGAAAAAATATATAATTGGCAGGTCTACCTTTACTTGTTACCTCTGTGAAATTTCATTATCCTCCCTCATGGGGGAGAGAAATTCAAAAATACCTTTAAGATATGTGTGTTTTTAGTAACAGAATTACAAGGCACAAGGCAATGTTTCTTAAACTTATAGAAGTCAAATCATTTCTCCAAAACTAAGTGTTGATATTAGTTGGCAGGGGTCTTTACTTCAGTATTATTGTGTTTTGGTGTATTTCTAATACCTTTTAAGACTTTTTCTGTAAGGTTTTTCTAAGACCCGTTTTCCATCTGTTTGACCAGATGCTTAATTTTATTCATGGAACATTTTTGTGTGTTTTTTCCCCAAAACATATCAACTCTTAGCTTTCATTTGACACCCAATTGGATATGCTCCTTTGAACATCACATGTTGGTGTTCAGATGTGTTCAGATATGTTTCACATGGAAATTACCAGCATTACTTTGCATTATAAAATTATTTGTAAAACATTACTTCCAATCTCAATAAAAAGAGAAGTGAACCTGTCTGATACCAGTCATTTGATTTAGTTTTAATATGTCAAACATATCATGATGACAGAACATTATGTGACATCCAGATGATCAGGCATCTGACTTGGAACATGCATCAAGCATGTTTTACAGTAATGGAGGGTAGATGTTTTAATTGGATGACTTGTGTTATGCACAGACAGGTTGTGGATTGCAATGGATTTAGTGACGGAAGAAGATCAGTTGGACTGGATAAGCTTAGCAGTGATAGCTGATAGTTTGTCGGGAACAGCGAGTAAATATTGTAGGTTTACTTCTCATCATATGTACATATTTTCTTCATAATATATTTGATAAGGTTTCCAACATTGTAGACCTACCTGAACCCTATAGCACACAGACAGCTCCTATGTGTGATGTATGAACCACCCAGCACTTTCACCTGTATTTTCGAATACGACAAGCATGTAACCCTTCTAACCTTTACCATCTTCACATCATGTTGTTACTATTGATTATTATAAGCTATTCGTCAAACAAATGAACATTAAAATATGTATGTGTGCCTCCTTCCGAATGGGAATGCAGCACAGACAGGACTGTTACACAAGGTGAGGCATCCTCACCCTAGGTATCCCACTTAGCAGCTTCCCACTATCCCTGTTAAGAGCCTTAGGCATGTTTCTGGAAAGAGCTGAGCAGCTAAAGCGATTACTACAGGTCACACAAGTCGAAAGTCCCAAGGATTAAGACAAAGAAGGCAGGAGAGGGAATGAGGTGAATGGGGCGGTAGGGAGGGAATGGCTAATTATATTGACCTACCAAGGAACTAAGCGGTTACACACAAATATTAAAGTACATTACTTTCACAATATGCCATTTGGAATTTATAATGCAGCAAAACACAAGCAAAAAAAAAAAAAGTTAGGCGTTAAACAAAATTCCTCTGTCAGGCTACTCAATATTGGCCAAATAGATATGCACGTGCAACTAACATTTTTAAAAGACGTTAATAGGATATTTGAACAACAAATGTCAGTTATATGTGCAGATCTGATATTAAAACATTTATGAGCTCATGGTTGTTCCAGAACTACAGGTAAAGAAAACTAGCGTGTCTTTGAGCATGTGTAGCCTACGTGTGAGAGAGGGGCTGTGTGATGTGCTAAGGAGGAGAGTAATTAACCAATTAACTACTTAGCCAATTAACAAATTAAGATAACAGCAAGGTACGCTAATAGACTTCAAAAGGACAGTCTTATTAATTGATTTATTTGCTCAAATAGAAAGACAGTTTGTGCACAATTAGAAAAAACAACAGTATGTGCAAGAGGGAGGGGGAAAGCCCAAAATGCTTGTTGAGTAACTTCCCCTAGTGGTCATAAATCACACAGATTCAGCAGTGTGGACAATTTAAATTAGACGCAAAAGAGGTAAAAGAAAAGAACATCTAAGCAGAAAGTCAAGCTACTGGGGGTGTAGAGCCTGATTAAACATGTTAACCATACTTCCTGACTTTCAGTGAACAAAACAGATATATTTAGTTATTATAATTAGAAAAGTGAAATGCATCTCATGTTAATTGTTAATATTTTCCACAGATTAAGCTTTTTTATCCAAACTTTGATAAGCTTTGGTTGCCTAAAATCAATACAATTTCATCATTCTTAATTTGACATGAGTTCACTACATATACATTGTAGCATTTTTCTGAGATTATATTTTTTCTGAGAAGCAATTTATTTTTGGGATATGTTTTTTTAAGATTTCATATATATTCTGTAAGAAATTACTCAGTAAAATTTTTATATCCTGTTATTCAGTTTTTGCCCTTGCTCTTTAAAGTATAAATGTACCTTCTCAAGAGGTCAGTAAACCTTCTCAAGCCAAGTGCTAAACAATCAAGCCTTGATACCTTAATCAAATCAATGTATCATGTAATTAGCACAAATTAAGCCTTTACAACGTAAGTTCCAAGAATTCTGGCATGCCAGAATTAGACCTTTAATTATGGTGACGCACCTGTTAATTAGCTAATGTGTTAATTAATGAGATTGTGGGAGTGCCTGTTGAAGCACCTTCAGTAAAAGGAGAAAATAAAGGTTAAAGGTTGAGTAAGCAACCCTGTTCTGAGTGAGAGGCAACACCGAGGTAGTGAGAAAGGAGGTGCGATCAACCCAACTCTGTCCTCCCTCCCTCTAAAGATCGCAGTCAGCTGATGAAAAATGTTTTGAGAAAGTTTGCTGGCGGAGCGAAGCAACGAGGCGGGTTATATTTTAATAAAGGATAAAGTATTGTCCTGTAGTTGTTTATGGGCGAGGGACGCCTCGGCGGAAATGGAGTCCCTAGAGAAAGCAAGAACAAGATGGTTGTCAGGAGTAGTGCAGTATTATCATAAGGAGACGTGTTCTTGGAAAACCGAGAAGGAATGGAGGGAAAAAGAGAGGGAGAGGAGGTCTGAGAGAGGGAAGAAGAGGGTGAGCTTGAGTCAGATAAAAATGGTGGAAAAAGGGAGATGGTTTGTTAAAGAAGAATGGTAGAAAGTGTAAGCAGAGGGAGCTGAAGACAGGAGGAGAAATGGAAGTGAATGAGGGTGAAGTATCGGAGGTGGTAGGTGTGGTGAAGTTATGCACCGAGACAGAGGTATGCACCGAGGATCAGGAAAAAGCTGAGTCTGACAGTAGGAGTGAAGTTAATGGAAAAAGTGGACTCTTGCCTCTTGGCTGATCCATTTCTGGTTTCACGGTGGGTGAAAAAAGAGTTGGGTAATGTGGAATCGGTGAGGGTAACCAGAAGTGGTCTAGTGATAATTGTTTGTGTTTCTGTTGGTCGCAGGGAGAATGCTCTCAGAGTAAAACGAATGGCAAGATAAGTGAATTGTTTCGTTTTCAAGAAAAGGGCACCAATGAAAGGAGAAATAACTGGGGTAGCAGTAAATATAAAAGTTGACCAGCTGAAGGGAAAGATTCCCGGTGTATGTGATGCTCTTCATTTGATACGACGCAGACAGGGTGGCGAGAGTGGGGAAACAGAAGAGCCATTGCTCTTTTGAGTTTTGAAGTTGAGCCTTTGCCCGACAAAGTGAAGTTAGGATATACAGTTGAAGTCAGAGGTTTACATACACCTTAGCCAAATATATTTAAACTCAGTTTTTCACAATTCCTGACATTTAATCCCAGTAAAAATTCCCTGTCTCAGGTCAGTTAGGATCACCACTTTATTTTAAGAATGTGAAATGTCAGAATAATAGTAGAGAGAATTATTTATTTCAGCTTTTATTTCTTTCATCACATTCCCAGTGGGTCAGAAGTTTACATACACTCAATTAGTATTTGGTAGCATTTCCGTTAAATTGTTAAATTTGGGTCAAACGTTTAAGGTAGCCTTCCACAAGCGTCCCACAATAAGTTGGGTGAATTTTGTCCCATTCCTCCTGACAGAGCTGGTGTAACTGAGTCAGGTTTGTAGGCCTCCTTGCTCGCACACGCTTTTTCAGTTCTGCCCACAAATTGTCTATGGGATTGAGGTCAGGGCTTTGTGATGGCCATTCCAATATGACTTTGTTGTCCTTAGGCCGTTTTGACATAAATTTGGAAGTATGCTTGGGGTCATTGTCCATTTGGAAGACCCATTTGCGACCAAGCTTTAACTTCCTGACTGATGTCTTGAGATGTTTATTTATTTCACCTTTATTTAACCAGGTAGGCCAGTTGAGAACAAGTTCTCATTTACAACTGCGACCTGGCCAAGATAAAGCAAAGCAGTGCGACAAAAAACAACAACACAGAGTTACACGTGGGATAAACAAAAGTACAGTCAATAACACAATAGAAAAATCTATATACAGTGTGTGCAAATGGAGTAAGGAGGTAAGGCAATAAATAGGCCATAGTAGCGAAGTAATTACAATTTAGCAAATGAACACTGGAGTGATAGATGTGCAGATGATGATGTGCAAGTAGAAATACCGGTGTGCAAAAGAGCAAAAAAAGTAAATTAAAAACAATATGGGGATGAGGTAGGTAGTTCGATGGGCTATTTACAGATGGGCTGTGTACAGCTGCAGCGATCGGTAAGCTGCTCAGATAGCTGATGCTTAAAGTTAGTGAGGGAGATATAAGTCTCCAACTTCAGCGATTTTTGCAATTCGTTCCAGTCATTGGCAGCAGAGAACTGGAAGGAAAAGCGGCCAAAGAGGGGCTGGCGTTGGGGATGACCAGTGAGATATACCTGCTGGAGCGCGTGCTACGGGTGGGTGTTGCTATGGTGACCAGTGAGCTGAGATAAGGCGGAGCTTTACCTAGCAAAGACTTATAGATGACCTGGAGCCAGTGGGTCTGGCGACGAATATGTAGCGAGGGCCAGCCGACGAGAGCATACAGGTCGCAGTGGTGGGTGGTATATGGGGCTTTGGTGACAAAACGGATGGCACTGTGATAGACTGCATCCAGTTTGCTGAGTAGAGTGTTGGAGGCTATTTTGTAAATGACATCGCCGAAGTCGAGGATCAGTGGATAGTCCGTTATACGAGGGTATGTTTGGCAGCATGAGAGAAGGAGGCGTTGTTGCGAAATAGGAAACCGATTCTAGATGTAATTTTGGATTGGAGATGCTTAATATGAGTCTGGAAGGAGAGTTTACAGTCTAGCCAGACACCTAGGTATTTGTAGTTGTGCACATATTCTAAGTCAGAACCGTCCAGAGTAGTGATGCTAGTCGGGCGGGCGGGTGCGGGCAGCAATCGGTTGAAGAGCATACATTTAGTTTTACTAGCGTTTAAGAGCAGTTGGAGGCCACGGAAGGAGTGTTGTATGGCATGGAAGCTCGTTTGGAGGTTTGTTAACATAGTGTCCAAAGAGGTGCCAGATGTATACAGAATGGTGTTGTCTGTGTAAAGGTGGAACAAGGAATCACCCACAGCAAGAGCGACATCGTTGAAATATACAGAGAAAAGAGTCGGCCCGAGAATTGAACCCTGTGGTACCCCCATAGAGACTGCCCGAGGTCCGGACAACAGGCCCTCCGATTTGACACACTGAACTCTATCAGAGAAATAGTTGGTAAACCAGGCAAGGCAGTCATTTGAGAAACCAAGGCTGTTGAGTCTGCCGATAAGAATACGGTGATTGACAGAGTCGAAAGCCTTGGCCAGGTCGATGAAGACGGCTAAATAGTACTGTCTTTTATCGATGGTGGTTATGATATTGTTTAGTACCTTGAGTGTGGCTGAGGTGCACCCGTAACCAGCTCGGAAACCAGATTGCACAGCGGAGAAGGTATGGTGGGATTCGAAACGGTCAGTGATCTGTTTGTTAACTTGGCTTTCAAAGACTTTAGAAAGGCAGGGCAGGATGGATAAAGGTCTGTAACAGTTTGGGTCTAGAGTGTCACCCCCTTTGAAGAGGGGGATGACCGCGGCAGCTTTCCAATCTTTAGGAATCTCGGATGATATGAAAGAGAGGTTGAACAGACTGGTAATAGGGGTTGCAACAATGGCGGCGGATAATTTTAGAAAGAGGGTCCAGGTTGTCTAGTCCAGCTGATTTGTACGGGTCCAGGTTTTGCAGCTCTTTCAGAACATCTGCTATCTGGATTTGGGTGAAGGAGAAGCTGGGGAGCCTTGGGCAAGTAGCTGCGGGGGGGGGGGGGGGGGGTTCAGAGCTGTTGGCCGGGGTTGGGGTAGCCAGTAGGAAATCATAGCCAGCTGTAGAGAAATGCTTATTGAAATTCTCGATTATCGTGGATTTATCGGTGGTGACAGTGTTTCCTAGCCTAGGTGCAGTGGGCATCTGGGAGGAGGTGCTCTTATTCTCCATGGACTTTACAGTGTTGCAAAACGTTTTGGAGTTAGAGCTACAGGATGCAAATTTCTGTTTGAAAAAGCTAGCCTTTGCTTTCGTAACTGACTGTGTGTATTGGTTCCTGACTTCACTGAAAAGTTGCATATCGCAGGGACTATTCGATGCAAGTGCAGTCTGCCACAGGATGTTTTTGTGCTGGTCGAGGGCAGTCAGGTCTGGAGTGAACCAAGGGCTATATCTCTTCTTAGTTCTACATTTTTTGAAAGGGGCATGCTTATTTAAGATGGTGAAGAAATAACTTTGAAAGAACAACCAGGCATCCTCTACTGACGGGATGAGGTCAATATCCTTCCAGGATACCCGGGCCAGGTCGATTAGAAAGGCCTGCTCGCAGAAGTGTTTTAGGGAGCGTTTGACAGTAGCGTTTAACGGATGATATCTATGAGCGTGCCCATGGTTACAGATTTAGGGTTGTACCTGGTGGGTTCCTTGATCATTTGTTTGAGATTGAGGGCATCTAGCTTCGATAGTAGGACACCCGGCGGGGTGTTAAGCATATCCCAGTTTAGGTCACCTAGCAGTACAAACTCTGACGATCGATGGGGGGGCAATCAATTCACATATGGTGTCCAGGGCACAGCTGGGAGCTGAGGGGGGTCTATAACAGGCGGCAACCGCGAGAGATTTATTCCTGAAGAGAATAATTTTTTTAATTAGAAGCTTGAACTGTTTGGGCACAGACCTGGAAAGTATGACAGAACTTTGCAGGCTAACTCCTCCCCCTTTGGCAGTTCTATCTTGATGTAAAAAGTTGTAGTTGGGGATGGAAATTTCAGGACTTTTGGTGGCCTTCTTAAGCCAGGATTCAGACACGGTAAGGACATCAGGGTTGGCGCAGTGTGCTAAAGCAGTGAGTAAAACACATTTAGGGAGGAATCTTCTAATGTTAACATGCATGAAACCAAGGCTTTTACGGTTACAGAAGTCAACAAATGAGAGCGCCTGGGGACACACAGGGCCTGGTTTAACCTCTACATCACCCGAGGAACAGAGGAGGAGTAGGATGCGGGTACGGCTAAAGGCTATCAATACCGGTCGTCTAGTGCGTTGGGGACAGAGAATAAAAGGAGCAGATTTCTGGCCGTTGTATGATAGTTTCAGGGCATAATGTACAGACAGGGGTATGGTAGGGTGCGGGTACAGTGGAGGTAAACCTAGGCATTGAATGACGATAAGAGAGGTTGCATCTCTGGACGCACTAGTTATGCTGGGTGAGGTCACCGCATGAGTGGGAGATGGGACAAAATAGGTATCTGAGGCATGTTGAGTGGGACTAGGGGCTCCACAGTACAAAAAACTATGATAACTACCCTAAACAACAGTATACAAGGCATATTGACATTAGAGAGAGCCATAAAGCGAGGCATAAAGCAATCACAAGTGTTGATTGGGAGAGATAGCTAAGACAACAACGGGTAAGACAACAACAGCTAATCAGCTAAGTCAACAACAACAGGTAAAATGGCGATGAATGGGCAGAGAGGATCAGTTAACTACACAGCCTGAGTTCGAGGCTGGGGCCAACAGATAAACAAAATAAACAAAATGGAGTACCGTGATTAATGAACAGTCCAGCAGGCATCAGCTATGTAGCCAAGTGATCATAGGGTCCAGTGAACAGCAATAGATGAAACAGGGAAGCCGCTAGGTAGTCGTTACTTTGCTAGCAAGCGGGAGACACAGCGTTTATAGAGCTAGCAGACTGGGACTAGCAGAAACGTCTTCACCGGCGTCCGGTAAAGGCCGATTGAGGGCACATTGGACGGAATTACGTCAGCAGACCAGTCGTGATAGATCAGTCGGAGCTCCGTGTCGACAAAGGGTCCAGGCTAATTGGCAAAAGAGGTTTGTAGCTGGAGTAATTTTGTTTGCTAAAAGGGAGATGTGTCTGGCTCGAGGATAACTGGTGCTAGCTTCAGGACAAGGGCGTTAGCCACTATAACCACTCGGTAGCAACTAGATAGCTGTGATGATCCGATGCAAAGGTCCAGAGCTCACAGCAGGAATCCGGTGATGTAGTGTATTCTAGTTGTGTTAGTGAAGAGTCTGCGAGGCATCAGCTGTGTAGCCGAGTGATCATAGGGTCCACTGAGCAGGCCGGGAAATGGTTCTGGCTCAAGGCTAGCTTTGGGGCTGTGCCGCTCAGTAGCAGCTAGCTAGCTGCGATGATCAGGAGTAATGGTCCATGGCTTATGGCAGGAATCCGGTGTTGTAGTGGAGGAAAGCAGTCCGGTATGCTCAGGATTGATATCGCACTGTGCAGACTGGCAAGTATTATCCAGGCTAAAAGAGGCTGGTGTCTGAGCTAAAGGTAAAGGCCACTAGCAGTGGCTAACAATTACTAAATAGATAGTAGCTAATTAGCTGGTTAGCTGCTGATGGCTAGCCTCTGATGGAGGTTCTAGCTATAAGGTCTAAAAATAGCAGATCCGTATCACATTGGGTGAGGCGGGTTGCCGGAAGGTATATTTAATTTAAAAAATGGAAAAAGAGATTGAAATATATACAAAAAAAGTATATACATTTACAACGACAAACAACGTCTGCACTGCTACTCCATCTTGGACTGTTTTGTTGCTTCAATATATCCACATAATTTTCCTGCCTCATGATGCCATCTATTTTGTGAAGTGCACCAGTCCATCCTGCAGTAAAGCACCCCCACAACATGATGCTGCCATCCCGGTGCTTCAAGCCTCCCCCTTTTCCCTCCAAACATAACGATCGTCATTATGGCCAAACAGTTCTATTTTTGTTTCATCAGACCAGAGGACATTTCTCCAAAAAGTACGATCTTTGTCCCCATGTGCAGTTGCAAACCGTAGTCTGGCTTTTTTATGGCGGTTTTGGAGCAGTGGCTTCTTCCATGCTGAGCGGCCTTTCAGGTTATGTCGATATAGAACTCGTTTTACTGTGGATATAGATACTTTTGTACCTGTTTCCCCCAGCATCTTCACAAGGTCCTTTGTTGTTGTTCTGGGATTGATTTGCACCAAAGTACGTTCATCTCTAGGAGACAGAATGCATCTCCTTCCTGAGCGGTATGGCGGCTGCGTGGTCCCATGGTGTTTATACTTGCGTACTATTGCTTGGTAGGCCTTGAAATACATCCACAGGTACACCTCCATGACTGAAATTATGTCAATTAGCCTATCAGAAGCTTCTAAAGCCATGACATCATTTTATGGAATTTTACAGCTGTTTAAAGGCACAGTCAACTTAGTGTATGTAAACTTCTGACCCACTGGACTTGTGATACAGTGAATTATAAGTGAAACAATCTGTCTGTAAACAATTGTTGGAAAAATTACTTGCGTCATGCACAAAGTAGATGTCCTAACCGACTTGCCAAAACTATAGTTTGTTAACCAGAAATTTGTGGAGTGTTTGAAAAACAAGTTTTAATGACTCCAACCTAAGTCTATGTAAATTTCGACTTCAACTGTATAAGTTATCCTGTACGAGCATATGTGCCGAATACATTACGATGTTACAGGTGTCAAGCTTATGGGCATGTGGCAGCAGTGTGTAGGATGTAGGGTCCAAGGTGTTATAAATGTGCAGAAGGGCATGAGACAAAGGAATATGTAGTATTGGGGAAAGTGGTGGAATGTGTTAATTGTAGGGGTGCCCATGGAGCGTGCGAGAGAGGCAGGTTGAGGTTTCCAGGGTTAGAGTAGTGCAGAAGTTGTCTTTTGCTGCGGCAGTGAAGAAAGTAGAGGAAGATGGGTTAAGGGGGAGGAGTGGTGAGAGTAGTTGAGATATACCAGTACAGAGGAATAGGAAAAAATGTGATATAAGTTTCAGTAAGTTTGGATTTTTAGCATTTATAGCAATGGTTATCAACTGTACTGCAGGGATGGAACGGAAGTCACAGAAAATTGAGGTTGTGGTGGCAGCTGCAGAGAGGTATTTGGGTGTGCAAGACTTGACATCAGAAGAGTTACAGGGTGTGTTAAGTGGTGATGTCCCATCCTTTCAGGATGATGGCATGAGGTAGCAATGAATACATTTAATTAGTGGAGTAGGGTGGTGTTAATAAAATTGTATATAATGTTGAAATGAGTGAGTGTAGTGTTAGATGGTAGGGTATTTATTTAGTGCATTTTTATTTTTCAATCAAAGTATAAGGGAGTTGTACTCCAGTCTAGTAGGTGGCGGTAATGCATCAAATTGGATGCCAACCACCGTTAATAGAAGAAGAAGTAAAGGTTGAGTAAGTTGTTTTTGAACATTGCAGGATGCATTATTTACCAACAACTGCTGCAAATCTACCAAAAACTACATCACATTTTGAAGTTGACTTTCCTTGCTTTGTCTATTTAAAGAATCTTGGATCTAGCAAAGAGGTTTTCTGGTTCGGAGTAGTGATGTGCAGTTCGTGAATGATTCATTCTTTTTGAATTACTCTTTTTACAGACTTGATAGTCATAATGAGTTTTTCAGAGTGACTCATTGATTTTAGGGGTTCGACGTGCTGGCTGCAATGAATCCTACAGAAGGATTAACATGCGCACCTCATGCTCATCGTCTCTGGAGACGTGCTCTGACTACTGTCTATCATACACTACATGACTAAAGGTATGTGGAGACCTGCTCGTCAAACATCTCATTCCAAAACCATGGGCCTTAATATGGAGTTGGTCCCCCCTTTGCTGCTCTAACAGCCTCCACTCTTCTGGGAAGTCTTTCATTAGATGCTGGAACATTGCTGCAGGGACTTGCTTCCATTCAGCCACAAGAGCATTAGTGAGGTCGGGCACTGCTGTTGGGCTGTTAGGCTTGGCTCGCAGTCGCCGTTTCAATTCATCCCAAAGCGTTTCAATGTGGTTGAGGTCAGGACTCTGTGCAGGCCAGTCAATTTCTCCCACATCGATCTCAACAAATAATTTCTATATGGACCTCGCTTTGTGCATAGGGGCATTGTCATGCTGAAACAGGAAAGGGCCTTCCCCAAACTATTGCCACAAAGTTGGAAGCACAGAATCATCTAGAATGTCATTGTATGCAGTAGCGTTAAGATTTCTCTTTAAGGGAACTAAGGGGCCTAGCACAAACCATGAAAAACAGCCCCAGACCATTATTCGTCCTCCACCAAACTTTACATTTGTCACTTAGCATTCGGGCAGGTAGCATTGTCCTGGCATCCACCAAACCCAGATTTGTTAGTCGGGCAGCCAGATGGTGAAGCGTGATTCATCTCCCTCACGGCAGTCAATGAATTGCATTCCGCCAAGAGTGTTCACAATCTAGTCCGGTTGCAGCCGCAACTAGACCTCATTTTAAAGGTATCAATAAATTATCTTATTTGTATGCCTAGCAATCACAAATGTACATTGTTTGTGCCAGTATGGGGTCCTGCGTTCTCTGGGAATACGGGAATCAAATTAACAAAATTTGTCTAAAGATTTGTTTTTTGACTGAATGAATTAAAAAGATCTGAGTCAGTAAAAATGGCCAAATTTCCCATCACTAGTTTAGAGTGCAGTATTTATTTAGCTTAGTTTGCTAGCAAGTATCTCACACTGGCTTCAGCCACGGCCCAAGGGGGGAGCAGGCCTGCCAGGGCAAGTCCAGGGAGGTTGCCTAGGAACACGTGCCTTGGCACGGAGGCAACTTCAGTATATAGTGCAACAAGTTCTAATGATTCTACGCTAGATTCAGCTAAAATGGCTTTGAAAAAAATAAGATATCCGCTAACTGGAAGAAGAATCTAAAAACATAACTACATTATGATATTCACTTATAAACTATTTACATTTAATAAAAATGCAGGTACATTTGTGGATGAAAGTCCTATTTCTCCTTTAAGATCTTTTAAAACAGAACGCATTAAATGTAAAGTGCCATTATGAGTTGGTTTACAGATCTGCTGCTGTGTCAACGGTTGAAACCTCCCTAAGTGGCAGCGCAGCATAACCATAGCTCCTCCCCCAATGCATTGCTCTCATTTAAAACAATTGATTTGGCTTCATAATTATATTGTTAAAATTTAGATTTTTTTTTATGTATGTGGCTGGGTCATAGGTAAGGGCATGTATTTCTCAAACTTGTTATCGATGAGAATTTCTCCTAAGCGGCAAGATTTTTTGACATTTCTCAGAATCATGAAATTTAATTTCAACCTGTTTTCATAATGGAATAATGCCTGAGTGTAAGAAGAGTTATATACAGTATACAGTATATGCCTGGTTTTTGAGTGCTCCAACACCTGTTTACCATTTGTCCTTTTCCTGGTTAAGCCCTATCATTAGATTCCTGTCATTTTTGTTAAGCAGCCCTCCTACTTCTTTTGTTTGCTTAAGCGTGAAGGCCTATACCTGAATTCTATACAGAATATTTGCCTCTTGAGCCAAAAAGCTCCCCTAAATGGACAAAAACATTGTCAAATAATTACATAAGTACATAAGCAGAAGGTTGTATTGCAAACGTTTTGTAGCATTAAACTAAGGATTAATCATGCAGTCAAGCCAACAATCAAGTCAACATTTGAGGTAAACATTAGCAACAAAACATCCATTTGTAGGAATTTGTCAAAGTAATTCACAAATGTTTAAAGGTTACAAACAGTCAGGATAGCTGTTGTAAGCTTATTAGATAAACACCAAAGACCTCTGTGTGAGCTATTTTTTCATGTTACCCTATTTCAATTGTTTGTGCGATTCAGTCCTCTGTTTCTGAAGAAAGTGTTGATGGCACTGCAGGATAACTCCGTCAAAAGCATTTATGGATAAGTCCCTAAAGACCAAGACATCCAGCACAAAGCCAGAGTTAAACCAGCAGAGTGCAGATTACAAAAGGCTGAAATGCGTACCATTAGCCGGCTTAACAGCATTGGAAAGAAGATTAGCTGGTTGCAGTAACACTGAACTGCTATCTATGTAAATGGGATCATCCTTATCATCCAGGTTTTTCTGCACGGAAAGAAGATTACGTTCAGGGACTGTGTCTTATATACATGTGCAGGTGTGTGTGGTTGTATGAGAGGACTTGTGTGTTGAGGAAATTACTTGACATCTTTCATTTGAGGGTGGGGCACTGTGATATCACTCTTAAGGCCTTATAAAAGTCCACTTAGTTCCCCAACAGGACATGCGATCAACCTTCGAGCTCCTGAGGTAGACACCAGGCAATTAACGCATTTTGAATTACTTTTTCTCCTTTTAATGGAATAGATCTTTGTAGTTATAAGACCTTGGTAGTGGGGAAACAAATTATATTAAAACAAATTGGTTATCAAATAAAATGAACACAATGAGGTCGAATGCTCGCCCCGTGGAGCTCCAGGAGGGATTCTACATCCCTATCGCACTGGATACCAACAACATCACTTCACTCAGCCCCTTCCTGGTTCCTCAGGACCACCTGGCGGGCAGTGCTATCTTCTATGGCATGTCATTTTTCATGTTCTTTCTATTTGTTGCCGGCACTGCTATCAACGTCCTTACCATCGTGTGTACTATCCAGTTCAAGAAGCTGCGATCCCATCTCAACTACATTCTGGTGAACTTGGCAATAGCTAACCTGCTGGTGTCCATGTTTGGATCCTCCACCGCCAGCTTGTCCTTTGGCTACAGATACTTTATCATGGGATCGGTTGCATGCCAGATTGAGGGATTTACAGCTACTCTTGGCGGTAAGAAAAATATATAGACTACAAATACTACAACTATGAGCACAATTGCATCTGAACATCTTTTTTATTGTCTATTAATATACAAGCTTAATATGTACAATTTGAAATTAATGTATTGGTGTCACACATTTCTTTTCATTTAGTCATTTCACATCTATTTTGACAGTTTGTATGCTTCAATCCTTTGGTAAATTGATCATCTGTAGCAGTGCTTTAGCAATTCCTCATAGTAAAAAGGATATTCACATCTCCCTATAAACCATTCATGTATGTGCTTTTATTTTCTGTGTCATTGCAGGTATGGTGAGCTTATGGTCTCTCTCAGTAGTGGCGTTTGAAAGATGGTTGGTTATTTGTAAGCCAGTCGGTAACTTTCAATTCAAGAGCACACATGCAATAATTGGCTGTGCAATCACTTGGGTGTTTGGGTTGGCTGCCAGTCTTCCCCCTCTGTTTGGCTGGAGTAGGTCAGTGTCATTTTCACTCCTATCTCTCTGTCTCTTTCTCTCTCTGTGTGTACAAACACCTCACATACGCAAGTTCGCACACACACACACAAATAATTTTGGTTTGTACATGTGATACAACACTTGTGCAACACTGTTCCTGAATTTGAAGGTGAGGACTGTGATCCATTCTCTTCCCAGATACATTCCAGAAGGTCTCCAGTGCTCCTGTGGACCAGACTGGTACACCACAAACAACAAATACAACAATGAGTCCTATGTCATGTTCCTCTTCTTCTTCTGCTTCGGAGTCCCATTCAGTGTCATTGTTTTCTGCTATGCCCAGCTGCTCTTCATGATGAAGGCGGTATGTGCAAGTTACACATAGGAAGAGATTCTTTGAATTAGTTGCTACGTGATAACATGGGCATTGTTAATCACTGGGAAACAATACATAGAAAACAATGTAGTCACAGAAGTTTTTTTTGGCAAGTTTATTGTCATAAAGTAGCACATATTTAGTTACAATACAAGGATTAACATAACATATAATATGGTAATCTAAGTAATGACGAGTGGAATTAGCAAAATGTATACGAAAAAGCCTACATGAAAAAGGGTAAATGGTTCAAAGGAAAGGTAGGAAAATAAACATTTCAAAAACACTAACCACCATCTTAATGAATCAACCTAGCGACATTCTAGATTGAGAACATGCTTTCTTCTGCTTATTTTGGAATCTATCCATGTCATAGTGATTATTAGTGGAAGCCTTTGGGATGAGATACAGACATCAGTAGGCTGTTACTACAGCACTGGAATCATGCCCTCTTTAACTCCCCGCACAGGCTGCCGCGGCACAGGCAGACTCTGCCTCCACCCAGAAGGCAGAGAAGGAGGTCACCAAGATGGTGGTGGTGATGGTGGTGGGCTTCCTAGTGTGCTGGATGCCCTACGCCTCCTTTGCTGTCTGGGTTGTACAAAACCGCGGTGCACCCTTTGATCTCAGATTGGCCACCATACCTTCCTGTTTCTCCAAGGCCTCCACAGTCTACAACCCTCTCATTTATGTCTTCATGAATAAGCTGGTATGTTTATAGTTTTTAAGTGTCTTGTGGAAGAGTATTCACTGGAACAATTAACAGGTTGAATGGTTACCTTAATACCGTAAATAATTTTTCCTTATTTAGTCACATGATCGTTTTCATATGATAATTTTCCCCATCAGTGATTGTCTTCCTCCTCACTTTCAGTTCCGCTCATGCATGATGAATTTGCTGGGATTGAAGTCCGGGGATGATGAGGAAGCATCATCAACATCCTCAGTCACTCAAGTGTCTTCTGCTGGTTAAAGAGGGCATCTCTATTTTTATTTTACTTGCTAAACTGTTGCTACTGTATGATCATTTGTATATTGTAAATAATATTGAATGTGCACTAAACAGGACGTTTTGTCCTTGAAGGTGTTGTCAAAAATATGTGGTATGATAATCTTATAAGAGTAGCTATAACAATTTAACTGCATTAAAGAGAGATGAGAATAAATGCACACAAAAAAAAGCTAATTTACTGGTTTGGGTGTTTGTGTCGCTATACTCACTTTAAATAGAGTGCATTATGATGCATTGCTTCAACGTGGTTCAAAACAAGACAATAAAACACAAAAGGTACATTTTCAATGTTTAAGTGGGCAAATACACTTTACATAGGTCTATAAGTTGGTAGCCAGAAAATTAGTATTACAATTTGGACTTCAGTAGCAGCACAGCAGTTCTAAATAGTTGCCAACAATCTTGAATTCATATATCATCATATACATCATATCATACAGTAAATAAAAAAAGGTGCTATCTAGAACCTTAAATGGATCTTCAGCTCTCCCCTAGGATAACCCTTTGAAGAACCCTTCTTGGTTCCAGGTAGAACCCTTTTGGGTTCCATGTAGAACCCTTTCGACAGAGGGCTCTACATGGAACCCTAAAGGTGTATACCTGGAACCAAAAAGGGGTTTCCTATAGGGATAGCCAAAGAGACATTTTTTTTCTACGAATGTACTATATAATGCATAGTGTAATGTGACTATATTTATACACATGATATGTTCCACAATCCTACAATGTCAAATTTTTTCAGGGAGCATGTTTCACAATACTGCACTAAGACTAAGACACAAGTGTTGAAAAATAAAAGGGTATTGATAGCAATTGTAATTTCCTGAAGCCTATTATTTACAATCATATGGCTTAGACTAGTAAGGCTACTTCTGAACTGAACTTAATGCTACATAGAACATGGAGATAAACAGGATTTATGGTGAGAAAACTGGGGAAGCCCATCGAACATATGTTGACAGTTTAACACAAATTTATTGGATTCTAATTATCTGTTTCACCAAAGTCTACAATCTCATTGGATTACATAACGAGTCCATGTTTGTGAACATTAGAAAAAGTTTAAGTTTAAGTTTAAACTTTTTCTTCGTCTCAAAAGCCAATTCAAATCGTTGAAGTACAGTAGATGCACGTGATCAAACGTTACACGTTAGCTTTTCCCATTAGATAACCTGACACATTTAGCCCTATGCTAACCTGCACAGCTGGCCGTGATTATATCCCCGTGACAAATTCCATATGAGAAAATTATATTTGATGATTTAGTTGGACGTGATCAAAGAGATAGAGGACCCTAGTGCCCAAAAACCTGTTTTAGCATGGGCGGCGCCATTGAGGACTTTCACCATGTTTTAAGTTGTCAACTGGGTGGGACTTCCAATAGGTTAAGGAAGGATAACATAATTCCATCCAGGTCACAAGGAGGGATCAGCCAATTAATTATATTTATGAGGAAACATTCTATAATTGCAGGTGGCAGCAAATCGCCAACCTTGGCTTTATACCTATTCAAACAACACACTCTAGGTGGCAGTGTGAACCCTTTCAGTTTGTTTGCCAACTCATAGAAGAAGTAAAAGAAGAAAACAGACTACTTCAAAATGGGGATGCTTCTTCCATGCTCCCACAGAAGCCATAATGGGACAGATACAAAGATGCAATGTCGATCTAAGTCTGTAGATGTAATCCAACACTTGTTTATGAAAGCATCTTTAACAGAAGTCCAATGGCACATTCTGATAATCAAAGCAACTAGATCACGTGTGTTTGACTGACTGTTCAAATTACAGGAGGCTGCTGAGGGGAGGAAGGCTCATAATAATATTTTGATACCATTCCACTGATTCCACTCCAGCCAATACCACTAGCCCGTCCTCTCCAATTATAGTACCACCAACCTCATATGGTACCCCCTCGTTATTGCCACGGATTGTTCAAATCCCACCAAAATCTTGAAAATGTAGAATAAGAATACATTTAATAAGGAGCTGCATTTTGCATTATTTTCCATAGAATGCATAGACCCTCGTTGATTATCGCTTACATTTATTACGTACACGTGTAGGCCGACACGTACATTTACAACATTTTATATGCATTATTATAATCATTCACTTGGTCACAAATGCGTTATTTGAATCGAGCATCGAGGACCAGCAGTGGACAGTGTTTTCCTCAACAGAATACTTGGCGCAGTTAAAGTGCACTGTTGTTTTGGAGTCAACCGCTCTAGACCTCGTTAAGTAATAGCACATGGATGTGTGTGTGAAATGGATGAGTAAAAACATGGTCAGATATGTGAAAACGTGCATTTTTTTATTTTGTCTAACGTTAGTAGCTAGTAGCCTAGTCAAGGATGCATCATTCAATTATTTGCACTCTACACTTGAGACAGACCAAGTGGAACAAAAGTAAACGTTGAATTTGGAGGTTTAAAATATCTCTCTGATGGCCAAGTTGCCCTATTTTCCAGAAATGCCATTGGTTGGTGGATATAAAGTCTAAGATCTTTCATAGGCTGATGCAGAATTTGTTACAGGAATTATTCACTGCCACCTACTCAGATTAGCATAGGGCTGAATGTGCCAGGTTATGTAATGGGAACAGCTAACATGTAGCTTTTTATCACATGCAACTACATCAACAATTTAAATTTTTAAAATGTGCATTTTGAGATGGAGAAAGAGTTTTAATGTTCGCAAGTACGGACCCAACATGTTAAGGATTTAGTCTGTTGGTGAGATGTAACTGACACTATCCATGGTAGCAACGCACTGTGCACAAACTGGTTAAATCAACGTTGTTTTGTCAACGTATTGTGATGTGGAATCTACATAGAAAAAACATTGGATTCGAAAAAGGTAATCAACTTAAACTGTTGTTTTGAGGGTAAAATGTTAACCATATGATTATGTCATCATGATAACCAATTT
Source organism: Salvelinus namaycush (assembly GCF_016432855.1). NCBI lineage: Eukaryota > Metazoa > Chordata > Actinopteri > Salmoniformes > Salmonidae > Salvelinus > Salvelinus namaycush. The sequence goes on along the minus strand of NC_052308.1, from coordinate 23,103,227 downwards.
TAAATATAGACAAAGCTTGTATTCAAAGCTTTCTCCTATTTGTTCCTTTTAAACAAAGTCACATCTTCAATGTATTATCCACTATCAGAAGAATTAAAAAAACAATAAGCTGGACACCACCTACTACTGGAGATGCTACAGCTATTACAAATGTGCTATTGTGAGAATGATTTTTGAGCGACCTCCACTTAAAAACGAATTAGAATTACTGTTGCTATCGAAGTCATTCCAAAGGGTAGGTTTAGCAGAGCAAATGAAATGTGACCATACTCTATCATTCATGTATTATCAATTATGCTATTTAGGACTATATAGCATTTGCAAAGTCATCAACAGCTATTGTTTCAATTCAACCTCGGATTCAACTAAAATAGACAATACATAGGCCCAGGGTTTCAAGCACTGGTTGATTTCAAGTGTAATGATATTTAGTGATATTGAATTGTGTTTGGTTGTCGACACAACCAAAAATTAACATTTGAAGGAGATGTATCTTCTGCTTAGATAGTTCCATCTGTGCCACTCACTTAGTCTGACTTTAATTCGAGTTTGATATGTTGGATTCACATGTCCATCTCAACCAAAAATCAAGGTTAAAGAATAGGACTAAATCAAATCAAACTTTATTTAAAGTGCATTTAAAGTCTGATTTAATTTGATTTAGTTGGTTTTTGGTTGAGATGGAGACGTGAATCCAACATATAAATGATTAATTTGTGGACAAACTGGAATTAAAGCCACACGGTGACACAAATGGAACTATCCAAGCAGAAGAAAAATCTCCTTCAAGTGTTGAATTTTTTGGGGGATCATATTACTCCAGTGCTAGCCTCCCTACACTGGCTTCCTGTTAAGGCAAGGGGTGATTTCAAGGTTTTACTGCAAACCTACAAAGCATTACATGGGCTTGCTCCTACCTATCTTTCCGATTTGGTCCTGCCGTACATACCTACACGTACGCTACGGTCACAAGACGCAGGCCTCCTAATTGTCCCTAGAATTTCTAAGCAAACAGCTGGAGGCAGGGCTTTCTCCTATAGAGCTCCATTTTTATGGAATGGTCTGCCTACCCATGTGAGAGACGCAGACTCGATCTCAACCTTTAAATCTTTACAGAAGACTCATCTCTTCAGTAAGTCATATGATTGAGTGTAGTCTGGCCCAGGATGGTGAAGGTGAACGGAAAGGCTCTGGAGCAACGAACCGCCCTTGCTGTCTCTGCCTGGCCGGTTCCCCTCTCTCCACTGGGATTCTCTGCCTCTAACCCTATTACAGGGGCTGAGTCACTGGCTTACTGGTGCTCTTCCATGCCGTCCCTAGGAGGGGTGCGTCACTTGAGTGGGTTGAGTCGCTGACGTGGTCTTCCTGTCTGGGTTGGCGCCCCCCCTTGGGTTGTGCCGTGGCGGAGATCTTTGTGGGCTATACTCGGCCTTGTCTCAGGATGGTAAGTTGGTGGCTGAAGATATCCCTCTAGTGGTGTGGCGGCTGTGCTTTGGCAAAGTGGGTGGGGTTATATCCTGCCTGTTTGGCCCTGTCCGGGGGTATCATCGGATGGGGCCACAGTATCTCCTGACCCCTCCTGTCTCAGCCTCCAGTATTTATGCTGCAGTAGTTTATGTGTCGGGGGGCTAGAGTCAGTCTGTTATATCTGGAGTATTTCTCCTGTCTTATCCGGTGTCTTGTGTGAATTTAAGTATGCTCTCTCTAATTCTCTCTTCCTCTCTTTCTTTCTTTCTTTCTTTCTTTCTTTCTTTCTTTCTTTCTTTCTTTCTTTCTTTCTTTCTTTCTTTCTTTCTTTCTTTCTTTCTTTCTTTCTTTCTTTCTTTCTTTCTCTCTCTCGGAGGACCTGAGCCCTAGGACCAAGCCTCAGGACTACCTGGCATGATGACTCCTTGCTGTCCCCAGTCCACCTGGCCGTGCTGCTGCTCCAGTTTCAACTGTTCTGCCTGCGGCTATGGAACCCTGACCTGTTCACCGGACGTGCTACCTGTCCCAGACCTGCTGTTTTCAACTCTCTAGAGACAGCAGGAGCGGTAGCGATGCTCTCAATGATCGGCTATCAAAAGCCAACTGACATTTACTCCTGAGGTGCTGACTTGTTGCACCCTCGACAACTACTGTGATTATTATTATTTGACCATGCTGGTCATTTATGAACATTTGAACATCTTGGCCATGTTCTGTTATAATCTCCACCCGGCACAGCCAGAAGAGGACTTGCCACCCCTCATAGCCTGGTTCCTCTCTAGGTTTCTTCCTAGGTTTTGGCCTTTCTAGGGAGTTTTTCCTAGCCACCGTGCTTCTACACCTGCATTGCTTGCTGTTTGGGGTTTTAGGCTGGGTTTCTGTACAGCACTTTAAGATGTCAGCTGATGTAAGAAGGGCTATATAAATACATTTTATTTTATTTTATTTGATATTGTCACGTTCTGACCAGTGTTCTTGTGTGTTTTACTTGTTTTAGTGTTGGTGAGGACGTGAGCTGGGTGGGCATTCTATGTTGTGTGTTTAGTTTGTCTGTTTCGATGTTTGGCCTAATATGGTTCTCAATCAGAGGCAGGTGTTTTGTGTTGTCTCTGATTGGGAATCATATATAGGTGGCTTGTTTTGTGTTGGGGTTTGTGGGTGGTTGTTTCCTGTCTCTGTGTTTTCTCTGCACCAGCTAGGACTGTATCGGTTTGCCACATTTTGTTATTTTTGTATTGTTGTAGTGTTCACAGTTCGTATTATTAAATATGTTGAGCACCAACTACGCTGCGTCTTGGTCCGATCCCTGCTACACCTCCTCTTCAGACGAAGAGGAGGAAGGCTGCCGTTACAGATATTTGGATGTATTGACAACCAAACAAAATTCTGTATCACTTTTAAAATACAATAAATTGCCTATTAACTTGTCAAGAAGTTAACAGAGGTACGCACAATGCTGTCGGGGGTACACCTAATATACACTGCTCAAAAAAATAAAGGGAACACTTAAACAACACAATGTAACTCCAAGTCAATCACACTTCTGTGAAATCAAACTGTCCACTTAGGAAGCAACACTGATTGACAATAAATTTCACATGCTGTTGTGCAAATGGAATAGACAAAAGGTGGAAATTATAGGCAATTAGCAAGACACCCCCAATAAAGGAGTGGTTCTGCAGGTGGTGACCACAGACCACTTCTCAGTTCCTATGCTTCCTGGCTGATGTTTTGGTCACTTTTGAATGCTGGCGGTGCTTTCACTCTAGTGGTAGCATGAGACGGAGTCTACAACCCACACAAGTGGCTCAGGTAATGCAGCTCATCCAGGATGGCACATCAATGCGAGCTGTGGCAAGAAGGTTTGCTGTGTCTGTCAGCGTAGTGTCCAGAGCATGGAGGCGCTACCAGGAGACAGGCCAGTACATCAGGAGATGTGGAGGAGGCCGTAGGAGGGCAACAACCCAGCAGCAGGACCGCTACCTCCGCCTTTGTGCAAGGAGGATTAGGAGGAGCACTGCTAGAGCCCTGCAAAATGACCTCCAGCAGGCCACAAATGTGCATGTGTCTGCTCAAACGGTCAGAAACAGACTCCATGAGGGTGGTATGAGGGCCCGACGCCTTACAGCCCAACACCGTGCAGGAAGTTTGGCATTTGCCAGAGAACACCAAGATTGGCAAATTCGCCACTGGCGCCCTGTGCTCTTCACAGATGAAAGCAGGTTCACACGCACATGTGACAGACGTGACAGAGTCTGGAGACGCCGTGGAGAACGTTCTGCTGCCTGCAACATCCTCCAGTATGACCGGTTTGGCGGTGGGTCAGTCATGGTGTGGGGTGGCATTTCTTTGGGGGGCCGCACAGCCCTCCATGTGCTCGCCAGAGGTAGCCTGACTGCCATTAGGTACCGAGATGAGATCCTCAGACCCCTTGTGAGACCATATGCTGGTGCGGTTGGCCCTGGGTTCTTTCTAATGCAAGACAATGCTAGACCTCATGTGGCTGGAGTGTGTCAGCAGTTCCTGCAAGAGGAAGGCATTGATGCTATGGACTGGCCCGCCCGTTCCCCAGACCTGAATCCAATTGAGCACATCTGGGACAACATGTTAGTCCAGGTCTGGGAGGAGATCCCCAGGAGACCATCCGCCACCTCATCAGGAGCATGCCCAGGCGTTGTAGGGAGGTCATACAGGCACGTGGAGGCCACACACACTACTGAGCCTCATTTTGACTTGTTTTAAGGACATTACATCAAAGTTGGATCAGCCTGTAGTGTGGTTTTCCACTTTAATTTTGAGTGTGACTCCAAATCCAGACCTCCATGGGTTGATAAATTTGATTTCCATTGATAATTTTTGTGTGATTTTGTAGTCAGCACATTCAACTATGTAAAGAAAAAAGTATTTAATAAGAATGTTTCATTCATTCAGATCTAGGATGTGTTATTTTAGTGTTCCCTTTATTTTTTTGAGCAGTGTATATATATATATTTTTTTTAAATAATTTACTAAATATAAAATTAAAATAAAAAAACATTTGTAAAAAAAAAATACATTCACGTTTTCAAACAGTCCATTTATATTTTCCAACAGGGCTATACATTTGGGTGAGGTTTTTTTCTTGCCTGAGTAGCCTCGTTTCACTACCAGCTCTACCAGCAGTACTACACTTGCATCTGTCAACAACACAAGTTGTTCTGCTTCCACGAGCACATACAATGCTAGCATCAGTAATTCTACACATGTTGTTAGCCCAGCTAGCATGGACACTGACAGATGTGAATCTGATGCAGCCGAAGGGCTACTGCCCCCTTACCCGGGAAAGCACCAAACAACAGATAGGGACGTTGGACCATCGAAAGGGCGCAAATATGATGAGAACTACATTGATTTGTAATTCACTTATAGTGGGAGTAGTTCCTTTCCTCAGCCACAGTGTGTTATATGTGCAAAAGTGCTATCTCACTCTTGTGCAGACATTTAGAAACAAAACACGCCAATTTGAAAAATAAGCCACAGGAGTTTTTTGAGCGAGATTTAGGTGACTTTCGAGTAGTAAGACATGTATAAAAGCAACAGATACCATTAATTAATAAGTCGGGGCTAGAAGCGTCTTATATGGTGATCTACCGAGGGGTTAGGCCAGGCAAGCCCCATACTATTGTGGAGGACTTAATTCTTCTTGCTGCCGCGGATATGGCTGGGACAATGCTGGGGGAAAAGGTCAAAGAAACTATACAGACTGTCACACCCTGGCCTTAGTTATCTTTGTTTTCATTATTATTTTAGTTAGGTCAGGGTGTGACATGGGGAATGTATGTGTTTTGGTTTGTCTAGGGGTTTGTACGTTTAAGGGGTCAGTGTCTTGTCTAGGTGTTTGTATGTCTATGGCTGCCTAGATTGGATCTCAATTAGAGGCAGCTGTGGTTTATTGTCTCTGATTGAGAGCCATATTTAAGGCAGCCATAGGCATTTGGGTTTTGTGGGTAATTGTCTATGTGTAGTGTTTGTGTCAGCACTATTTGTCTTTATAGCTTCACGGTCGTCATTTTGTTAGTTTGTGCATAGTGTTCGTTTCGTGTTTTTTCTCTCTTCTAAATAAAAGAAGATGTATTTTGCACACGCTGCGCCTTGGTCCTCTCTCTCACCCATAGACGATCGTGACAACAGACAATGTCTTCATCAAACGATACTGTTTCACGACGCATAAGTGACATGGCAGGAGATGTTTCGAAACAATTACTGCTTCACATACAAGCCAGTGAATTCTATGCGTTACAGCTGGATGAGTCAACAGACGTGGCGGGCCTGGCACAGCTCCTGGTATATGTCCGTTACGTTTATGGGGGGTCAATTAAGGAAGACATCCTTTTCTGCAAACCGCTGGAAACCAGGACAACAGGAGAGGCTATTTTTAAAGTACTGGACAGATTTGTGACATCAAATGGACGTTGGTGGTCAAGATGTGTTGGTATCTGTACTGATGGCGCAAAAGCCATGACAGGGAGACATAGTGGAGTGGTAACGCGCGTGCAAGCAGTTGTTCCCGATGCCACTTGGGTACACTGCAGCATCCACCGAGAGGCTCTTGCTGCCAATGGAATGCCTGACAGCTTCAAAGACATTTTGGACATTACAGAGAAAATGGTTAACTTTGTTAAAGCAAGGCCCCTGAACTCTTGTGTATTTTCTGCAATATGCAATGTTATGGGCATCGGCCATGTAATGCTTTTACAACATACAGAAGTGCGCTGGTTATTAACCGTAAAAGCAAAAAGCCTTGGTTTCATGCATGTAAACATTACAAGCCTCCTCCCTAAGTTTGTTTTATTCACTGCTTTAGCACACTCTGCCAACCCGGATGTCCTAGCCGTGTCTGAATCCTGGCTTAGGAAGGCCACCAAAAACCCTGATATTTCCATTCCTAACTATAACATTTTCCGACAGGATAGAACTGCCAAAGGGGGCAGAGTTGCAATCTACTGCAGAGATAGTATGACAGAACTCTGCAGGGTATCCAGGTCTGTGCCCAAACAATTTGAGCTTCTACTTTTAAAAATCCACATTTCCAGAAACAAATCTCTCACCGTTGCCGCTTGCTATAGACCAACTTCTGCCCCAGCTGTGCCCTGGACACCATACGTGAATTGATTGCCCCCCGTCTATCGTCAGAGCTCGTACTGTTAGGTGACCTATACTGGGACATGCTTAACACCCCGGCCGTCCTACAATCTAAGCTAGATGCCCTCAATCTCAAACAATTTATCAATGAACCTACCAGGTACAACCCGAAATCCGTAAACACGGGCACCCTCATAGACATCATCCTAACCAACCTGCCCTCCAAATACACCTCTGCTGTCTTCATCCAGGATCTCAGTGATCACTGCCTCATTGCCTGCATCCATAATGGGTCTGCGGTCAAACGATCACCCCTCATCACTGTCAAACGCTCCCTAAAACACTTCAGCGAGCAGGCCTTTCTAATCAACCTGGCCCGGGTATTCTGGAAGGATATTGACCTCATTTCGTCAGTAGAGGATGCCTGGTTATTCTTTAAAAGTGCTTTCCTCAGGATCTTAAATAAGCATGCCCCATTCAAAAAATGTAGAACCAGGAACAGGTATAGCCCTTGGTTCACTCCAGACCTGACTGCCCTTGACCAGCACAAAAACATCCTGTGGCGTTCTGCATTAGCATCGAATAGCCCCCGCGTATGCAACTTTTCAGGGAAGTCAGGAACCAATATATACACAGTCAGTTAGGAAAGCAAAGGCTAGCTTTTTCAAACAGAAATTTGCATCCTGTAGCACACACTCCAAAATGTTATGGGACACTGTAAAGTTCATGGAGAATAAGAGCACCTTCTGCCAGATGCCCACTGCACTGAGGCTAGGAAACACCACCGATAAATCCACAATAATTGAGAATTTCAATAAGCATTTTTCTACGGCTGGCCATGATTTCCACCTGGCTACCCCTAAACCGGTCAACAGCCCTGCACCCCCCACAGCAACTTGCCAAAGCCTCCCCTATTTCTCCTTCACCCAAATCCAGATAGCCGATGTTCTGAAAGAGCTACAAAATCTGGACCCCTACAAATCAGCCGGGATAGATCATCTGGACCATCTCTTTCTAAAATTATCTGCCGCAATTGTTGCAACCCCTATTACTAGCCTGTTCAACCTCTCTTTCGTATCGTCTGAGATCCCCAAAAATTGGAAAGCTGCCGCGGTCATCCCCCTCTTCAAAGGGTGAGACACTCTAGACTCTGTTACAGACCTATATCTATCTTACCCTTCCTTTCTAAGGTCTTCGAAAGCCAAGTTAACATTCAGATCACTGATCATTTCGAATCCCATCGTACCTTCTCCGCTATGCAATCTGGTTTCCGAGCTGGTCATGGGTGCACCTCAGCCACGCTCAAGGTCCTAAATGATATCATAACCACCATCGATAAGAGACAATGCTGTGCCACCGTCTTCATCGACCTGGCCAAGGCTTTCAACTCTGTCAAGGCTTTCGAATCACCACAATCTTATCGGCAGACTCAACCGCCTTGGTTTCTCAAATGACTGCCTCGCCTAGTTCACCAACTACTTCTCTGACAGAGTTCAGTGTATCAAATCGGAGGGCCTGTTGTCCGGACCTCTGGCAGTCTCTGGGGGTGCCACAGGGTTCAATTCTCTGACTCTTTTATCTGTATACATCAATAATTTTGCTCTTGCTGCTGGTGATTCTCTGATCCAACTCTACACAGACGACACGATTCTGTATACTTCTGGCCCTTCTTTGGACACTGTGTTAACTAACTTCCAGACGAGCTTCAATGCCGTACAACTCTCCTTCTGTGGCCTCCAACTACTCTTAAATGCAAGTCAAACTAAATGCATGCTCTTCAACCGATTGCTGCCCGCACCTGCCCGCCCGTCCAGCATCACTACTCTGGACGGTTCTGACTTAGAATATGTGGACAACCACAATTACCTAGGTGTCTGGTTGTATTGTAAACTCTCCTTCCAGACTCACATTAAGCTTCTCCAATCCAAAATTAGATCTAGAATCGGCTTCCTATTTCGCAACAAAGCATTCTTCACTCATGCTGCCAAACATACCCTCGTAAAACTGACTATCCTACCGATCCTCAACTTCGGCGATGTCATTTACAAAATAGCCTCCAACACTCTACTCAGCAAATTGGATGCAGTCTATCACAGTGCCATCCGTTTTGTCACCAAAGCCCAATATATTCTACCCACCACTGCGACCTGTATGCTCTCGTTGGCTGGCCCTCGATACATATTTGCCGCCAAACCCACTGGCTCCAGGTCATCTATAAGTCTTTGCTAGGTAAAGCCCCACCTTATCTCAGCTCACTGGTCACCATAGCAGCACCCACCCATAGCACACGCTCCAGCAGGTATATTTCACTGGTCACCCCCAAAGCCAATTCCTACTTTGGCCGCCTTTCCTTCCAGTTCTCTGCTGCCAATGACTGGTACGAATTGCAAAAATCACTGATGCTGGAGACTTATATCTCCCTCTCTCACTTTAAGCCCCAGCTTTCAGAGCAGCTCACAGATCACTGCACCTGTACATAGCCAATCTGTAAATAGCCAGTCAACCTACCTCATCCCCATACTGTTTTTTTGTTGTTGCTCCTTTGCACCCCAGTATCTCTACTTGCACATTCATCTTCTGCACATCTATCACTCCAGTGTTTAATTGCTAAATTGTAATTATTTCGCCACTATGGCCTATTTATTGCCTTACCCCCCTTATCTTACCTCATTTACACACACTGTATATAGACTTTTCTATTGTGTTATTGACTGTTTGTTTGTTTATTCCATGTGTAACTCTGTGTTGTTTGTGTCGCACTGCTTTGCTTTTTCTTGGCCAGGTCGCAGTTGTAAATGAGAACTTGTTCTCAACTGGCCTACCTGGTTAAGTAAAGGTGAAATATATATATATTTTTTTAAATCAAGGGGCAAAGTATTGACACGTTTTTTTGAATTGAGAGACGAGCTTAATGTTTTCTTTACGGACCATCATTTTCACTTGTCTGATGACGAGTTTCTCACACGACTGGCCTATCTGGGTGATGTTTTTTCTCTCCTGAATGATCTGAATCTAGGATTTCAGGGACTCTCCGCAACTATATTCAATGTGCGGGACAAAATTGGAGCTGTGGTTAAGCAGTTGGAGCTCTTCTCTGTCTGTATTAACAAGGACAAAACACAGGTCTTTCCATCATTGTATGAGTTTTTGTGTGCAAATGAACTCAAGCTTACGGACAATGTGAAATGTGATATAGCGAAGCACCTGAGTGAGTTGGGTGCACAATTACGCAGGTACTTTCCCGAAATGGATGACACCAACAACTGGATTCATTATCTCTTTCATGCCCTGCCTCCAGTCCACTTACCGATATCTGAACAAGAGAGCCTCATCGAAATTGCAACAAGCGGTTCTGTGAAAATGTAATTTAATCAGAAACCACTGCCAGATTTCTGGATTGGGCTGCGCTCGGAGTATCCTGCCTTGGCATATCATGCTGTTAAGACACTGATGCCCTTTGCAACCACGTACCTATGTGAGAGTGGATTCTCGGCCCTCACTAGCATGAAAACTAAATGCAGGCACAGACTGAGTGTGGGAAATGATTTAAGACTGAGACTCTCTCCAATACAACACAACATTGCAGCATTATGTGCATCCTTTCAAGCACACCCTTCTCATTAACCTGTGGTGAGTTATTCACAATTTTCGATGAACAAATAAAGTTTTATAAGTAAGATGGCTAATTGAAGTGCAAAATGATTGATTATTATTTGTGCAATGGTCCTTTAAGAGCTCTTTGTCACTTCCCACGAGCCAGGTTGTTACAAACTCACACTCATTCTTATGTTTAGTAAATGTATCGTATAGTGTGTGTGTGGCAGGCTTACAATGATGGCAAAAACAACATTTGAGAGTGTGCTGATCTTGGTGCTACAGGAGGTATGCAGCTGGAGGTTAAATGTTTGAAAGGGGTACAACAACCCTACCTGCATGTACAAAATTATCTCAATTACCTCGCCACCAGTGCCTCCGCACATTGACACGTTGACTCTGTACCGGTACCCCCTGTATATTGCACCGCTATTGTTATTCACTGCTGCTCTCTTAATTATTTGTTTTTCTTATCTTACTTTTTCCTGATCTTTTTTTATTTTTATTTTCTTAAAACTGCATCGTTGGTTAAAGGCTTGTAAGTAAGTATTCTCTGTACTGTATATACACAGTTGAAGTCGGAAGTTTACATACACCTTAGCCAAATACATTTAAACTCAGTTTTTCACAATTCCCTTACTGAATCCTAGTAAAATGTCCCTGTTTTAGGTCAGTTAGAATCACCACTTTATTTTAAGAATGTGAAATGTGAGAATAATAGTAGAGAGAACAATTTATTTCAGCTTTTATTTCTTTCATCACATTGCCAGTGGGTCAGAAGTTTACATACATTCAATTAGTATTTGGTAGCATTTCCTTTAAATTGTTTAACTTGGGTCAAATGTTTCAGGTAGCCTTCCACAAGCTTCCCACAATAAGTTGGGTGAATTTTGTCCCATTCCTCCTGACAGAGCTGGTGTAACTGAGTCAGGTGTGTAGGCCTCCTTGCTCGCACACACTTTTCAGTTCTGCCCACAAATTTTCTATGGGATTGAGGTCAGGGCTTTGTGATGGCCATTCCAATACCTTGACCTTGTTGTCCTTAAGCCATTTTGCCACAACTTTGGAAGTACGCTTGGGGTCATTGTCCATTTGGAAGACCCATTTGCGAACAAGTTTTAACTTCTTGACTGATGTCTTGAGATGTTGCTTCAATATATCCACATCATTTTCCTACCTCATGATGCCATCTATTTTGTGAAGTGCACCAGTCCCTCCTGCAGCAACTTCACCCCCACAACATGATGCTGCCACCCCCGTGCTTCACGGTTGGGATGGTGTTCTTCGGCTTGCAAGCCTCCCCCTTTTTCCTCCAAACATAACGATGGTTATTATGGCCAAACAGTTCTATTTTTATTTCATCAGACCAGAGGACATTTCTCCAAAAAGTACGATCTTTGTCCCCATGTGCAGTTGCAAACCGTAGTCTGGGTTTTTTTATGGCAGTTTTGGAGCAGTGGCTTCCTCCTTGCTGAGCGGCCTTTCAGGTTATGTCGATATAGGACTCGTTTTACTGTGGAACTAGATACATTGTACCAGTTTCCTCCAGCATCTTCACAAGGTCCTTTGCTATTGTTCTGGGATTGATTTGTACTTTTCGTACCAAAGTACGTTCATTTCTAGGAGACAGAACGCGTCTCCTTCCTGAGCAGTGTGACGGCTGCGTGGTCCCATGGTGTTTATACTTGCATACTATTGTTTGTACAGATGAACGTGGTACCTTCAGGCGTTTGGAAATTGCTCCCAAGGATGAACCAGACTTGTGGAGGTCTACAATTCTTTTTATGAGGTCTTGGCTGATTTCTTTGATTTTCCCATGATGTCAAGCAAAGAGGCACTGAGTTTGAAGGTAGGCCTTGAAATACATCCATAGGTACACCTCCAATTGACTCAAATGATGTCAATTAGCCTATCAGAAGCTTCTAATTTACATTTACATTTACATTTAAGTCATTTAGCAGACGCTCTTATCCAGAGCGACTTACAAATTGGTGCATTCACCTTATGACATCCAGTGGAACAGCCACTTTACAATAGTGCATCTAGATCTTTTAAGGGGGGGGGGGGGGGGGGGGTCAGAAGGATAACTTTATCCTATCCTAGGTATTCCTTAAAGAGGTGGGGTTTCAGGTGTCTCCGGAAGGTGCCACAACATCATTTTCCAAGCTGTTTAAAGGCACAGTCAACTTAGTGTATGTAAACTTCTGACCCACTGGAATTGTGATACAGTGAATTATAAGTGAAATAATCTGTCTGTAAACAAATGTTGGAAATATATATATATATATATATACAAATATATATATAAATATTATATACTGTATATATATATATATATTAAATGTGAATCACATTTTATTTGGCGTACCCCCGACTGCGTTGCGCGTACCCCAGTTTGGGAATTCCTGCTGTAGAGGTTAACCGCTAGGCTGTCTGCCGCCCTAAACAGATAGCATTACCTGTTAAACCATTATCTTCATGCTTCCTTTACAGTAAAAAACTCTTGGTGTGGTCTGCACTTTAATTACTCTTTGCCCTTAATTACTTAATTAGTCCTTATCAGCTATCAGTCCTTAATTAAACATTTGCATGCAGCCACAGGTGTGTAGACTACAGTATAGATTTCAAGAGGCAAGAACATAGGATCATACATCCCTCATTAGGTATATATTGTTAAGGGATAAAATAGTCTATGTTTAGCCTAATAAATGAGGCTATTTAAATTATATTTTGATGAAAGAAAAATAAACTTTTTTATTATTTAAGCTACTGCAGAATCTGTAAAAAAAATGTATTACAAATAATAAATATATATATATATATACCTTGATATAGATGGTTATGGAGGATATTCCTTCCTTCCAGAACAACAACAACAACAACAAAACAACAACAACACAATGATTATAAATTATTAAATTATAAAATGAATAGTTATTCATAAATTAATATGCTAAATAAAACAATAACAACAAATTAGGCTATGACAGCAATAGTAATACCAGTAATAACACCAAAAGTAGGCTAAGTTATTATTATTAAAATAACAAAGTAATATGAAGGAAATTAAATCATGAAATAGTGTAAAATTTATTTTTTAAATTTAACTAGGCAAGTCAGTTAGGAACATGTTCTTATTCTTAATGACGGCCTAGGAACAGTGGGTTAACTGCCTTGTTCAGGGGCAGAAGGACATATTTTTACCTTGTCGGTTCTGGAATTCGATCTTCTAACCTTTCGGTTACTAGTCCAACGCTCTAACCACTAGGCTACCTGCCACCCCAAATCAATTCAAGGCCACACAAATACAATTTGCAACTCTTGTATATATCACACAACTAACATAATTAAAAATAAATTCATTCACAGTATATTCCTGTACATTAGTCATTCAATACCAAAATCCCAATTTACACAAGAGCATTCTTTTCTTGAAGAAAATCAGAGTTCTGCTAGTGGTGAACTTTTACCAATCATGAATAGTTCAAAACTAGCGGAATTCTAGACTTACCCTTGAAGCAAAGCAGCATTTTACAGAGGAGCATGATTAGGAGATTGCAGGTAGGCTTTATAAGAATGGGACTAGGCTACAATCAAAGCCAAGTTCCTTCAATTGAATGGTTCAGTTGTGCTATAGTCTAAAACATTTTGCGCATAAAAGGAGGATCATCTGTCAACCATCAAACAGTCAAACAGTTAAGAATAGTGAAAATAGAACCAAAAGACAGCACATAAAACAAAACACTGAGGGAGACATAACACGTCAACAGACTGTTCTCGCACATCATCATGTTTGCTGGCTCCATCCTCCACTCTTCATGGAGATCTTCTCAAGGCTGTTAGTTAAACGTCACATTCAACAGCTGCCGGAAAAAGATACCAGGAGTTAAATAAAACCCTTAATTTAACCTTCAGGTTTACTACTGTCAGGGATTAAACTTGACTCCCTTCAGGTTTTTGGATAAACCCTGCTTCCCCAAAATGAACCATCAATCAGGAGAGATTAGGGCGTTTCTGACTGCACTCTTGTCAATACTAATTAGACTTTCATAGGTAAAGTCCTGCGGAACCCCACTTGTCCGAATAAGCTGCTTTAGTCAGAAGACAAATCCGTCTAACCCAGATATCAGATAACTGGCCCATTTGGCATGTTACATATAATAGGCCTAATAATGTTTAGGGTGGCATTCTATATCACTATACTGTACATTCAACAGTTTAACTACAAAAATGTACTTCTAAAGAGATATTGATTTTCATAAAGTCAGTGTTTCCGATGCATTTCAGATGCACTTTTGTCATCAGTTATCATTCATTGAAATATGATGGATATGAGGTATTGTCAATCTGTAGAGTGATAGAGTGATGGTGCTCCCCCCCAATGTGGAAAATAGCAGATGAAACGAAATAAAGCATCTGAGACAGCCAAAAATACTTTATTTTTATTTTTTAAACTTATCAACCATTCCAGCTCCAATAGGGCCTTGTGGGCCTACATGGCATGTTGGCACCTGGATTTCTCTCGACACTATTTTTCATGTTGAAGTGTAGTCAGTCATCATACATATTTCTCTTAGACAACTTTTAATTTTTTTAAGTTACACATTTAAAACCAATTACCCTAATGCCAGTCAACTGACCAATCTGGGCCTCAGTTACAGCAGCATGGCATTTAAATTACTTTTAACCTTCTCTGCCACCAAAGCCCTCTCAGACAAGATTATGGGCCTCTGAAATCCACCCTACTTAGTTGTTGGTGGTAATTAACAGTTAAGAAAAGACAGTCCAGCCCATGCCATGGCACAAATTATACCATGGCCCCAGTGCCAACCGTGCCCTAATTCCTCCAAGGCCATAATCCTTTCAAAAGACCCAAAGGATGGTATATAAACCCTAGGATATTTGAGAAGCACGGCTTGGACTTCAGCAGTCAACATCAGAAACTCCTGTTAAGCAGTCCAGGATGGCAGAGCTAGGAGTGTTTGCTGCCAGGCGGCACGACGATACAACGAGAGATTCAGGTTTCGCCTACACCAACAGCAATAACACCAAAGGTACGGTACATCTTGTTCAGTGTAGTGCCTGAGGGTGACATCATTTGGTAGAACTATTGAAAGAGCTTAATTCTGTATATTCCCCCAAAAGATTGGAGTTATTATAGATTTACAGAGAGTAATGGTGTCCTTTTTAAATTAAATTGATGTTGCTGAAGGTCTTTTGTTGCAGTGTAGTTCTCTCATACGTTATTTCACAAACAGCAGACATACCATTTGTAACTGGCATTAGCAGTACGCACAATGATACAACCAATACATTGAATAATTTGTGTCAGGACAGTGTTTTTCTTGGTCATAACTTTTGATGCACACATTCTGTTCAAAATGTTTGTTTACTGTCCTCATATGACCAGTGGTGGAAAAAGTACCCAATTGTCATACTTAAGTAAAAGTAAAGATATCTCAATTAAAAATGACTAAAGTAAAAGTGAAAGTCACCCAGTAAAATTCTACTTGAGTAAAAGTCTAAAAGTATTTGGTTTTAAATCTACTTAAGTATCAAAAGTAAATGTAATTGCTAAAATATACTTAAGTCTAAAAAGTAAAAGTATGGATCAATTATATTAAAACAAAACAGACGGCACGATTTTCTTGTTTTCAACATAGTCAGGGGCACACTCCAACACTCCCCTATAATTTACAAACTAAGCATTTGTGTTTAGTGTGTCCGCCAGATCAGAGGCAGTAGGGATGACCAGGGATGTTCTCTTGATAAGCGTGTGAATATGACAATTTTTCTGTCCTGCTAAGCATTCAAAATATAACGAGTACTTTTGGGTGTCAGGGAAAATGTATGGAGTAAAAAGTATATTATTTTCTTTGGGAATGTAGTGGAGTGAAAGTAAAAGTTGTACAGATAAAAGTACAGATACCCCAAAAAACAACTTAAGTAGTACTTTAAAGTATTTTTACTTAAGTACTTTACACCACTGCATATGACTATATTAATAAGTCAGGAATTTATATTACATTTTTATCTCTTCTTATTTTGCAGTGTCACGTTCTGACCATAGTTCTTTTGTGTTTTCTTTGTTTTAGTGTTGGTCAGGACGTGAGCTGAGTGGGCATTCTATGTTGTGTGTCTAGTTTTCCCTTTTCTATGTTTGGCCTGATATGGTTCTCAATCAGAGGCAGGTGTTAGTCATTGTCTCTGATTGGGAACCATATTTAGGTAGCCTGTTTTGTTTTGGGTTTTGTGGGTGTCTGTCTTCTGTCTTCGTGTGTCTGCACCAGACAGAACTGTTTCGGTTTTTTCCACATTTGTTGTTTTGTATTTTGTGGTGTTCACGTTTATTTTCTTTATTAAACATGATGAACACTAACCACGCTGTGCTTTGGGCCTCTCTTCCTCCATATGACGAACGTTACATGCAGATCCTTTTGAGGGCCCCAACTACCACATTGCTCCAAGATGGGTGTACAATCTCTCAACACTTTGGATGATCTTTGTGGTCATTGCCTCAGTCTTCACCAATGGCCTGGTACTGGTGGCCACTGCAAAATTCAAGAAGCTCCAACACCCTCTGAACTGGATCTTGGTCAACCTTGCTATTGCTGACATTGGAGAAACACTTTTGGCAAGCACCATCAGCGTTTGCAACCAGATTTTTGGCTACTTCATTCTGGGACATCCAATGTGTGTCTTTGAGGGATACACTGTGTCTGTGTGTGGTAAGATACTCCTCAGTTTTACAAAGATTTGAATTGTATTTATTGTACCAGTAATATGTGGAAATTGTAGATTAATGTATAGAGAAATTGATCGACACAAAGTGCTCCCTATAGCCATTTCCTTGGTGCATGTTCTTACGGTGCTGTGTTTTCACATAGAATTAGAGTGTCTCTAACTTTCAGTACAACTGTTCCCCTGCACAGGTATTGCTGCTCTGTGGTCCCTGGCTGTCATCTCTTGGGAGAGATGGGTGGTGGTGTGCAAGCCCTTTGGAAATGTCAAGTTTGATGGCAAATGGGCCATGGGAGGCATCATCTTCTCCTGGGTCTGGGCTGCTTTCTGGTGTGCCCCCCCCATCTTTGGCTGGAGCAGGTGGGATTTTTGTCTCTTTTTATTTCACTGATGTGTGAAACTCCATTGTTCAAAATCTTTCTCCCTCCACCAGGTACTGGCCTCACGGCCTGAAGACTTCCTGCGGACCTGATGTGTTCGGAGGCAATGAGGATCCTGGAGTCAAGTCCTACATGATTACTCTCATGATTACATGCTGCTTCTTCCCACTGTTCGTGATCATCTTCTGCTACATTTTTGTGTGGCTAGCCATTCGTGCTGTAAGTGTTATTTTAAATATACTATACTGTAGCAAGCAACTATGTTGTTAAATACACTAATGGTCAAGTGTACCTTTTGAAAAGGCATATTAAAGGGTTAAATCTAACCATTTGATATTCCTTCTGAATGACCACAGGTTGCTGCGCAGCAGAAAGACTCTGAGTCAACACAGAAGGCCGAGAAGGAAGTGTCCAGGATGGTTGTTGTCATGATTATAGCTTTCTGTGTATGCTGGGGACCTTATACCTGCTTTGCCTGCTTTTCTGCGGCTAACCCTGGGTATGCTTTCCACCCTCTGGCTGCTGCACTGCCTGCCTACTTTGCCAAGAGCGCCACCATCTACAATCCAGTTATCTATGTCTTCATGAACAAACAGGTAAGTGTGTTAGTCTGATAGCTACATGAACACTGAACAAAAATAGGCCCTAATATCTTGATTTCACACGCCTGGGAATACAGATATGCATCTGTTGGACACAGATACCTTAAAAAAATGCAGGAGCGTGGATCAGAAAACCAGTCAGTATCTGGTGTCCACCATTTGCGTCATGCAGCGCAACATATCTCCTTCGCATAGAGTTGATCGGGTTGTTGATTGTGGCCTGTGGAATGTTGTACCACTCCTCTTCAATGGCTTTGCGAAGTTACTGGATATTGTACATGTCGACAGGCACGCAGATAAACTTCCCTGAGGTTCTGACAGTTTGTGCAGAAATTCTTTGGTTGTGCAAACCCACAGTTTCATCAGCTGTCGAGGTGGGTGTTCTCAGATGACCCTGCAGGTGAAGAAGCTGGATGTGGAGGTCTTGGGCTGGCGTGGTTACATGAGGTCTGCGGTTGTGAGGCCAGTTGGACATACTGCCAAATTCTCTAAAAGGAGGTTGGAGGTGGCTTATGGTAGAGAAATGAACATTACATTCTCTGGCAACAGCTCTGTTGGACATTCCTGCAGTCAGAATGACAATTGCATGCTCCTTCAAAACTTGAGATATCTGTGGCATTGTGTTGTGTGAAAAAACTGCACATTTTAGTGGCCTTTTATTGTCTCCAGCACAAGGTGCACCTGTGTAATCATAATGCTGTTTAATCAGCTTCCAGATATGCCACACCTGTCAGGTGGATGGATAATCTTAGCAAAGGGTGAAATGCTCACTAACAGATGTAAACACATTTCTGCACAAAATGTAACAGAAATAAGCTTTTGTAGATAGACAACATTTCTGGGATCTTTTATTTCAGAAACATGGGACCAACACTTTACATGTTACTTTTACATTTGGGTTAAGTATATTTTGACCCATCAATAATAAAGTGGTTAACAAAGGAATTACAGTATGTCTACCTAAATGTAGACGTACTGTACATTTTGAAGCTCTTTCCTCATGTTCCATTATTCTTTCTCCACAGTTCCGTTCTTGCATCATGCAGCTCTTTGGCAAGGAGGAAGATGATGGCTCTGAAGTGTCTACATCAAAAACAGAGGTTTCCACTGTGGCACCTGCATAAACCCCAGACAATGCCATACCTCTTGGAAACAAATCGTTCTATGGAGATTTTCAGAATGGGACTTTTTAAATGTACAGTACATCCTCTTGTGTTTCTTAAAGAAATCATTTCCCACAACTTTTCAGGAGATTATTAAGCTTTACCTCATACAGGTGCAATGTTTGTAAAATCATTACCCACAAAAACTAAATTGCTATGAACCACCCATTGGAGCTTTTTTTAATCCATGGTCTTTGATTAAACAAGCAGAGTTGTGTGGTAATTAATATGCATACTATAGTTATTTGGTATATTATGGAAATATGTATATACTACTACTATCAATGTCTGTCCAAGTGGCAATAAAATGTTGGCGTCTTGGAAGGCATTCCCTTCACTCTGCAGTTGCTAAACTAGACAGCATCACAGCTAAGGAAAACTGAAATGAACTGCCAATGGAAATCTGATAACTCAAAATGATGTGAACAATGTATGGTTTGAAAACCCCTTAAAGTAATTTATGAGGTAAACATGTTCTAATCCTCTTGCAAAAAAAAAATATATATATAGTATTAAGAGAATTGTGTATACAATGTTTTTTTCTGATTGAAATAAATGTCATGCATGCAGCAAATGAAAATACCCTCTGGTCTCACTTTCAATTTTTATACACTGTTCATTCAATTTTTATTCACTGATACCTGTTATCAATGATTGTTTAAAGACCAAACTCACATGACACACCCAATATGAATTGTCTGGTAAAGCGGATAGGATAGAGATTATCTCACAAATCAGGCTAAAGGCCGAAGTGATCCACTTTCTTCATTATTGTTTTGTATTTACATGAGGAAAAGATAGAACAGAATGAAGTAAATTAAATCAATGTCTGATTATCCCCTCAAAGAATACTTCCCTGTTTACTTTGTTATAGTAAAAACATTCATATTGTCAAAATGTGTTTTCTTTATTTACAAGTAACAAGAACAATTGTTAAGTCAACTATTTTCTCTAAGCATGAAGAGGATAAGGAATTTCACCTGAATGCTGAATTACGTGACACCAAAAGCACTTCTTATCCAAGAAGGATTAACCTTAAATTCAAACCTTGGCTTCAGTTCGACTGGCCGGCATAACTGAAGTTCTTTTTGGTGTGTGTGTGTGTTAGATCTTAATCTCGATGACGACATGGCTGGTATAAAACCCCACAGATTGGGGTACACCATCTTGTTGGTTGCTAACACCACAACAGGTGATCAGCAAGACAAGACAACAGAAGCCAACCACAAGAACAGAGAAAAAGCGACCAACAGGTAAAGGCAAAAACATAACTATGGCAACAAACAACTGGCAAGGCAAATATTTTAGAACAATTCGATGACTGAAATGGAAATAATACGTTGTCTTCTTTATTTGTATATTCTTCAGATACTTTCTCAGAAATGGCAGAAAGCTGGGGAAGTGCTGCTTATGCAGCCAGGCGACAAAACCAAGAAACAACGAGAGAATCTTCCTTTACCTTCACCAACAGCAATAACACCAAAGGTGAGAGAGCAACTACATCTACCTTGATTGAAACTTCCAATTCATATATTTTATTTTCTTTAAATCATGAGGTTATGTTAACTGTATTTAGTAATATTTTTATGGAAGTTATATACAACATAGATGGTATAAGTAAAATTGCACTTTATACGTATAATTTATGTAATTTGCATTACTTTTGCATTTTAAATGATAATCTAAAAAGCATGTAGATCATCTAACCAGGCATCTGCACCTGTCATTTTCTCCTTCTTAGAAAAATACCTTTGTCTGTTTTATCTCAGATCCCTTTGAGGGCCCCAACTACCACATTGCTCCAAGATGGGTGTACAATCTCTCAACACTTTGGATGATCATAGTGGTCATCCTCTCAGTCTTCACCAATGGCCTGGTACTGGTGGCCACTGCAAAATTCAAGAAGCTCCAACACCCTCTCAACTGGATCTTGGTCAACCTTGCTATTGCTGACATTGGAGAAACACTTTTGGCTAGCACCATCAGCGTTTGCAACCAGTTTTTTGGCTACTTCATTCTGGGACATCCAATGTGTGTCTTTGAGGGATACACTGTGTCTGTGTGTGGTAAGATGCAGTTTTACATGGACTATAATATTATCTAATATTTAACAAGAAAATTATAAATTGCTACACGGTGCTGAGAAAGAGTAATTGTCAGATGCTAGAACACCGTAGCATAGTGGCAGTAATCAGAATTTCTCTTTTGTCTAATTTACAGTATATGTATATATTATGCAGGTATTGCTGCTCTGTGGTCCCTGGCTGTCATCTCTTGGGAGAGATGGGTGGTGGTGTGCAAGCCCTTTGGAAGTGTCAAGTTTGATGCCAAATGGGCCATGGGAGGCATTATCTTCTCCTGGGTCTGGGCTGCTTTCTGGTGTGCCCCCCCCATCTTTGGCTGGAGCAGGTGTGGATTTATATTCTTCTTTCACTGAGGATTCAAGTTCAAAAGATTCAATTATTTAACACATTTCTTTATCTCTCTCCCTCCACCAGGTACTGGCCTCATGGCCTGAAGACTTCCTGCGGACCTGATGTGTTCGGAGGCAATGAGGATCCTGGAGTCAAGTCCTACATGATTACTCTCATGATTACATGCTGCTTCTTCCCCCTGTTCGTGATCATCTTCTGCTACATTTTCGTGTGGCTAGCCATTCGTGCTGTAAGTGATATTTTGAATATACTATACTGTAGCAAGCAACTATGTTGTTAAAAACAGTAATGGTCAAGTGTACCTTTTGAAAAGGCATATTAAAAGGGTTAAATCTAACCATTTGATATTCCTTCTGAATGACCACAGGTTGCTGCGCAGCAGAAAGACTCTGAGTCAACACAGAAGGCCGAGAAGGAAGTGTCCAGGATGGTTGTTGTCATGATTATAGCTTTCTGTGTATGCTGGGGACCTTATACCTGCTTTGCCTGCTTTGCTGCGGCTAACCCTGGGTATGCTTTCCACCCTCTGGCTGCCGCAATTCCTGCCTACTTTGCCAAGAGCGCCACCATCTACAATCCAGTTATATATGTCTTCATGAACAAACAGGTAAGTCTTAACAGGATTCTCAGACACTGTTTTTTTATCTTACTGATTTCATGTAACAAAGCTCTAACAATACTAATTTGTCTAAATGTTTCACAATTGCCTTTCTTGTGAAGTACATTTTTTTTATTTTAAAAAGCATCAGCTGACAATGTTTTCGCTCAATTTCGAGATAGACATATCATTTGAAAGTCTTATGTTTAATTATTCCTCTCTCTCCAGTTCCGTACTTGCATCATGCAGCTCTTTGGAAAGGCAGAAGATGATGGCACTGAAGTGTCTACATCAAAAACGGAGGTTTCCTCTGTGGCACCTGCATAAACCCCAGACAACATTGTACCTCTTGGAAACAAATCGTGAACGTTCTGAGGAGATTTTCCAAATGGGACTTTTCAAATGTACAGTACATCCTCTTGTTTTTCTTTAACAAATATTCTCCCACAACTTTTCAGGAGATTATTAAGCTTTACCTCATACAGGTGCAATGTGTGTAAAAACGTTACCCACAAAACTAAATTGCTATGAACCACCCCTTGGAGCTTTTTTAATCCATGGTCTTCGATTAAACAAGCAGAGAGTTGTGTGGTAATTGATATGCATATTATAGCTATTTGAGTGGTACATTATGGGAATATGTATATACTACTACTATCAATGTCTGTCCAAGTGGCAAGAAAAAGTTGGCGTCTTGTAAGGCATTCCCTTCACTCTGCAGTGGCTAAACTAGACAGCATCACAGCTAAGGAAAACTGAAATTAACTGCCAATGGAAATCTGATCATCTCAAAATGATGTGAACAATGTATGGTTTGAAAACCCCTTACTTTTAAAGTAACTTATGAGGTAAACATTTTGTATCCCTCTTGCAAATAAAAAAACAAAAAAATAATAATACTAGTAATTAGATAACTGTGTATACAATGTATTTAACAATGTTTTTTTCTGATTAAAATACATTTCATGCATGCAGCAAAATGAAAATACCCTCTGGTCTCACTTTCTATGTTCATACACTGTTCATTCAATGTTTATTCACTGCACCTGTTATCAATGATTGTTTAAAGACCAAACTCACATGCCACACCCAAAATGAACTGTCTGGTAAAGCGGATAGGATAGAGGTTATCTCCTCAATCAGCCTAAAGGATCGAAGTGATCCACTTTCCTCATGATTGGTTTGTATTTACATGAGGTGTAATGCGTGTATATGGGAGGCGAAGTCAAGTGCAGGAGAGCAGAGTATAATAAACAGGCGCACTTTAATACCGGTTACCAAATGACAGCACAGAACGCATACAAGTGCCAAAAACACGGTCTAAAACAAAAGCCTGACAATCATCCACGTAACAAATAACAATCACTCACAAATACAACATGGGGAACAGAGGGTTAAATAATAAACAAGTGATTGGTGAGTGAAGCCAGGTGTGATAAGACAAAGACAGAACAAATGGAAAATGAAAAGTGGATCGGCCGGTGGCTAGAAAGCCGGTGACGTCGACCGCCCCCGAACGCCCGAACAAGGAGAGGGACTGACTTCGGCAGAAGTTGTGACATGAGGAAAAGCTAGAACATAGAATGAAGTAAATTAAATCAACGTCTGATTATCCCCTCAAAGTATACTTCCCTGTTGACTTTTTTATAGTAAAATAATTTTAATTGTCAAAATGCGTTTTCTTTATGTACAAGTAATTAGAATAATTTTTAAGTCAACTATTTACTTTTTTAAGCATGAAGAGGATATGCAATTTCACCTGACTGCTGAGTAACATGACCCCAAAAGCACTTCTCATCCAAGAAGGATTAACCTTAAATTCAAACATTGGATTCAGTTCTTCCGGGTCAGCATAATTTAAGTTTGTGTGTGTGTGTGTCTGAACGATTAATCTTGATGACAACATGGCTGGTATAAAACCCCACAGATTGGGGTACACCATCTTGTTGGTTGCTAACACCACAACAGGTGAAGAGCAAGAAAAGACAAGAGAAGCCAAACCGCAAGATAGAGAAAAAGCGTCCAACAGGTAAAGGCAGAAAACACAACTGTGGTAACAAACAACTGGCAAGGCAAATATTTTAGAACAATTCAATGACTGAAATGGAAATAATATGTTGTCTTCTTGATTTGCATATTCTGCAGAGGATTGGAGAAGTGCTGCTTTTGCAGCCAGGCAACATAACCAAGAGACAATTAAATAATCTTCCTTCACCTACAACAACAGCAATAAAACCAATGGTGGGAGAGGACGAGAAACTACAGTAATGGCCAAGTTAACCTTTTGAAAAGGCACTTCCTCTTGAACTTGCAGACGTGTTGCTGTGCGTTTTGTTGCCAACCTTACTTTGCTAACTGACAACTTTACGGTTTTTACTTTTTAATTACCGTTTATATTTTTAGTTTTTCCCTCAACTTTTTTTTTCATTCAACTTTTTCACTCCGAACGCTTTATCTGAACATGGTTCGTCAGCACCTTCAACAGCCGAAGCTAAGTAGTAACATTAACATGATGCCTTCTAATTGCAGTCGCTGTACTCGTAATATACAGGAGAACGATCGACTTATGGCGAGGATAGCTGTGCTGCAAGCCCAGCTTCAGACGCAATCGTTAGGCAAGGGTAATTTCAGTGTAGGAAAGGATGAAACAGCGTCTGTGCCACCAGTAAGTACAGATAGTAGTATAAATCCCCTCGCACAGTCCCCGCAGCCGGACAACTTTCTCATGGCTTCTGGAGGGAAATGCTGTAGGAATGCTCAACCGGTGTCGCTCATTCAGCCGACAGAAACTTTCAACCGGTTTTCCCCATTAAGCAGCGAGTCGGAGTCTGAGGCCGAGTCTTCTCTTGTCTCTACTCCTCCCGTTACGGGGTCTGAGACGCCGAAGCTTCCCACCATTATCTCTGACAAATTGAAAACCCCAGTCATTGGCGACTCCATTACCCGCAGTATTAGACAGTTATCTTCTTGTCAATATGGGGGCGCTGTTTCCACTTTGGAAAAAATCGTGCCCAATAAACTGCCTCGTACTCTATTCTAGATCGTACAATATGCATATTATTATTACTATTGGATAGAAAACACTCTCAAGTTTCTAAAACTGTTTGAATTATATCTGTGAGTAAAACAGAACTCATTTTGCAGCAAACTTCCAGATAGGAAGTGAAAAATCTGAAAACGATGCTCTGTTCCAGGGCCTGCCTATTCAATTGCCTAATATTTATCGATATGCATGCACTTCATATGCCTTCCAATAGATGTCAACAGGCAGTGGAAGGTGGAATGGGGTGTCTAGCTTGATCTGAGGTCGAACAAGAGCTCTTGGAATGACGTGTCCAGAATTTCCTTTCTCTACCTAGGCGCGGGAAGCACCTCCATATTGTCTTATGGTTCGGTATACACGGCTAATATCTCCGGCTCTGTTTTTATTTGATACATATTAGAAAAACATCATAAAGTAGGTTTTTTCAACCGAGTTTCATCAGTTTATTCAACGTTTAATGGGACTTTTGGAGTTTTCCGTTCTCTGCGTTGAGAGAAATTGGGAACGTCATCAACATTGGCTAGCCTTGTGGAGCGAATTCGACAGGAGAGAAGGACATTCTAAAACCAAACAACGATTTATTCTTGACCAAGGACTCCTTGTACAAGATTCTGATGGAAGCTCAGCAAAAGTAAGAACAATTTATGATGTTATTTCGTATTTCTGTGTAAAATGTTGAGTCCTATTATCCGCCGTTTTGGCGGGCGCTGTCTCGCAATAACGTAAGCTGTTTGTTATGGTAAAGTTATTTTAAAAAAATCTAACACGGCGGTTGCATTAAGAACCAGTGTATCTTTCATTTGCTATCCAACATGTATTTTTAAATTTTATTTATTTTTTAAATTTTTATCCCCTTTTCTCCCCAATTTTCGTGGTATCCAATCCCTAGTAATTACTATCTTGTCTCATCGCTACAACTCCCGTACGGGCTCGGGAGAGACGAAGGTCGAAAGCCATGCGTCCTCCGAAGCACAACCCAACCAAGCCGCACTGCTTCTTAACACAGCGCGCCTCCAACCCGGAAGCCAGCCGCACCAATGTGTCGGAGGAAACACCGTGCACCCGCCCCCCTCGGTTAGCGCGCACTGCGCCCGGCCCGCCACAGGAGTCGCTGGAGCGCGATGAGACAAGAATATCCCTACCGGCCAAACCCTCCCTAACCCGGACGACGCTAAGCCAATTGTGCGTCGCCCCACGGACCTCCCGGTCGCGGCCGGCTGCGACAGAGCCTGGGCGCGAACCCAGAGACTCTGGTGGCGCAGCTAGCACTGTGATGCAGTGCTCTAGACCACTGTGCCACCCGGGAGGCCCCAACATGTATTTTCTAGTAAAGTTTATGATGAGTTCTTTGGTCAGATTAAGTGAGTGTCCAAACTAGCTCCGGACATTCTGGTGAATCGATGCTACATATTCACAATGTATAACCACGGTTTGCAGCTCTAAATATGCACATTTTCGAACAAAACATAAGTGTATTGTATAACCTGATGTTATAAGACTGTCATCTGATCAAGTTGGTCAAGGTTAGTGATTAATTTTATATCTTTTGCTGGTTTTTGCGATCGCTACCTTTTGCTGCTAATAAATGCATTTGTGTGTTTGGCTATTGTGGTAAGCTAATATAATGCTATATTGTGTTTTCGCTGTAAAACACATAAAAAAATCGGAAATATTGGCTGGATTCACAAGATGTTTATCTTTCATTTGCTGTACACCATGTATTTTTCATAAATGTTTTATGATGAGTATTTAGGTATTTCACGTTGCTCTCTAATTATTCTGGCTGCTTTGGTGATATTTTTGATGGTAGCTGCAATGTAAAACTATGATTTATACCTCAAATATGCACATTTTCGAAGAAAACATAAATTTATTGTATAACATGTTATAAGACTGTCATCTGATGAAGGTGTTTCTTGGTTAGTAACTAATTATATCTCTATTTGGTCGGTTTTGTGATAGCTACCTATGCGGTAGAACATTTTTGAAAATATGCGGTTGAGTCTTTTGCTATTGTGGTTAGCTAATAGAAATACATATTGTGTTTTCGCTGTAAAACATTTTAAAAATCGGAAATGATGGCTGGATTCACAAGATGTTTATCTTTCATTTGCTGTATTGGACTTGTGATTTCATGAAAATTATATTATATGATATCCCTGTCGCGTTAGGCTAGGCTATGCTAGTCAGCTTTTTTGATGAGGAAGATCCCGGATCCGGGAGAGAGAAGCGGTAGAGGTTATGAACTAATCACTGATCATAATCTTGTTGTGATTGGCCTGACTGAAACATGGCTTAAGCCTGATGAATTTACTGTGTTAAATGAGGCCTCGCCTCCTGGTTACACTAGTGACCATATCCCCCGTGCATCCCGCAAAGGCGGAGGTGTTGCTAACATTTACGATAGCAAATTTCAATTTACAAAAAAAAAAAAAAAAAAAAAAAATAATAAAATAAAATAAAAATTTAAAAAATGACGTTTTCGTCTTTTGAACTTCTAGTCATGAAATCTATGCCTACTCAAGCCTACTCAATCACTTTTTATAGCTACTGTTTACAGGCCTCCTGGGCCATATACAGCTTTCCTCACTGAGTTCCCTGAATTCCTATCGGACCTTGCAGTCATAGCAGATAATATTCTAATTTTTGGTGATTTTAATATTCACATGGAAAAGTCCACAGACCCACTCCAAAATGTTTTCGGAGCCATCATCGACTCAGTGGGTTTTGTCCAACATGTCTCTGGACCTACTCACTGCCACAGTCATACTCTGGACCTAGTTTTGTCCCATGGAATAAATGTTGTAGATCTTAATGTTTTTCCTCATAATCCTGGACTATCGGACCACCATTTTATTACGTTTGCAATCGCAACAAATAATCTGCTCAGACCCCAACCAAGGAGCATCAAAAGTCGTGCTATAAATTCTCAGACAACACAAAGATTCCTTGATGCCCTTCCAGACTCCTTCTGCCTACCCAAGGACGTCAGAGGACAAAAATCAGTTAACCACCTAACTGAGGAACTCAATTTAACCTTGCGCAATACCCTAGATGCAGTCGCACCCATAAAAACTAAAAACATTTGTCATAAGAAACTAGCTCCCTGGTATACAGAAAATACCCGAGCTCTGAAGCAAGCTTCCAGAAAATTGGAACGGAAATGGCGTACTGTGCAGTATCGAAGAGCCCTCACTGCTGCTCGATCATCCTATTTTTCCAACTTAATTGAGGAAAATAAGAACAATCCCCCCCAAAAAATTGATACTGTCGCAGAGCTAACTAAAAAGCAGCATTCCCCAAGTGAGGATGGCTTTCACTTCAGCAGTAATAAATTCATGAACTTCTTTGAGGAAAAGATCATGATCATTAGAAAGCTCCTCTTTAAATCTGCGTATTCCTCCAAAGCTCAGCTGTCCTGAGTCTGCACAACTCTGCCAGGACCTAGGATCAAGAGAGACACTTAAGTGTTTTAGTACTATATCTCTTGACGCAATGATGAAAATAATCATGGCCTCTAAACCTTCAAGCTGCATACTGGACCCTATTCCAACTAAACTACTGAAAGAGCTGCTTCCTGTGCTTGGCCCTCCTATGTTGAACATAATAAACGGCTCTATCCACCGGATGTGTACCAAGCTCACTAAAAGTGGCAGTAATAAAGCCTCTCTTGAAAAAGCCAAACCTTGACCCAGAAAATATAAAAAACTATCGGCCTATATCGAATCTTCCATTCCTCTCAAAAAATTTTGAAAAAGCTGCTGCACAGCAACTCACTGCCTTCCTGAAGACAAACAATGTATACGAAATGCTTCAGTCTGGTTTTAGACCCCATCATAGCACTGAGACTGCACTTGTGAAGGTGGTAAATGACCTTTTAATGGCGTCAGACCGAGGCTCTGCATCTGTCCTCGTGCTACTAGACCTTAGTGCTGCCTTTGATACCTTCGATCACCACATTCTTTTGGAGAGATTGGAAACCCAAATTGGTCTACACGGACAAGTTCTGGCCTGGTTTAGATCTTATCTGTTGGAAAGATATCAGTTTGTCTCTGTGAATGGTTTG
The DNA here is from genome assembly GCF_016432855.1 of Salvelinus namaycush. Lineage (NCBI taxonomy): Eukaryota > Metazoa > Chordata > Actinopteri > Salmoniformes > Salmonidae > Salvelinus > Salvelinus namaycush. Next base: position 23,074,017 of record NC_052308.1, on the reverse strand, counting down.
TCCTCTGACAAATCAACTGTACATTTCAGTGTTCCTCAAGGTTCCGTTTTAGAACCACTATTGTTTTCACTATATATTTTACCTCTTGGGGATGTCATTCGAAAACATAATGTTAACTTTCACTGCTATGCGGATGACACACAGCTGTACATTTCAATGAAACATGGTGAAGCCCCAAAATTTCCCTCGTTAGACGCCTGTGTTTCAGACATAAGGAAGTGGATGGCTGAAAACGTTCTACTTTTAAACTCGGACAAAACAGAGATGCTTGTTCTAGGTCCCAAGAAACAAAGAGATCTTCTGTTGAATCTGACAATTAATCTTGATGGTTGTAAAGTCGTCTCAAATAAAACTGTGAAGGACCTCGGCGTTACTCTGGACCCTGATCTCTCTTTTGACGAACATATCAAGATTGTTTCAAGGACAGCTTTTTTCCATCTACGTAACATTGCAAAAATCAGACACTTTCTGTCCAAAAATGATGCAGAAAAATTAATCCATGCTTTTGTTACTTCTAGGTTAGACTACTGCAATGCTCTACTTTCCGGCTACCCGGATAAAGCACTAAATAAACTTCAGTTAGTGCTAAATACGGCTGCTAGAATCCTGACTAGAACCAAAAAATTTGATCATATTACTCCACTGCTAGCTTCCCTACACTGGCTTACTGTTAAGGCAAGGGCTGATTTCAAGGTTTTACTGTTAACCTACAAAGCGTTACATGGGCTTGCTCCTACCTATCTTTCCGAGTTGGTCCTGCCGTACATACCTACACGTACGCTACGGTCACAAGACGCAGGCCTCCTAATTGTCCCTAGAATTTCAAAGCAAACAGCTGGAGGCAGGGCTTTCTCCTATAGATCTCCATTTTTATGGAATGGTCTGCCTACCCATGTGAGATACGCAGACTTGGTCTCAACCTTTAAGTCTTTACTGAAGACTCATCTCTTCAGTAGGTCATATGATTGAGTGTAGTCTGGCCCAGGAGTGTGAAGGTGAACGGAAAGGCTCTGGAGCAACGAATCGCCCTTGCTGTCTCTGCCTGGCCGGTTCCCCTCTCTCCACTGGGATTCTCTGCCTCTAACCCTATTACAGTGGCTGAGTCACTGGCTTAATGGTGCTCTTTCATGCCATCCCTAGGAGGGGTGCGTCACTTGAGTGAGTTGAGTCACTGACGTGATCTTCCTGTCTGGGTTGGCGCCACCCCTTGGTTTGTGCCGTGGCGGAGATCTTTGTGGGCTATACTCGGCCTCGTCTCAGGATGGTAAGTTGGTGGTTGAAGATATCCCTCTAGTGGTGTGGGGGCTGTGCTTTGGCAAAGTGGGTGGGGTTATATCCTTCCTTTTTGGCCCTGTCCGGGGGTATCATTGGATGGGGCCACAGTGTTTCCTGACCCCTCCTGTCTCAGCCTCCAGTATTTATGCTGCAGTAGTTTATGTGTCGGGGGGCTAGGGTCAGTTTGTTATATCTGGAGGACTTCTCCTGTCTTATCCGGTGTTCTGTGTGAATTTAAGTATGCTCTCTCTAATTCTCTCCTTCTCTCTTTCTTTCTCTCTCTCGGAGGACCTGAGCCCTAGAACCATGCCTCAGGACAACCTGACATGATGACTCCTTGCTGTCCCCAGTCCACCTGGCCGTGCTGCTGCTCCAGTTTCAACTGTTCTGCCTGCGGCTATGGAACCCTGACCTGTTCACCGGACGTGCTACCTGTCCCAGACCTGCTGTTTTCAACTCTCTAAAGACCGCAGGAGCGGTAGAGATACTCTTAATGATCGGCTATGAAAAGCCAACTGACATTTACTCCTGAGGTGCTGCACCCTCGACAACTACTGTGATTATTATTATTTGACCATGCTGGTCATTTATGAACATTTGAACATCTTGGCCATGTTCTGTTATAATCTCCACCCAGCACAGCCAGAAGAGGACTGGCCACCCCTCATTGCCTGGTTCCTCTCTAGGTTTCTTCCTAGGTTCTGGCCTTTCTATGGAGTTTTTCCTAGCCACCGTGCTTCTACACCTGCATTGCTTGCTGTTTGGGGTTTTAGGCTGGGTTTCTATACAGCACTTTGAGATATCAGCTGATGTACGAAGGAATATATAAATAAATTTGATATTACAGGGTAAAATCGAACCCTTTAAAATTCCTTCCGAATGACCATACTGTAGGTTGCCATGCAGCAGAAAGACTCTGAGTCAACACAGAAAGCTCAGGAAGTGATGGTTGGATGGTTGTTGCCATGATTATAGCTTACTGTGTATGCTAGGGACCTTATACCTGCTGACTGCAACCTGGACTCAGGGTATACGTAATATTTTAAATGAAAATTCGTGACACTCAAATGAGTATGATATGTTACATTTGGTATGGTATTTATTAATTTGTGGATGTACATCATCCATTTCATATGATATGTTACGAATTACAATTTGTACAAAATGTTAACAATTTGCAATACCTATGATATTAAGTTACAAATTCCAATTTCTTGTGTCTAATGTTAGCTAGGTGGCTAGGTGGCTAATGTTAGCTGGGCTAGGGATTAGTGGTTAAAGGGAAATTTCACCTTGGCTCTGCCACAGCATATAGTCATTACTATATTAACAACATTACGTTTTGTCCTAAACATCAAAATTATCCAAACCACAAGCTGCGCATTTTCATTTCACTGTTAGAATCGGGAAGTTTTGACTTCTTGTGTTTTCGTCTGCTCATAGTGAACCACAAATTCCGGCATTCATAATGAATACAGCTACCGCCGGTAGGTAGATGGGGCGTGTCCACAAACTTGAGTGATGGTGTTGTTAACTTTGAAACGAACAACACAGTAATCTCAGAACTTCTCCAGGCAAATTTGTTGGGGATCATTTGTTTTTCACTAATGTTTGTCATCATGTCCATGTGGTGTTCTGTGCCTGGCTGTGTAAATTACAAACATGCACGAAAACAAGTTATCTTTCACCGTTCTACCTACCAGAGATCTACCCCGATGCCGCCAGTGGATTGCGGCTCTCAAGAATGATGCTTATGGTGACCAAAGACTATCAGAGGGATTTTCAGGGTGAACTGGTAATCCATTGACGACAGCTGAGAAGGGATGTGATACCATAGATTTATTCCTTCACAACAAAACAGAAGATTTTTGATTAGAGGTAATCTAACGTTAGCTAGCTTGCTAGCCTAGCTGGACTAGGTAAATTAGCTAGCTAATGTTTCAGTCCTGTAATGAACTCTGAAAACATTCAGCTAAATCATATAGCTAGCTATCATTTGGATACACACTGTCAATCCATTTTGCCTATGCCGTGGTAGTCACTGCTAGACTGGTAGCTATATTTGCACAGTAAATATGTTTGTTTATTCATTCTATCTTTTACTAACGTTAGCTAACGTAAGCTAGCAAATAAGAGTAGCTCAATCTGGTAGCCATCTATTCCACTGTTGTCTGGAAAACACATTCATCATTGCTACCAACTCTAAAAATAGAAACGTTGATATAGCTAACTCACTCTCTGTGTGTTGGTAGCAATGATGACTGTGTATAAATGGTCTATGAATGATTAGTTGGTTCTAAACTGGCTAGCAATCTTACTGCCAATGTAGTTACGCTAGCTAGCTAACAGCAAGCTGACAATATTGAAATGTCTATGTTAGGTGTGCTAAGGAAGCCAGTCTAATAGAGATAAATATAATAGTGTGGTGGTTGAATTGTGTATTGTTGTGTATTTTGTTGTAGGTGGTACAGATTATGATTCCACCAGCATGTGCTTCCAACCCCTAGCTATGCACAAGGTACGTTGGCAAAACACAATACAAGCTGACAGCTAAGATAGCTCAATTTACATTAAGCATGGCATAAACATGAATTGGCTAATGTTTGCATGGGTTTGTGTTATTGGGATAGAGTTAGCCTGAGGACCACAGAATACCTTCCAGACCATGTTTTTTAAATGTATTATTATAAAAAAAAAATGTCTCACCTTTATTTAACCAGGTAGGCTAGTTGAGAACAAGTTCTCATTTGCAACTGCGACCTGGCCAAGATAAAGCAAAGCAGTTCGACACATATAACAACAACTGTCACGCTCTATTTGGTTAGGTCAGGGTGTGATGTGGGGTGGGCATTCTATGTTTTGTGTTTCTATGTTTTGGCCGGGTATGGTTCTCAATCAGGGACAGCTGTCTATCGTTGTCTCTGATTGGGAATCATACTTAGGCAGCCTGTTTTGCCACCTTAGGTTGTGGGATGTTGTTTTTTGTTAGCTCTGTGAAGCCGTGACGTTCTGTAGGGAGAAGCTATGTCTCTAAAGAGAGAAGCTATGTCTCTATCCGGCCGTAGGCAGCTACTCTATCGTAAATACAGAATCTTATGCATTTTAAATTACCGCCCATTTGGAAAAGGAAAATGCAATAAATATTTACTCTGAGCTGCGCTTCAGTAGGTTGGTGGTAAATGAAAGGCCGTGTTGCCCAACAGAGTCCTTTGTCCTTTGAAGAATGTATCTGGTGGTAAACTGGATATGTTGTAGTAACGTTGTTGTGTGGTAGACAGAATACTCTGTCTGTTCTTCCCTAGCCCACGTTTGCAGCTGCTGTTGCTAACTCAACGGCTAGGAGGTATCACTTCTGTAGTGAATAAGAGTTCAAAGTTCATACCATTCGCAACCAAAGCTCACGCTGAGGATAGCTTCGTTCTGTAGTTATTATCTGAACCATTCTGACATCGGATCGTCATCCTAATGTACCCGGAACAGCAAGTTATTTGCCCTTTTAACGCAGAGGCTGCAGGCCTCGCGTACTTGGAACAGGAGGTTACATTTTCGTCAAGGCTTTATATAGTGGAGGGAGAAGGGTGTGTTTTCATAGTTTTATAACCCATGTCTCTTCACAGGGGCGGGCCACTGATTGAGCAGAGCCCTAACCTTATGAAAACCCAAATCTCTCATTTGGAAGCTAAAATCACATTTAATCTTTTCACCAATAATTTTATATTCAAACATTTAAATTGCCCAACAATTCCATGTGAATCTGATAACTCTAATGTGTAGACTTTCCACTGTAGAGTTTATGTCATCCTATCATTGATGAGAATGTCTCAGATGACAACCGAACTGACATCCTATTCATTAAGTACCAACCCATATGTTCAACTGGTCGGATTACCAAAATATGGTTCATTTCCCCCCACCTTCTGATGTTCCCAGAATCTCTATGTTAACCAAGGGATTTTCAAATGTCATATCAGTAGGGTAGAGAGAGGAAAAAGGGGGAAGAGGTATTTATGACTGTCATAAACCTACCACCAGGCCAACGTCATGACAGTCCTCCCATGTTGGGTTCAATCTTGTGATTAACCTGCATGCTGCAAACCAACATAAAAATGACCGTGGGTTGTCCTTGTTGTGGACCATCGTTGTGGTCCCCATCTGGTGATCGACCCGGGTAGGGTTTCTGCGAATAAAGTCTGCTCCATGGCTCGGCAGCGGATGTCCAGATTGGGATCGCCGTTGCAGTCCCCCCTCTGGTCGTCGATCCGGGTAGGGTGTCTGCAAATGAAGAAGTCCGCTCCATGGCTGGGCAGCGGATGTCTGGATTGGGATCGCCGTTCCGGACCCGTCGTCTGGTCATCCAGACTGGAAGATCTGGGCAGTAACTTAGGCAGATGTTAACAACGCACACACACTCATGAAATATATCATTACATTTCCTCCCAAAATGAGCGGCGTTGTGGCACTAACTGATGGTTGTATGGGGAAGTTGTTTATGGCTCTATCACTTTCTACTTTCTATTAGAAAATGAAACAAAATGAATGAAACCATAAAAAAATATATATATAGTTATGCCACCTTAATCATCTAATTGGACTGTATTCCATCTACGTCCATGGTCTTGGCAAAATGACCCTATCATGGCATTGTCTAATGTCATATCTAAGGCTTTCCTAATTTGCGGGGTGTTGCTTAGGGTACTATCCTAAGTTGATAACTATATGATAAGTCTACAGCTGTAAGGCACTAGTTTTGGGCAGTCTACAGGGATGACCTATGGACCTCTGGGAAGAAAACTGGTGAGTACTGTAGCTGTAGAGTTAAAGGCCTCAAAATAAATGTTCAACTTTACTAAGGCTGGTATTTTGCTCGGACCCTTAAGTGATCCTAGCATAAATCCTAATTGGATGTTCCGTTGTGCATGTGTGTTTATGCTTACGCAAGCGCACATGTCAAGGGAAGGAAACCAAGTATTCTGGCAGATTACAACTAGTTCAGAATGAGTCTGACGTAGTCAGGTAATTTTCAGGTCAATGCCTGGAGGTCAGTTAGAATTGGTGTCGCGGGAGTCTGTAGTGGTTTTATTACCAGTCACTGTCTTCCACTATTGTAGTGGTGGTAGGTAAGAAGAAGTCTACTTCATAGCTATGTTATCCACGGAGGAGCTAACCTCATGACGGAAGTACTCTAAGTATTAGACCAGTCGTACGTGGTGTGATCATGGTTCATGACTTCTAATAACTTTTCTCCTGAAAGGAGGGTTCTATTTATTAGTGGCGTGTGTTAACCATTGGAAGAGTGCAATGGAGATTCCCTTCCCCGTGTTGCACTCTGAGTGACTCCTATGTTGCTATTATCAATAGCAATTTAACTTGTGAGGTTACTAATCCTCTTACTGAGTGTTGCTGGACTGACTGTGGTATTGGTACTGGTACTCAAGGGGTCCAGGTGTCCTACCGATTTATTCTGAAATGTTATCCTACAGGAATACATGATCAGAGCAATTTACTAGTTGTCTTGTAGTGACTACTACACATGGCAAGGAATGATTATTGTTGCCATTTGTTTTGGAGGTGGACAAGTCCACTGGACTTCCTTTACGACCAGTGTGGTACACCTCAGTACTATCTTAGATGTGTTCTAAGATAATCCCCATCTAGGGGCCTGTCTGCTCCTCACTGTTCTCAAAAGGGGAGTTTACAACTAGATTTGATTTATGCTCTGGTGGCATGGTACGGTGTTGTCCGTAGTCTCGACCTCCCCACCGGCCTCGATAAGGCTCATCATGGGTCTGGGCTACTATTCCCCGCCTTTGTGTCTCGGGACCCCACCAGCATGTGGTGTTGGTATCCGAGGGGCAAACGAAAGGTTCGAACCCTATGTACGAGTTGTCAATGGCTACGTTATTATGAGAAGGGCTGTAACCTTTCAACCAAATCTCCTGGTGTTTGTGCTTCAACACCCTCAGTGGCTGTCGAGGTCTGTCAGTCACCACCGCGTCCGCGTGTGGCAACCTCTTCAGTACCTGCAAACTGAGACGAGGATATCGGTCTGTGATATCGCAAAGTGTTTCACCAGTGGGAGTCATCGGGTCAGTTGCTGGACTGACGCCATTAGTGTCATTGTAAGGGTTGACAGTCCCCCATAAAGCGGAATGTGTGTCATCGGAGGCAGAGTATACTTTGCGCATCGATGTTTTTCTTGCTGAGACGGCCGCAGTGCTTGCGGAAGTGTCCGAAGGAAGTTCATCTCAACTACCGTATTGCACGACTGCAAGGAGGAGGGAAGTTGCTCATTCACAGAGACAGCTGGCTCGAAATCATGAAAAGAATGTCAATCAGATTGGCTGATGGAATGTGTCGAGATATCGTAATATCTCCTTGGATCGGATTCTGCACCAAGAGGTTTCTAAACGTCTTTTCCCAAGGGATGCTTTTGACAGATACCCCTCGTGAATGACTGCGTTGCAGCTAGCGTTAGGGGAAGACGGGGTGGTCTGTAGAGAAGGCACTGTAGCCTGTGACCATACCTGGTTGGTTTTCCAATCCACCAATGGGAGTAACCGAGCCATCAAGTCTACTCCCAGTAGCAGGGGTACAGTTTCGAGGCTGGTAACATACACAGGGTGAACGAGCGAGACGTCCTGGAAGTGTAGTTTCCGCATGACTCTCAATGTGAGAGGCGAGGTAGTCTGAGTGACCCCTCAAAGTGTAGTGTCGCATCGTTCCACTTTTAACCAACGTTTAGTTGGCTTCAAAGCCCTTTTGAGATCATCAAACAATGTTTGAGAGATGAGTGATATTGTTGCACCCGAATCAATTAGCGCATGACAAGTTAAGCAGTCCTCCAGGACTGTTTCCAGGTATGGGCGTTTCGATTTGTGTTTAGTGGACATATTCCCCACAAAGTGGAGTGGTCGTTCGCAACGACGTGATGTGTCATTTCTGTTCAAGATGGAAGCAGATCGACTTTCCAGATTTTGAGTGGGCTTGGCTTTAACAAAGCGTTTTACCTTTTTCTTCGCAACCTTTGTATCAGAGTCTATAGACAAAGCCCGTGGGCTGGTTTCTTGATCAAGCGGGCCCTGGATAGGGTCTCGAATGAGAGCGGGAGAAATTTGAACTTTAACGTCCTTGCTATGGGTGTTAATTCTTGCGGACCTGGTGTCCGGTAATTTCCCGTCTAGTCCTTGTGACTTATCTTTGACCCTTTTCTCAAATTGTTCTCGCTTTAGTTCTTCCCGTAGTGGAACTTCTGGAGAACATTGGTCTACGTTTTGATCATCCTTCAACCCTTTGTTACCCTTGTGCTCTGACACTTTGTGTGGGTTGGGTGCAGGAACGTAGCGAACAGGTCGATTGTAGCGGTAGTCATGTTGATGGCGATGTACTTTACAGTTATTTTGACCGCGGAGGTTATTGGAATCGTGGTTTCGTGGTAGAACCCGTTGTTGTGCGTCATCTCTCAACGCTCCAATACCTGATAATGCACCATCTAACTGGAGTGAGTGCTCCTGGTCAAACTTCAAAACCGAGTGGTCAGGGCTCTTAGCGTTGTGAGGATCTGTGTTTATTGCGCTATAACCCAATACTATATCACATGTGATTGAATATTAGCAACTGTTGGCCTGAGTGCCTGTGTGTGTGCTAGAAGTAACATTTTGCCCCAGATAGTGTGCTGAGAAGCTGTGGTTAACCTTGAGCGGGAACAGTATGCTTTCTATGCAGGTGCAAATAGCTCAAACAATGTTACAGAACTGTCTGACCTCAGTCTCTAGGGTGTGGGAGCGGAATCTACACAGCAACAGCGCCGGACATCTGGAGCGCTAGGGGGCTGGGACCAGCTTAAGCGCCTACGATAGTTTGAGCAAGTTTAAACCACGCTCAGCCTCTACTGTGATAGAAATAGTTCCAACCCGTCCGTTGGCCTATCACAGTATAATAACTGTTGTTTGTACACATTCCAGCAGTTCTCTGTTCTACCCTGCGAGGTGTTACAGTGAACCCATATATACGAAAATTGCATTTACCATTTATCGCTTGAGTTTAATAAAAATACTTAAAGTATATTCGGTGACTCTGAATCACATTTTATCCTGATACCAGATTTGACTGACGCAACCCTTGACAGCGTTGCGAGCTTTCGATGCCTCAAAAGCTGTGCTTGCAAGCTCTCTGAGTTGTAAGATAGGCAGGGCCCAAGTAGGTAATGAAGGTGGGATACATGTTCGACAGAAACATGTTTAAATGGTAACCGGTCTTCCATTCCTGTTTCAGTGAGTAGGCCAAAGTAAGCTGAACGAATCCTATGATAGTAAGCTTGTGGGTGTTCGTTCCGAGCTTGTTTGACCGTGTTAGCCAGTGAGCTATCGTGTTTGCGAGTCGCAGAACCACTGAATTCTAATTTCAAAGCTGTGGCAAGTTTAGCGTAGTCATTTAGCACGTGTTGCTGTTGTAGACGAATGGACCTCGTCACGTGTCTATTCGACGTTTGCTTCAACAGGTAAACCCTGTCAGAACCCGTAGCGATCGGGTAGTCACCCAACGCGTCCTCTATGTCAGCTAGGAACGTCTCAGTATCGTTTGGCTGACCTGCAACGGGGTCAAAGGTGGGGAAATTCTTGACGAGTTTGTCAAGGTATTCCGTGTCAAGCGGGCGGAGAGGGTTGGCTTCATCCTGTGGGGAAAGTGGGGCCGAAAGGCCAAAAAGGAGAAGCCAAGCTTTGGCTTTGTTGGCCAAGAGGCGCCATATTACTCAGTGCCGAATGGCCAAGAGGAGAAGACTGAGGGACACTTGATGGAGGCAATGTCTGAAACCTATCGTCTTCACTCCTTTGAGTACAGGGCTCCGGTTGCTTGGATGGGTAGTCACGCTGAAGAGTGTGACCGTTCTGGATTTCCTCCAGATGGTACCTAAGGGTGGTATTCTGCTGCATTGCAGAGTCCACTTGAGTGCTTAGAGTACTGATTTTGGACACGTGAGTGTTGCACTTGCTCTTTTCGGTCTCAAACTTATCTGTCATGGTTTGCAGGTCTTGAGGTCTTGAGTACGGAGCGAGAGATTCAGTGATGAGATTTCTTCCGCTTGCTTAGAAATCAAGATTTCCATCTTCATCACCCGAGTTCTCTCATCATTCATTTGGTCAGCGACTTCAATGTGTTCTGCTGATTTGTCATCCAACTTAGTCATTGTGTTCATCAGCTGATCGTCTTTGGTCTGCAGAATTTGGAGTAGAACATTGTTACCTTGTGTAACGTTCGACAAAACTGCCTGCATGTTATCAAATTGCGCGCTCCTGTTTGTAGATACCTCGACAGATTTATCTAGTTTGGACTGGACTACATCGTATTTAGTTTTGGCTAAATCGAGTTGTTCCTGGAGACAACGATTTTGTTGGAGAGATTGTCCTCGTTCATCATCATAAGTATTTGCAATTACTTTTAATTGTTCAGATTTCAAACAGTTCCTCGACTAGCAGAATGTTTTCATTTCCTGCTTTTGTCAATAGTTGCTCAGTTCTCTCCACCTGTCCCCTCATGTTAGCCATGTCTGGCAAGTGCTTCAGCTGTGCACTGTGGTATTGGACCGATGCCACATTTCTATGGCGATACATCAGTGCAAAAGTGGGGAGAACCGTCACAAAGCCTGTGTTTGATGGTTGATTTTGGAGAGCGTTCGCAATTTCGGCAGATTTTTTGCTAATGGCATAATTAGGTTTGGTATCGCTGCTGAGGTCAGAGATCAATCCTTTTATGGGTGGAGGTTCACTAATTAGCGGAGGAGTGTTGACCACCTCCTTTGATAGCTTGCACATTATTTAACAAATTTAGAGGAAAAATTTTCCTTTTTTTTCCAAAGTTTGGGTTTAGAATTAATTGGAAGCTGCAAAGACAAGTTTAATCTATTTATAGATGTTGACGAACCATCAGTACCGTACCAGTAATGTGGAAGTTGGACGTGACTGAATTTGCAAAAGCAAATTGAATTAATTAACCTGTTTGGCGTGCAAGCCCGACACCAGTACACTTATGACAACAGCCAGCTCAAAGTGCAGGGCGCGAAATTCAAAATATATATTTTTTAAATATTTAACTTTCACACATTAACAACTCCAATACAGCATATGAAAGGTACACATCTTGTGAATCCAGCCAACATGTCCGATTTTTAAAATGTTTTACAGGGAAGACAAAATATGTAAATCTATTAGCTAACCACATTAGCAAAAGACACCATTATTTTTACTCCACCAGTTTTTTACTGCATCAGTAGCTATCACAAATTCGACCAAATAAAGATATAAATAGCCACTAACCAAGAAACAACCTCATCAGATGACAGTCTGATAACATATTTATTGTATATAATAGGTTTTGTTAGAAAAATGTGCATATTTCAGGTATAAATCATAGTTTACCATTGCAGCCACCATCACAACTCGACTAGAATAACTACAGAGAGCAACGTGTATTACCTAATTACTCATCATAAAACATTTCTTAAAAATACACAGCGTACAGCAATTGAAAGACACAGATCGTGTGAATCCAGACAATATTTCAGATTTTCTAAGTGTTTTACAGCGAAAACACAATATAGCGTTATATTAGCTTAGCACAGTAGCAAACCACACAACAGCATTGATTCCAGCCAAACATAGCGATAACGTATTCACCACCAAAAATATTAATTTTCACTAACCTTCTCAGAATTCTTCAGATGACAGTCCTGTAACATCATATTACACAATGCATATAGAGTTTGTTCGAAAATGTGCATATTTAGCGGCACAAATCATGCTTATACAATGAGAAAAGTTGCCAAGCTGCCCTAGAAAATGTCGGGCGCCATCTTGGAGAGTCACCTAGTCTAATCAATAAATAATCATAAACTTGACTAAAAAATACAGGGTGGACAGCAATTGAAAGACAAATTAGTTCTTAATGCAATCGCTGAATTACATTTTTAAAATTAACCTTACTGCGCAATACAGGGTGCAATACAGGGTGCGATAACGCAAGGCTACACTGCAAATAATGGCGTCTTATGCATTTTACTTTTTTCAACAGAACAACGAATTATCAGCATAAATAGTTCTTACTTTTAGCTGAGCTTCCATCAGAATCTTGGGATGGGTGTCCTTGTCCAAAAGAATCGTTGCTGGGTTGGAGAACGTCCTCTTCCATGTTGTTCCATAGCAGTAAACAATGGCATGCGAAAGAGAGATACCCAATTTTCTACAACTTCACAAAATGAAATACCCGAAAATCGCAATATACTGACAAACTGATATAAATCGGTTTAAAATAACAAGATTATGATGTCTTTAAAGCCTATATCGAATAAAAACAGAGCCGGATATATATAGGAGCTAAAACCAGAGCTTCTAAAAAGACATGCCAAGACCCTCTCTGCGTCAGCGCGAGGATCCAAAAGGGTGGACACCTCGATTCCAACCAATTTATAGACTTTCTGAACTGCGTAGAAACTCCATTTCAAGTCTCCCTATTCGCTAACAACCAGGGGAAGGCGTATGCAGTGCATCTCAACCAATAGAGGACAGGCAAATTAATACACAGGTCTCAGAACAGCCAGTAAAATTCTGCATTATTACATACACATAGGAAAATTGCTCTAAGTCGAGTTCTGTTTCACCCACAGATATAATTCAAACGGTTTTAGAAACTAGAGTGTTTTCTATCCAATAGTAATAATAATATGCATATTGTACGAGCAAGAATTGAGTACGAGGCCTTTTTGAAATGGGCACCTTTTACCTGGCTACTCAATACTGCCCCTTGAGCCCAAAGAGGTTAATCAATGCCAATGATTAATCCTACCTGGGTAGGCTATCTGGGTATTAAACTTTAATTAACCTGAGATGTTGCTTCATCTAGGTTAGTTTGAAAAAAATTTACAATGTCTTTTTTAGAAAACTCATCAATTTGGATATTATTTAAAAGATCCATTTGAGAATGAAATTGCCAAATTTACACTTATTAGTTCAATTGGATAAGACATTGATATCCGTCTGGATATCATAAGTAATGACTTGAGTGTGACCTGAATAATTCTTCATGAACGAATATACTAGGGCACACTTCAGCGGTCAATGATTACACACTGTAACGTTCGTCATATTCCTCCTCCTCGGACGAGGAGGAGCATGGATCGGACCAACACGTAGCGAGGTATGTAGACATAATGAATATTTATTAAAGCAAAGACGAACATACGAAGAACACTTGAATAGAAACAAAACAACAAAACGACGTAGACAGACCTGAACTTGAGAACTTACATAGACACGAAGAACGCACAAACAGGAAAGACTAGCCAAACGAACGAACAAACGAAACAGTCCTGTGTGGTGCAAACAGACACAGACATAGGAACAATCACCCACAAACAAACAGTGAGAACAGCATACCTTAATATGGTTCTCAATCAGAGGAAACGTCAAACACCTGCCCCTAATTGAGAACCATATCAGACAACACATTTAACCCAACATAGAAACACATAACATAGACTACCCACCCAGCTCACGTCCTGACCAACTAAACAAAGTTCAAAAACAACAGAAAACATGTCAGGAACGTGACACACACGCTGAAATCAAATGGAACTACCCGGGGCGGGACTTCCGTTCCGCAAGGCGGAGGAATTTCAACGTGGCACAAGAAAACAAAAATGGCTATTTTCCCATGTTAGCTTTAGCATCTCGTGCAAGCTAACCCTACTTTGTGCCTGAAAATTGCAACACGTAGGATTCCCTTGGCAAGGGAAAGGTTTTACTTATAACGTATTATGTTCAAACCCTTTTCGGCGTTATTTGACAATGTTTTAATACATGTTTAATACAATACATGTTGTATAGGAAATGATAGATACACTAGTTCTTAATGCAATCGCCGTGTTAGAATTCTAAAAATAACTTCATTACGACATCCAGCTTAGTTATAGCGAGAGCGTGCCCAAAATCTGGGCGCAAACTACTAGTACAACATGTTCGACAGATATATGAAATAGCATCATAAAATGGGTCCTACTTTTGATGATCTTCCATCAGAATGTTGTACAAGGGGTCCTTTGTCCAGAACAATCGTTGTTTGGTTTTAGAATGTCCTCTTCTCCAGTCAATTAGCACGGAAAGCTAGCAAAGTAGCGCGAAGCTCTCCTTCCTGAACAAAGGCACACAACGCAACACGCCTAACGTCCCGAATAAATTTCAATAATCTAATAAAACTTTTTTTCAAATTTTTTTTGTGGCTTTGTTTGATTAGGACAGTTTCTCAGGAAAATGAGTATGGAGGGAGCCATACAGGCCTTGTTACAAGCGGCGGCCACCCAACAAGAGGCAACTAGAGCTCAACAAATAGCTCATCAGGATGCAATGCGAATATACCAGGACACGTTACAGGTCCAGCACCGCACCAACCAGCTGCTCAGAGAAGAGCAAGAGAGAAACACCCGGGAGTTAAGAGAAGGCCTAAAGGGGCTAGCGGACCAAATTGGGGCTCAATTACCAGCTGCAAATACCCAGAGGCGGGCCAATCATTTTCTTCAAAAAATGACAGCACAGGATGATGTGGAAGCATATCTTACCACCTTCGAAAGGACTGCAGAGAGGGAGAAGTGGCCGAAAGAAGAATGGGCAGGGCTTCTGGCACCATACCTGGCAGGGGACGCGCAAAAAGCGTATTTCGACCTGGAGTTGAAAGATGCACAGGATTACGATAAACTAAAGGCAGAGATTCTGACTAGACTGGGAATGACCGATACCGTGAGGGCACACCGCTTCCACCAGTGGTCCTACCGATCTGGACAACCTCCCCGAACACAGATGTTCGACTTGATTCATCTGGCACGGAAATGGTTGCAACCGGAGACCCGTTCCTCCGCCGAGATTGTCGAGACCATCGTACTCAACCAGTTTCAGCGAGGTCTACCCCAAGAAGTGCGACGATGGGTTGGCCAGAACGAGGTACTTTCCGCCGACCATCTCGTGGGCCTGGTTGAACGGTATTGTACGGCAGGAACAGCTGAGCAGGCACAGGAGGAAAGATTCCCATTCCCCAGGCCTGGACGAACCAGCGGACAGGGTAAGACTGTCCCAACAGGTGGAGGGGGAAGAGAGCAGCGTGGGGCCATGAGGAAAGAATCAGAATCGGGCCGAGACACTAAGGGAAAAAACGGAAACCGGGACCGGGGGTCGAGGGGGTCTCCCCCCCGAATCCCTATTATCTGTTACAATTATAATCGACCAGGACATATTGCAGCCTACTGCCCTATTAAAGAAGAGCCAATGCAATGTAACCTCGGTGAAAAAGAAGATGATATGTGGTATGCATGTCCTGTTGTAACCACTGTACTTGAAAGATCAAGAACCAAACATATGTGCAGGGTGACGGTTGAAGGGAAAGAGGTTGAAGCACTGCTGGATTCCGGCAGTATGCTAACCCTGGTCGTTGCAAACCTAGTGCCAACTCATAAACTGGATACAAGTCAGGATATCAGTGTTACATGCATTCATGGGGATACCCGTCTGTACCCCACAGCCTTGGTGAGCATACAAACAGAGGACGGTCTGCTGGATTGTGAGGTCGGCGTGGTCCCAAAGATGCCTTATGATGTAATATTGGGTAGATACTTTCCTAACTTTGCGAAGTTAGGCCAAAAGAATGGCATATTTGAGAAGCCAACAACCCTGACCAAGCAGGAAGAAGTATGGGGTCTTCAACCAAAGCCAAGAAAAGAGGTCTCTCAGGGGCCAACCTCACAGGTGCTAGTAGGGGAGGATGAGGATAAAGTGGCAAACCTCGTTGATAACGAACAGCCCGGTACTAGTGGGGCTGGGGTCGATCTGAATCCAGAGGATGACGATCTAGAACCAGCAGACCTGGCAGGGTCCTTGACTAATTTCGGGACGGCCCAAAACCAGGATCCAACCCTGCAGCAAGCCAGAGCAGACGTGCAGGTCGTCGATGGTACTCCCATAAATGATGGGATGAGGCCTAATAGTTTTCCCCACTTCATTATGAAAAAGGGTTTGGTGTACAGAGTCTCAAAAATAGGGGTTGATGTGGTTGAACAGTTGTTGGTCCCCACCCGGTACCGGAGGACAGTACTGGATCTAGCTCATGGGCACATTCTGGGTGGACACCTTGGTATCGATAAAATCCGAGACCGGATTGTAAGGAGGTTTTACTGGCCAGGAATTCAGGCTGAAGTGGCTCGGCATTGTGGAGAGTGCCCGGAGTGCCAGATAACAGCTCCCCGACCAGCTGTTAGAAGGCCGTTAGTGCCACTCCCCATAATCGAAACGCCATTTGAGAGGATAGCAATGGATATAGTGGGCCCACTACCCAAATCCGCCAGAGGACACCAATACATTCTGGTCATTCTAGATTATGCCACTCGCTACCCAGAAGCCATTCCCCTTCGGACGATGACTTCCAAAAATATCGCCAAGGAATTAGTGCTCTTGTTCACCAGCGTAGGGGTTCCAAAGGAGATCCTTACTGACCAGGGGACCCCCTTTATGTCCCCCGCCTTATGGCGGACCTTTGTAAATTGTGGCAGGTGAAACAGTTGAGGACATCGGTTTACCATCCTCAGACGGACGGGCTGGTTGAGAGATTCAACAGGACCCTGAAGTCAATGCTCAGGAAGGTAATCGATAAGGATGGGAAAAACTGGGATTGCATGTTGCCGTATCTGATGTTTGCCATTAGAGAGGTTCCTCAAGCCTCGCTGGGGTTTTCTCCCTTTGAGCTGGTATATGGGAGGCACCCCTGGGGAATCTTAGACATCGCCCGGGAAACCTGGGAGCACCAATCCACCCCGTATACTAGTGTCATAGAGCACGTCACGGAAATGCAAGACAGGATAGCCACAGTCATGCCCATCGTCCGAGAGCACATGAGACAAGCACAAGAGCATCAGCGGCACACTTATAACCGGCAGGCTACCCTGAGGGAATTTCAACCGGGACATAAGGTGTTAGTGCTGATCCCCACGGTAGAGTGCAAACTACTAGCCACATGGAAAGGACCATATGAAGTACTGGAGAGCCAGGTCGACGGCCACAGGAACAGATCTATCACATAAACCTGTTAAAAGCATGGAGAGAGAGAGAAACACTAATGGTCACATACCCTACACACACTCAGGAGACAGCCGAAGTAAATATTTCACCTACTCTGTCCCCAGCACAAGTACAGGAAGTAAAGACCCTGATCCAGAAAAACAGAGATGTGTTTTCAGGGGTACCCGGCCGAACTGAGGTTACGGCTCATGATATCGTTTCCCTACCAGGGAGAAAAGTGAGCATGAGGCCATATCGGGTACCCGAGGCTCGACAGGCCGCGATTAGAGCAGACAGAGAAAATGTTGACAGCTGGAGTGATCGAGGAGTCACATAGTGAGTGGTCTAGCCCAATTGTGATGGTCTCCAAGCCCGATGGGTCTTTGCGGTTCTGTAACGACTTTCGGAAGGTAAATGAAATCTCCAAGTTTGATGCCTATCCCATGCCCCGAGTAGACGAACTACTGGAGAAAATTGGTAAAGCTCGGTACATTACGACCCTGGACCTGACAAAAGGGTACTGGCAAATTCCTCTGATCCCCAGGGCCAAAGAAAAGACAGCCTTTGCAACCCCTGACGGTTTGTTTCAATACACCGTCATGCCATTCGGCTTACACGGGGCCCCAGCCACCTTTCAACGGCTCATGAACAGGGTCCTAAAACCGCACCAGGCATACGCCGCAGCTTATTTAGATGACGTGGGGATCTACAGCCCTGATTGGGAATCCCACTTACCCCGGGTACAGGCGGTGTTAGACGCCCTTAGAAAGGCAGGGCTCACGGCGAACCCTGCCAAGTGTTATGTGGGGTTAGGGGAAACAGAGTATCTGGGATACACCGTGGGAAGAGGGTTAATCAAACCCCAACGTAAGAAGGTGGAGGCAATTAGAGAATGGCCAAAACCAGTAAATAAGAAGCAGGTTCGAGCCTTCCTAGGGCTGACCGGTTACTACCGGAAGTTCATCCCAAGTTATGCCACAGTGGCCGCCCCACTCACCGACATGACTAGAGCCAGAGGGCCAAACATGGTCAAATGGGATGAAAGGGCCACCAAAGCATTTATGAAACATTACAGGAGGCTCTCTGCTGTAATCCAGTGCTGGTGGTACCAGACTTTGAGAAAGAGTTTGTGGTTCAGACAGATGCCTCAGAGGTCGGCTTGGGAGCAGTGCTATCCCAAGAGGTAGAAGGGGTGGAACACCCCATCCTGTTTTTAAGCAGGAAGCTGGAACCACGGGAAACCAACTACGCAGTCGTTGAGAAAGAGGCACTGGCAGTAAAGTGGGCTCTAGAAAGCCTGAAATACTACCTGTTGGGGCGCCACTTCACTCTCATCAGTGACCATGCCCCACTCACTTGGATGCATAGGGCTAAAGAGAAGAACGCTCGGGTGATGCGGTGGTTTTTGAGTCTCCAACCGTTTCACTTTCACTTGAAACACAAAGCAGGGAAGGAAATGGGAAATGTGGATGGGTTATCCCGCATGCACGCATATTTTGCTGCGGTAGCCCGACCTAGGGGGTCGGATCTAGGGGGGGAGATGTGTGGCAAAGAAGGGGGTCGAGTGATAAATGGCAGATATGTGAGAGCAGAACTAATAAACGGGCTCTGCCCGATCACTAAAATGGCCACCCCGATCAGAACTACAGATCACAAAATGGCCGACTGCCAAAACTACAAGTCCCAGAAGCAAGGGGAAATCTCAGAAGGTGGAGCCGACACACAGATAAAGGGTCAAGAAAAACCAAGAAGAGGAAGAGAGGGCTGGAAGGATCTATGAACCGTAAACAAAGAGACAATAGATATTGGCTGGATTTACCGTGTATGAGCTGGACTGTTTTGGACTTACCTGTTGGCGTTTGGACCTGGACCTACCGAGAACCCGATTCGTGTACCGAACCCTGCTATCCTTGACCTTGCCTACGACCTGGGTGGACCAGGACGGAGAAACAAACACACAGGTACTGTCCTGTTCGAAAGAACTCTCAATCTGGGGTAATTTGGTGACAGTTTCCCACTTAATTTGTGACAAACGCTCATAACCTTGAAGAGGTTTGCCACACGTGGTGGAGAAATGTGGGCAAATGGACTAACCATTCTGCTGGTTAGGTTAAACAAAAAAAGCACTCCAAAGAGGAGTCAAGTTTCTGACATTGTTAGCCCAGAAAATCTCAAGTGTTATTACATACAGCCGGGAAGAACTATTGGATATAAAAGCGACGTCAACTTACCAACATTACGACTAGGAATATGACATTCCCGAAGCGGATCCTTTGTTTGGAACTCCACCCTGGACATGGGATCTAATCCCAGAGGTCGACCCAAAACAATGCGGTCGCCGCAAGAGAGGCAAACTGAACGGCCTACTGATCAGACTTAGAAGGTGAGCACACCATCCACCGCTTCCGAGCATATTACTCGCCAATGTCCAATCTCTAGACAACAAGGTGGACGAAATTAGGGCACGAGTTGCCTTCCAGAAAGACATCAGAGATTGTAACATTCTCTGTTTCACGGAAACCTGGCTCACTCGGGATATGTTGTCAGAGTTGGTACAGCCACCTAGTTTCTTCATGCATCGCGCCAACAGAGACAAACATATTTCTGGTAAGAAGAAGGGCGGGGGTGTATGGCTTATGATTAACGACTCATGGTGTAATGACAACAACATACAGGAACTCATGTCCTTTTGTTCACCTGACCTAGAATTCCTTACAATCAAATGCCGACCGCATTATCTCCCAAGAGAATTCTCTTCGATTATAGTCACAGCCGTGTCTATCCCCCTCAAGCAGATACTTTGACGGCACTGAAAGAACTTCACTGGACTCTATGTAAACTGGAAACCATATATCCTGAGGCTGCATTTATTGTGGCTGGGGATTTAAAAAAAGCTAATCTGAGAACAAGGCTTCCTAAATTCTATCAGCATATCGAATGCGCGACACGAGCTGGTAGCATTCTGGAACATTGCTACTTTAACTTCCGTGATGCATACAAAGCCCTCCCCCGCCCTCCCTTCGGCAAATCTGACCATGACTCCATTTTGTTGCTCCCATCCTATATGCAGAAACTAAAACAGAAAACGCCCGTGCTCAGGTTTATCCAACGCTGTTCTGACCAATCGGATTCCACGCTTCAAGATTGCTTCGATCACGTGGACTGGGATATGTTCCGGGTAGCCTCAGACAACAACATTGACGTATACGCTGACTTGGTGAGCGAGTTAATTAGCAAGTGCATCAGAGATGTTGTACCCACTGTGACTATTAAAACCTTCCCAAACCAGAAACTGTGGATTGATGGCAGCAGTCGTGCAAAACTGAAAGTGCAAACCACTGCTTTTAATCATGGCAAGGTGACTGGAAATATGACCGAATACAAACAGTGTAGTTATTCCCTCCGCAAGGCAATCAAACAAGCAAAGCGTCAGTGTAGAGACAAAGTAGAGTCACAAACATGAGACATATGTGGCAGGGTCTACAGTCAATCACGGATTACAAAAAGAAATCCAGCCCGGTTGCGGACATCAACGTCTTGCTCGCAGACAAATGAAACAACTTCTTTGCTCGCTTTGAGGACAATACAGTGCCACTAACACGGCCCGCTACCAAAGCCTATGGGCTCTCCTTCACCGTGGCCAACATGAGTAAAACATTTAAACATGTTAACCCTCGCAAGACTGCCGGCCCTGACGGCATCCCTAGCCACGTCCTCAGAGCATGCGCAGACCAGCTGGCTGGTGTGTTTATGAACATATTCAATCAATCCCTATCCCAGTCTGCTGTCCCCACATGCTTCAAGATGGCCACCATTGTTCCTGTTCCCAAGAAAGCTAAGGTAACTGAACTAAATGACTATCGCCCCATAGCACTCACTTCTGTCATCATGAAGTGCTTTGAGTGACTAGTCAAGGATCAGATCACGTCCACCCACCTGATACCCTAGACCCACTCCAATTTGCTTACCGCCCCAATAGGTCCACAGACGACGCAATCGCTATCACACTGCACTATCCCATCTGGACAAGAGGAATACCTATGTAAGAATGCTGTTCATTGACTACAGCTCAAATTTTAACACCATAGTACCCTCCAAACTCGTCAATAAGCTCAAGACCCTGGGTCTCGACCCCGCCCTGTGCAACTGGGGCCTGGACTTTCTGACGGGCCACCCCCAGGTGGTGAAGGTAGGAAACAATATCTCCACTTCACTGACCCTCAACACTGGGGCCCCACAAGGGTGCATTCTCAGCCCTCTCCTGTACTCCCTGTTCACCCACGACCGCGTGGCCATGCACGCCTCCAACTCAATCATCAAGTTTGCAGATGACACTACAGTGATAGGCTTGATTACCAACAACGACAAGACGGCCTACAAGGAGGAGGTGAGGGCCCTCGGAGTGTGGTGTCAGAAAAATAACCTCTCACTCAACATCAACAAAACAAAGGAGATGATCGTGGACTTCAGGAAACAGCAGAGGGAGCACCCCCCCTTTCACATCGACGGGACAGTAGTGGAGAAGGTGGAAAGTTTTAAGTTCCTTGGCGTACACATCACGGACAAACTGAAATGGTCCACCCACACAGACAGCGTGGTGAATAAGGCGCAACAGTGCCTCTTCAACCTCAGGAGGCAGAATAAATTTGGCTTGTCACAAACACTCACAAACTTTTACAGATGCATAATCGAGAGCATCCTGTTGGGCTGTATCACCACCCGGTACGGCAACTTCACCGCCGTCAACCACAAGGCTCTCCAGAGGGTAGTGCGGTCTGCACAACGCATAACCGGGAGCAAACTACCTGCCCTCCAGGACACCTACAGCACCCGATGTCACAGGAAGGCCAAAAAGATCATCAAGGACAACAACCACCCGAGCCACTTCCTGTTCACTCTGCTATCATCCAGAAGGCGAGGTCAGTACAGGTGCATCAAAGCTGGGACCGAGAGACTGAAAAACAGCTTCTATCTCAAGGACATCAGACTGTTAAACAGCCTTCGCTAACATAGAGGCTGCTGGCAACATACAGACTCAAATCTCTGGCTACTTTAATAAATGGATTTAATAAAGGCATCACTAGTCACTTTAAATAACGCCACTTTAATAATGTTTACATATCCTACATTACTCATCTCATATGTATATACTGCATTCTATATCATCTACTGCATCTTGCCTATGCCGCACATCCATCGCTCATCCATATCTACATATTCTTATTCATCCCTTTACATTTGTGTGTATAAGGTAGTCGTTGTGAATTTGTTAGATTACTTGTTAGATATTACTGCACTGTCGGAACTAGAAGCATAAGCATTTCGCTACACTCGCATTAACATCTGCTAACCATGTGTATTTGACCAATAAAATGTGATTTGATTTGGATGCCAACTGCCGTTAAACCTCATCAAGAAGAAGAACAACATGGTGCTGCAATTGTGGTGGGATTCAGAGCTTCTGAGTAGTAGCAAGGATCAAGGTCTGTCACGCATGTCTCCTTTGCAGAGACAGTGCAAATAGCTGATGCAGTGGATGCCCTGCAGCCTGAGAATGAAGGTGTTAAAGGAGGTTAATTTTGTTGTTTGTATTTCCCAAGGGATAGATTGTACTGGCCAAACGAAGAATAATAATACAAAAAAAACATTTCAGGGAATACTGACTAACTATGTTCCCCCCTCACAAGGCCCCAGAGCCTGTGTAGGGATCTGGGTATATTTTTGAAAAAGGCTAAGCATTTTTGTTTACGTTTTTTTAATATGAGTATGTTTTTCACCTACCCTACCCTACCTTTTTTTGCGATAAAGTTTCCCAGTTTTCACCCCACTCAGCAGGTGGCGGCAATACACCTCATAGGATGTAGTCTGCCATAAACCCCCACAGAAGAAGATGCAGAAGAAGCTGAAAAACAAGTTCGCATCGCAGACATTCGGTTTCAGGGCGCATAATCTGCAGCTGCATGCGTTTTTGTTTTTGCTGAGCTTTTATTTTGAAGAGCGTTAACCTGATGTAGTGATTTGACGTCAGATCCGCGCAATCCATCACCAACCACTCCACATGTGAAATCATGTCGAAGGCCAGAAGTGCGTAAATACATAAATGTTATTTGACTTTTATAGTTTAAACATTTAATCAACATTGTAGCTAGGTTGATGTGTAACTTATTTTATTGTTGTGGGTTTTGCAGAACAAAAGCGAGCGAAAGTACTTTCCCAAGGAAAACAAAAGGTATGTTTAGCTAGCCTGCTTGCTACTCAGAACGTTAGCTATATTGTAACGTTATAACTAACAATATGTTATTCATAGTCGAACAATTTGCAACAGATTATATTTTAGAACAGTGTGCTGCAAGCCATAATGTTGAATACAATATAATTTTGATTTCACTTGCGTCGCTGCTGAGTATAGTAGTAATACACAAGAGATGCTAATTGCGGCGAATAGCTAACGTTAGCCTGTTGTAACCACATTGGATACAACTGCCAGGCAGCTGACCCCATTTTGGCGAATACTGTACAACATGGATTGCTACAACTTAAGAAAACCTCAGTTTTTGACAAAAACATAGCAAATGACCTGAGAAAGGTCTCTGCAGCCAAATATAATACCTTTGTCCGACTCAGTGTGAAGTAGACGGGGCGGCTGGTAGCCGAGTGGACTAGTAACTGAAAAGGTTACAGGAACGAGTCCCCGAGCTGACAATGTAAAAAATCTGTCGTTCTGCCCCTGAACAAGGCAGTTAACCCACTGTTCCTAGGCCGTCATTGAAAATTCGAATTTGTTCTTAACTGACTTGCCTAGTTAAAAAAAGTTGCACTGTACACATTTTGTATACTGTAACCAACTAGTTATAGCTTAACTAACTATAGTTTAGCTACTTATGTTATGTTAACGTCGGTGGCCATATCTCATTGGAGTTTTAATTTCAATTGGAGGGGAAAGATGGACAACAGACTCAAGGAGGGAAAATGCATTCAGAGCTGTCCATTGCACGCCATCCCAAAGAGTATGGAAAACCAGAAGAAATCCGGAAGAAAAGGGTGAACCATGATATACATTTATTTTTATTACTGTTAATTTATGTCATGACAATAGCACAATTCTTCTGGTTTGGCAATTGATTTATAGGTATTTAAAATGTGTTGCTCTCTTTGCCATGGTCAGCTTCAGGAGCTCCAAGAAAAGCAGAGGTTGTCACGAGAACGGGAGCAGATGAAGAGGAGAAGTCTGGACAGTTTTCAGAGAGATATTCTAGAGCGACAAAGAGCGTTTGAGCAGAGGGTAATTTAACTATTGTAGGTTATAGAAAGAGCAGCTCTCCCAATGCTGTTTTTCTCATTAAATGAGAAAGCTTGTCATGAGTGTTTTTGTGTTCTCTGATTGCAGGAAACTGAGATGCAGAGTTTAGAGAAGCATGTCAATTTTGAAAATGAGAATTCAAGAAAGGCGTACTACAGGGAATTCAAAAAGGTAACTTTTCTTTATCGAGTCCAATTGTCTGTGAGTATGCACAGTAGCATACTCAACAATTTGCAGTATTGCACTTGAGTGATACCCATTTATTTACATTACATTTCTGTACCAGTAAGCTGATCTTTTAGAGAAGGGTACCTGTGTGTGGTGCTTATAATTTATATTATAACAATGTGTTGTATTCCCTGTTCTGTATAAAAGGTGGTTGAGGCCTCTGATGTGATTCTGGAGGTTCTGGATGCCCGTGACCCTCTTGGCTGCCGTTGTCCTCAGGTGGAGCAGGCTGTCATTCAGGGCGGCACTGACAAGAAAATAGTCCTAGTGCTTAACAAGATTGGTGAGTGTGTGAGAGATTCATTAATATGCATAGTTTTATACATTAGAAAGCATTGTGCCATATTATCTTTAACTGACAAACATGTCTTTCCACTGTACTCTTAGACCTGGTGTCCAAGGAGATTGTGGAGAAATGGATCAAGTATCTTCGCAATGAATTTCCCACTGTGGCTTTCAAAGCCTCAACGCAACAACAGAACAAGAATTTGGTGAGTCAGACTATTCAGAAGGGCATATGTAGAACATGGACAGGATAGTTTACCGAAATCAATTTAAGTTACATAAAATATTTGTTTTACTGTCAAGCAATAAGGACCTATGTACTAGATGAAAACTGAATAAACTTTTTTCAGTTAGGATCTAGTAACTATACTTATGTTTTCTATTTGCAGAAGCGAAGCAATGTACCTGTTACCCAGGCCACCGCTGAGCTCCTAGGTAGCAGTGCCTGTGTGGGTGCGGAATGCTTGATGAAACTTTTGGGGAACTACTGCCGCAACCTGGACATTAAGACAGCCATCACTGTTGGTGTGGTTGGTGGGTACATTTTAAATGTACATTTTAGTCATTTAACAGACGCTGTTATCCAGAGCTTCTTCAAATCAAAATGTATTTGTCACATGTGCCGAATACAACCGGTGTAGACCTTACAATGAAATAATTACTTAAAAGCCCTTAACCAACAATGCAGATATAAGAAAATACCTGCCAAAAAGTAAGAGATAAGCATAACAAATCCTTAAAGAGCAGCAGTAAATAACAAATGCGGGGCTATATACAGCGGGTACCGGTACAGAGTCAATGTGCGGAGGCACCGGTATTGAGGTAATATGTACATGTAGGTAGCGTTATTAAAGTGACTATGCATAGATAATAAACAGTAGCAGCAGTGTAGAAGGGTGGGGGGGGGGGGGGGGGGCAATGCAAATAGTCTGGGTAGCCATTTGATTAGCTGTACATGAGTCTTATGGCTTAGGGGTAGAAGCTGTTTAGAAGCCTCTTGGACCTAGACTTGGCGCTCCGGTACCACTTGCCGTGCGGTAGCAGAGAGAACAGTTTTTGACTAGGGTGGCTGGAGTCTTTGACAATGTTTTAGGGCCTTCTTCTGACCCTGCCTGGTATAGAGGTCCTGGATGGCAGGAATCTTGGCCCCGGTGATGTACTGGGCCATACACACTACCCTCTGTAGTAGAGGTCGACCGATTAATTAGGGCCGATTTCAAGTTCTCATAACAATCGTCAATCTGCATTTTTGGACGCCGATTACATTGCATTCCACGGGGAAACTGCGTGGCAGGCTGACCACCTGTTATGCGAGTGCAGCAAGGAGCCAAGGTAGGTTGCTTGCTAGCATTAAACTTATTAAAAAACAATCAATCTTCACATAATCACTAGTTAACTACACATGGTTGATATTTCTAGGTTAACTAGCTTGTCCTGCGTTGTATATAATCAATGCGGTGCCTGTTAATTTATCATCAAATCACAGCCTACTTCGCCAAACGGGATGTTTTAACAAAAGCGCATTCGCAAAAAAAGCACAATCGTTGCACGAATGTACCTAACCATAAACATCAATGCCTTTCTTAAAATCAATATACAGAAGTTAATTTTTTTTAACCTGCATATTTAGTTTAAATAAATAAATGTTAGCAGGCAATATTAACTAGGGAAATTGTCATTTCTCTTGCGTTCATTGCATGCAGAGTCAGGGTATATGCAACAGTTTGGGCCGCCTGGCTCGTTGCAAACTAATTTGCCAGAATTTTACATGATTATGACTTAACATTAAAGGTTGTGCAATGTAACCTCAATATTTAGACTTGGGGTTGCCGTCCGTTTCAATAAATACGGAACGGTTCCGTATTTCACTGAAAGAATAAACGTTTTGTTTTCGAAATGATAGTTTACGGATTTAACCATATTAATGACCAACGGCTCGTATTTCTGTGTTTATATTATAATTAAGTCTATGATTTGATAGAGCAGTCTGACTGAGCGGTGGTAGGCGGCAGCAGGCTCGTAAGCATTCAAACTTTACTGCGTTTTCCAGCTGCTCTTAGCAATGCTTGCTTCACAGCGCTGTTTATGATTTCAAGCCTATCAACTCCTGAGATTAGGCTGGCAATACTAAAGTGCCTATTAGAACATCCAATAGTCAAAGGTATATGAAATATAAATGGTATAGAGAGAGATGGTAGACTAGTCTTAATTCCTATAATAACTACAACCTAAAACTTCTTAACTGGGAATATTGAAGAACTGGGAATATGGAACCACCATCTTTCATATGTTCTGAGCAAGGAACTTAAACGTTCGCTTTTTTACACGGCACATATTGCACTTTTGCTTCTCCAACACTGTTTTTGCTTTATTTAAACCAAATTGAACGTGTTCCATTATTTATTTGAGACTAAATAGATTTTAAGTTAAAATAAGTATTCATTGTTCATTCAGTATTGTTGTAATTGTCATTATTACAAATATATATATATAAAAATCGGCAGATTAATCGGTGTCGGCTTTTTTTGGACCTCCAATAATCTTAATGGTGTTGAAAAATGATAATCGGTCGACCTCTACTCTGTATTGCCTTGCGGTCGGAGGCCGAGCAGTTGCCATACCAGGCAGTGATGCAACCCATCACGATGCTCTCGATGGTGCAGCTGTAGAACCTTTTGAGGATCTGAGGACCCATGCCAAATATTTTCAGTCTCCTGAAGGGGAATAGGTTTTGTTCCCTCTTCACGACTGTCTTGGTGTGTTTGGACCATGTTTCTTTGTTGGTGATGTGGATGCCAAGGAACTTGAAGCTCTCAACCTGCTCCACTGCAGCCCCGTCGATGAGAATGGGGGCGTGTTCTTTTCCTGTAGTCCACAATCATCTCCTCTTCTTGATCACGTTGAGGGAGAGTTGTTGTCCTTGCTCCACACGGTCAGGTCTCTGACCTCCCTATAGGCTGTCTCATGGTTGTCGGTGATCAGGCCTACCACTGTTGTCATCAGTAAATTTAATGATGGTGTTGGAGTAGTGCTTGGCCGTGCAGTCATGAGTGAACAGGGAGTACAGGAGGGGACTGAGCATGCACCCCTGAGGGGCCCACGTGTTGAGGATCAGCGTGGCAGATGTGTTGTTATCTACCCCTACCACCTGGGGCCTGCCCATCAGGAAGCCCAGGATCCAGTTGCAGAGGGAGGTGTTTCGTCCCAGGGTCTTTAGCTTAGTGATGAGCTTTGAGGGCACTATGGTGTTGAATGCTGAGCTGTAGTCAATGAACAGCATTCTTACATAGGTGTTCCTTTTGTTCAGGTGTGAAAGGGCATTGTGGAGTGTGATATAGATTGCATCATCTGTGGATCTGTTGGTGCAGTATGCAAATTGGAGTGGGTCTAGGGTTTTTGGGATAATGGTGTTGATGTGAGCCATGACCAGCCTTTCAAAGCATTTCATGGCTACAGACGTGAGTGCTACGGGTCGGTAGTCATTTAGGCAGGCTAACTTCATGTTCTTGGGCACAGGGACTATGGTGGTCTGCTTGAAACATGCTGGTATTACAGACTCAGACAGGGAGAGGTTTGAAATGTCAGTGAAGACACTTGCAAGTTGGTCAGCGCATGCTCGGAGTACACGTCCTGGTAATCCGTCTGTCCCTGCGGCCTTGTGAATGTTGACCTCTCTAAAGGTCTTACTCACATCGCCTGTGGAGAGCGTGATCATACAGTCGT
Organism: Salvelinus namaycush; assembly: GCF_016432855.1. Lineage (NCBI taxonomy): Eukaryota > Metazoa > Chordata > Actinopteri > Salmoniformes > Salmonidae > Salvelinus > Salvelinus namaycush. The sequence continues at coordinate 23,045,121 of NC_052308.1, read as the reverse complement.
CCGGGAACAACTGACGCTCTCATGCATGTTTCGGTGTTACTTGCCTCGAAACGAGCATAGAAGTTATTTAGCTCGTCTGGTAGGCTCGTGTCACTGGGCAGCTCTCGGATGTGCTTTCCTTTGTAGTCTGTAATGGTTTGCAAGCCCTGCCACATCCGACGAGCGTCGGAGCCGGTGTAGTACGATTTGATTTTAGTCTTGTGTTGACGCTTTGCCTGTTTGATGGTTCATCAGAGGGCATAGCGGGATTTCTTATAAGCTTCCGGGTTAGAGTCCCGCTCCTTGAAAGCGGCAGCTCTGCCCTTTAGATCAGTGCGAATGTTGCCTGTAATCCATGGCTTCTGGTTGGGGTATGTATGTGCAGTCACTGTGGGGACGACGTCCTCGATGCACTTATTGATACAGAAGCAATTAGGGTTCAGTGCCTTGCTCAACTGCACTTTAAAAAAAATGTCTTCACCTAGTCGGCTTGGGGATTCGAACCAGCAAACTTTCACTTACTGGCACAACGCTCTTAACCACTAGGCTACCTGCTCAATCTTCACACAATTTCGAAGGATCATGGCCACGTCATTCAAGACTTTTCAAACTGGGCAAATGTTTGAAGTTATGCAATATTTTGGATGGTTTTCTTTTTTTCAGGCTTTCCCAATGTTGGAAAGAGCAGTCTCATAAACAGTTTGAAGCGGGCACGTGCATGCAATGTTGGAGCCACACCTGGTGTAACCAAGTAAGTACAAAGCTTTTGGCTTTATTTATGTCTAGGCCTACATGTTCTTTCCTTGCTTGACTGACCTGTATGATGGCTTTTAGGTGCCTTCAGGAAATACACTTGGACAAGCACATCAAGCTTTTAGATTGTCCTGGCATTGTAATGGCAACCTCGACGACTGACGCGGCCATGATCCTTCGGAATTGTGTAAAGATTGAGCAGCTTGTAGACCCTCTACCTCCAGTCGAAGCCATCTTAAGACGCTGCAATAAGACACAGGTATCCAAAGATTATTTAACAGCATATTCACTGCAATGATGTGACAGATGTTACGTCCAAGTTTTCATATTATTTCATTTCATTTCTCAATAGATCATGGAACACTATGGTGTTCCAGACTTCCACACAGCTCTCGAGTTCCTGGCTTTGTTGGCACAGCGACAGGGCAAGTTGAGGAAGGGAGGAGTGCCTGATAATGACAAGGCAGCAAAGAGTGTCCTAATGGACTGGACAGGGTGGGTGCAAACTGCAAAAACATTTATTACATCTGAGGTTTTCAAAGCAACACCGTCCCTACCTAATAAAGTCCCATTATTCTGTTTAATTTGCGGTCATGTAGGGGTAGGATCAGCTACTTTACACACCCTCCGGAGACGCACACTCTTCCCACTCATATCAGTGCTGAGATTGTGGCAGAGATGGGCAAAGCTTTCGACTGGGAGGTACTTGAGAAGGGAAACCAGGAAGTGCTAGCTGGTAGGATACACGCACACATTTGACAGTTACCTAGTAATTGAAAAGTATTTTCGGATAAAAAGAGTGTATGTGCTAAATGTTTTTCTTGTAGTGTCGTCTTGCACTGATGTCCAAATGGGTTTCTGCATGGCAACTGCTGGGATGACTCAGGGTGGTCAAGAAGAACCACCTTGTGAAATGGAAGGTGGAGCTTTGGATGAGGTTGAGTCCAAGGATGAAACTGAATCCATGGATGATGATGATCAGGACCCTGAGGTATTGCAGTGCTTTTACTTGACAAGTTAAATGGATTCTGTGGTACTTTTTAGACGTTTTCAGTTCTTAACTCGTGTGGTGGTCATGTTTTTGTTATTCACCTAATGTTCGCGGGTCTGGTGGACTCACTACATTATTGGATTTTTAAAACAATGCTGTAATCATTTATGTAAAAATACTTAGATGTTGACTTATCAATTACAAGCAATATAGACAGCATACATGGTTAATATTTGACATTTACTTCTGCTAGATCACATTTATCAATAAAAGCGCATTTCATTTTTTTTTTATTGATCAAATGTTATTTTTTGTAAACAAATCAATTATAATCAAGACATGGGTAGAAAAATCATGTTTATCTTGAACAATTATAAATGAAACAAGGTTTTCATCACTTGATGTTTATTGGTTTGACCTGATCAATTTGGAAGGACAAATTTTACATACTGTATATTATGGAAATGATAATTGAACACACATTAAGGCCAGTCTGCTTCTTGCACTTGATGCATGTGTACTGTGTCTTCCTGTCCTTCTTGGGTCCACACACATCACAGCGCTTCTTCTTGTTGCTACCAGCTGCAACCTAGAATGATGAAAATTCTTAGTTCAGGAATTTTACTAACATCTCACACACTCACTCACATACATAGTTACAGCAGGCCATGGTAGGAGAGTCAGACACACACATTCAACAACATCACTCACACTTACTTCCGGTATTGGCTTTGTTGGTTTTGCGAGACGGGCTGATGGGTGACAAGCATCCTCCTGAATCCCCCTCACGATGGCTGCATAAGCTGGTGTCCTTGGGATCTGCTGCCGCCTCTGGAGTTGTGGTCTTACCAATGCCTTGCCCAGCTCCTCTAGAAAGAGCCTTCTCCTCTGGAGCTTCCCTCTGTTCCAATCTGGGTTCAACGCCATCCAGATGACAAACGCGTTCTACGCCAAGATGTTGAAGAATATCACAGCTGTAGCCAGTCACCAGACCAGCTTGTCTAAATTGTCCTCCCCTCCTTTGTAATCCGTGATGATTTGTGGTTTTTGATGTTCCTGGCCACAGATTCTCCCATCTCTATGCAGCATACTCATGAGTACCACCTTTTTGCCTGCCTTTGGTACGTAGGAGACTAGGGACGTGTCGGCCATGAACACAAACTTAAAGGAATTGATAGGCCTGTTCTGTGTATTCAACAGCTGAGGTGGGAGCTTTGGCTTGTTTTTTTTTCGTACTCTTCCTACCATCGTCAGGTGCTCCTGTCCCAGCTTGTGCGAAGTTAAAAAATAAAAAATAAAAATTAAGTTGGCGAATGTGATGTTGTGGCCGCTGAGTCCCTGTCAAGTTCAGGACAACCTGCATCCCCTGATTCTTCTCAGGCGCTCCTCCGTCTGGCTTCCTTGTTTACACTTGCATGTTCCACGCATATGATGAAGCAGCATCACAGGCTACCCGGATCTTGATTCCATATTTTGTGGGTTTATACAGTATGTACTGCCTGAAGGGGCAGCGGCCCCTAAATGGCATAAGCTGTTCATCAACAGTAACGTTGGGCCCAGGGTTGTAAAACAGGGGAAGGTGGTCCACTCACTTGTCCCACACTGACCTGATTGCAGCTAGCTTGTCTCTCTGCCACCGAGCTGGTCTGGTGTCTCGGATAATAATCGGATAATCCTGGAAATAATGTGGACGTTTTCCAGAGACATCGTTGCTCTGAAAAGTGCTCTGCCAGTTTCTGCATCCCACAGGGATTCTCCATTGGATTTGAAAACACCAGCAAGGATAAGATCCCCAAAGTATGAATGTAAATGAGTTGGGTCCATCTCCTTCATCTCTCTCCAAAAACACGCCTTCTCTCCAAATTAGTGCAGTCCAGAATGGTTTTCTGGATGGTGTCTTGGATGACCAGTTCAAAAGACTTTATGTCCTGCACATAAGTAACCGGCGTCTGCGTCGGCCTTGGTTGCATCCTTATCACATTGGCAGCCATGCGACGTGTCTCATTACTTGGGCAAGAAGACCATTCAATTTCACAATTTTGACATCCAAATTTATCCTACTGGGTCAATCTTAACCTCTTCTTTCAAATCACTGTCAGACTCTGAATTGACAGACATGATCCTCAAATTTGGAAAAATTCTTTCTCTTCCAAAGTGTCTTCTCTCTCTGCAAAAAATATTTCTAAGGCTCTCTGAGCGGAGATTATTTTTGCCATACTGATTGTTTTTGGTAAGGAGCCACACATGCAAAGCAATTTATTTGTTGTGTCCCTCCCCTAATGTATACCTGGATGGGGTAGTGAGTGGGAAAATACAGCTTTTTTACAGTGTGTTGTAATAACATTTTGCAGGTTCCCGCAAGACATTAGTTTCACACACTACAAAGGGTGAAGAGTGCGAGAAAAGCGGGAGACAGACAGGTTATTGGTGCTATGTTGAAACAGCAGGCCCAGGGAGGAGGAAGGCAAACAACAAACCTTTTTTAATCCTTTTTACTTGTTTTCACCAACACACACTTTTCCACACTTTTATTACCCTCTGGTCCAGTGGACTCTTAACACCACATACAGTACCAGTCAAAAGTTTGGACACGCCTACTCATTCAAGGGTTTTTCTTTATTTTTTACTATTTTCTACATTGTAGGATAATAGTGAAGACATCAAAACTATGAAATAACACATGGAGTCATGTATTAACCAAAGTGTTAAACAAATCAAAATATATTTTATGTTCATCAAAGTAGCCACCCTTTGCCTTGATGACAGCTTTGCACACTCTTGGCATTCTCTCAACCAGCTTCACCTGGAATTCTTTTCCAACAGTCTTGAAGGAGTTCCCACAAATGCTGAGCACTTGTTGGCTGCTTTTCCTTCACTCTGTGGTCCAACTCATCCCAAACCATCTCAATTGGGTTGAGGTTGGGTGGCGCTGGAGGTCAGGTCATATGATGCAGCACTCATCACTCTCTTTCTTGGTCAAATAGCCCTTACACAGCCTGGAGATGTGTTGGGCCATTTTCCTGTTGAAAAACACATGATAGTCCCACTAAGCGCAAACCAGATGGGATGGCGAATTGCTGGAGAATGCTGTGGTAGCCATGCTGGCTAAGTGTTCCTTGAATTCTAAATAAATCAGTGTCACCAGCAAAGCACCATAACACCACCACCTCCATGCTTCACGGTGGGAACAACACATGCAGAGATCATCCGTTCACCGACTCAGTGTCTCAAAGACACTGCGGTTGGAACCAAAAATCTCATTTGGACTCAGACCAAAGGACAGATTTCCACCGGTCTAATGTCCATTGCTCGTGTTTCTTGGCCCAAGCACGTCTTCTTTTTGGTGGCCTTCAGTAGTGGTTTCTTTGCAGCAGTTCAACCATGAAGGCCTGACTCACGCAGTCTCCTCTGAACAGTTGATGTTGAGAAGTCTGTTACTTGAACTCAGAAATTGCAGCCCAAATAAATGCTTCAGAGGCTGGTAACTAATGAACTGCAGCAGAGAGAACTCTGGGTCTTCCTTTCATGTGGCGGTCCTCATGAGAGGCAGTTTCATCATAGCGCTTGATGGTATTTGCGACTGCACTTGAATAAACTTGAAGTTTTCTGTATTGACTGAACTTCATGTCTTAAAGTAACGATGGACTGTTTCTCTTTGCTTTTTTGAGCTGTTCTTAATATGGACTTGGTATTTTACCAAATAGAGCTATCTTCTGTATACCACCCCTACCTTGTCACAACAACTGATTGGCTCGAATGCATGAAGAAGGAAAGAAATTCCACAAATTTCCTTTTACCAAGGCACACCTGTTAATTGAAATGCATTCCAGGTGACTACCTCATGAAGCTGGTTGAGAGAATGCCAAGAGTGTGCAAAGCTGTCATCAAAGCAACGGGTGGTTACTTTGAAGAATATAAAATATGTTTTGATTTTCATTACATGATACCATATGTGTTAATTCATTGTTTTTATGTCTTCACTATTATTCTACAAGGTAGAAAATAGTAAAAAAAAAAAAAAAGAACCCCTGGAATGAGTAGGTGTGTCAACTTTTGACTGGTACTGTATGTAATATACATGTGTACCGGGGTATACAGTGCACTCAATAAATGTGTTATTTCACATGTTCTTCACAGAAAATGAGCCAAGGCCAATGTGTCTCGGGTTGAAAAAATAATTAATTGTATAATTTATTTTAGTAAACATTGAAAATGGGTCCCACAGACCCGAACACTAGGCAAGGGTTAAAGTAGCGTTTATGAGCCGACAGTGGTCCCTATGTCATATGCCGATATGTGCACCACATCATTGCTCTCTCTCACTCTGCTGTGGGTGCATCATGTGCATCTTGCTTGCTGTCACTCATATGGCGAGGGGCTGAAGCTCATTGGTTGAACTTGAATTGCTAGCCGGCTGGCCCAATTGGGGGAAAATGTATGGCACAGCTTCCAGAACATTGATATTGTTCTGGATCAATATAGCTTTCAAATGAGGGATTTCGTGGCCAATTGAGGTAAAACAGTAATTCTGCTCATAGATTATGCATGTATGAAGTACAGTCGTGGCAAAAAGTTTTGAGAATGACAAATATTAATTTACACAAAGTTTGCTGCTTCAGTGTCTAGATATTTTTGGCAGATGTTACTATGGAATACTGAAGTATAATTACAAGCATTTAACACGTGTCAAAGGCTTTTATTGACAATTACATGAAGTTGATGCAAAGAGTCTATTTGCAGTGTTGACCCTTTTTCAAGACCTCTGCAATCCGCCCTGGCATGCTGTCAATTAACTTCTGGACCACATCCTGACTGATGGCAGCCCATTCTTGCATAATCAATGCTTGGAGTTTGTCAGAATTTGTGGGGTTTTGTTTGTCCACCCTTCTCTTGCAGATTGACCACAAGTTCTCAATGGGATTAAGGTCTGGGGTGTTTCCTGGCCATGAACCCAAAATATCGATGTTTTGTTCCCTGAGCCACTTATCACTTTTGCATTATGGCAAGGTGCTCCATCATGCTGGAAAGGCATTGTTCGTCACCAAACTGTTCCTGGATGGTTGGGAGAAGTTGCTCTCGGAGGATGTGTTGGTACCATTCTTTATTCATGGCTGTGTTCTTAGGCAAAATTGTGAGTGAGCCCAGTCCCTTTGCTGAGAAGCAACCCCACACATGAATGGTCTCAGGATGCTTTACTGTTGGCATGACACAGGACTGATGGTAGTGCTCAACTTGTCTTCTCCAGACAAGCTTTTTTCCGGATGCCCCAAACAATCGGAAAGGGGATTCATCAGAGAAAATTACTTTACCCCAGTCCTCAGCAGTCCAATCCCTGTACCTTTTGCAGAATATCAGTCGGTCCCTGATGTTTTTCCTGGAGAGAAGTTGCTTCTTTGCTGCCCTTCTTTGACACCAGGCCATCCTCAAAGTCTTTGCCTCACTGTGTGTGCAGATGCACTCACACCTGCCTGCTGCCATTCCTGAGCAAGCTCTACTGGTGGTGCCCCGATCCTGCAACTTACTGGCAGCAATATCCTTGCCTGTGAAGCCCTTTTTGTGCAAAGCAATGATGATGGCACGTGTTTCCTTGCAGGTAACCATTATTGACAGAAGAACAATGATTCTAAGCACCACCCTCCTTTTGAAGCTTCCATTCTGTTATTCGAACTCAATCAGCATGACAGAGTGATCTCCGGCCTTGTCCTCGTCAACACTCACACCTGTGTTAACGAGAGAATCACTGACATGATGTCAGCTGGTCCTCTTGTGGCAGGGCAGAAATGCAGTGGAAATGTTTTTTGGGGATTCAGTTCATTTGCATGGCAAAGAGGGACTTTGCAATTCATCTGATCATTCTGGAGTATATGCAAATTGCCATCATACAAACTGAGGCAGCAGACTTTGTGAAAATTAATATTTGTGTCATTCTCAACTTTTGGCCACGACTACACATTGACACACCCATCCCAAAGCAGGAAGTAAAAAAAAAAAATATATATCTTTAAACTTAGTTGTTGCCAAAGTCCCTGAAGCAACTCCCCATTTTCATGCCTACTGAACACAACCCAGATGATGATACCACTTTTACAGTCGTATTATGACTTGTGCTGGTTTCCACTTAAATGCAATTCATCAAAGGACTTTCATCTTAACAGTGTACAAAACATTTGAGAACACCTGCTCTTTCCATGACATACTGCCCATGTGAATCCAATTTTAGGAAGGTGGTATCATTGTTTTGTACATCTTGTCTTTTTTTATTTAACACTAGTTTGGACCTATGACTGTGGAGATTAAAGCACCAAGGGCAAAGACTGGTGGTTCAGTTGATGCTGCTGCCCCCAGGACCCTCGATTTAAAGGATATCTGGAATGTAGACCCTCTTCAGCAGGGCCAAGCACTCGTGGCTGCTGGGAAGAAGAGGAAGAAGCAACAGAAAAGAGCTGGTATATCTTACATTTTAACACAAACAATTTGTTGTATAAATCCTTGCTTTGTAGATCACTTGACAACCATATTTTGTTAGCTTGAGGTTTTTAACTTCGATATTGTTTAGGTGTTTTTATTACCATTACTTCTGTAATTGACAGGTTGATATGTGAATTTATACAATTTCTCCTTTCTCACTATTTTCTTTTCAGACAAAATTGCTACCAAACTCTCAGACAGCCTGACGACGGCAATGAACTTTGCATTTTCAGATATATGAAAAATAAAAGGTAATCTAAGACGGGGTGTTTTTGTTTTTTTATTTAGTTATCTGTTCAGTCAATATCATCAACCTTATTCACAACATCCCCTAGTGGTAGGCATGATGTACAATAAAGTATATCAGCATTTACATATCAAGACTGGGTGGGTTGTACCGACATGGATTAACTCTTAAACTGGGTTTAATAAAGGTTTATTTATTAATCTTGTTGCACCAAACTTTATTCCTATTTTTAAATTAATCCCACTAAATCTTAGTTTAGAAGGATTAGATTACATTTTGACTTTAAACCAGGATAAAATGTAATATTGTTGCTCCATTGTTTTAAAAACAATTTTAAATTCAGCAAATATTAGTGTATGTGCTTTATTTTTGGTGTGATTAACAATTATCTCCTGTGGTTTATAATGTTTGTTAAACTCAACTAGCCAGCTAATGTATTTGACAACAAAGTGCAATTCATTTCATCCTTAGCCTGAAGTGAAAACTCACTTTGCTAACTAGCAATGCCCAGTGCTGGTTTGTTTCCATAGAATTAGAACATATTGCTATGGTGAATCCATTATGACACGTGTCACTAGTCATCGAGATTTAACCTTAGATTAACTAATCTAGATTAGGTCAAATCTAAACAATCATTTGGTTCTAATATTTCAACACACCTTTACTTGACAATACTTTCTTCATTCTCGATTTGGAAGGAACCGGTGTCTTAACTCCTTTTTCTAGTTGCAGGTTGGATTCCGATAACGAAGAAATATTCCGAATCATATTAAATCCACTTTTTGCACCGAGTGAGAAATTGTCATTTGGGTCACTGACACTCCTTCTAAACTCAGCAAAAAAAAGAAATGACCTCTCACTGTCAACTGCTTTATTTTCAGCAAACGTAACGTGTAAATATTTGTATGAACATAACAAGATTCAACAACTGAGACATAAACTGAACAAGTTCCACAGACATGTGACTAACAGAAATGGAATAATGTGTCCCTGAACAAAGGAGGGGTCAAAATCAAAAGTAACAGTCAGTATCTGGTGTGGCCACCAGCTGCATTAAGTACTGCAGTGCATCTCCTCATGGACTGCACCAGATTTGCCAGTTCTTGCTGTGAGATGTTACCCCATTCTTCCACCAAGGCACCTGCAAATTCCAGAACATTTCTGGGGGGAATGGCCTTAGCCCTCACCCTCCGATCCAACAGGTCCCAGACTTGCTCAATGGGATTAAGATCCGGGCTCTTCGCTGGCCATGGCAGAACATTGACATTCCTGTCTTGCAGGAAATCACACACAGAATGAGCAGTGTGGTTGGTGGAATTCTCATGTTAGGATGAGCCTGCAGGAAGGGTACCTCATGAGGGAGGAGGATGTCTTCCCTGTAACGCACAGCATTGCGATGGTCTGCAATGACGACAGGCTCAGTCCGATGAAGCTGTGACACACCGTCCCAGACCATGACGGACCCTCCACCTTCAAATCGATCCCGTTCCAGAGAACAGGCCTCGGTGTAACGCTCATTCCTTCGACGATAAATGCGAATCCCACCATCACCCCTGGTGAGACAAAACCGCGACTCGTCAGTGAAGAGCACTGTTTGCCAGTCCTGTCTGGTCCAGTTACGGTGGGTTTGTGCCCGTAGGTGACGTTGCCGGTGATGTCTGGTGAGGACCTCCCTTACAACAGGCCTACAAGCCCTCAGTCCAGCCTGAGAGTCTGAGCACTGATGGAGGGATTGTGCGTTCCTGGTGTAACTCGGGCAGTTGTTGCCATCCTGTACCTGTCCCGCAGGTGTGATGTTCGGATGTATCGATCCTGTGCAGGTGTTGTTACACGTGGTCTGCCTCTGAGGACGATCAGCTGTCCGTCCTGTCTCCCTGTAGCGCTGTCTTAGGCGTCTCACAGTACGGACATTGCAATTTATTGCCCTGGGCACATCTGCAGTCCTCCTGCCTCCTTGCAGCATGTTCAAGCAGATGAGCAGGGACTCTGGGCATCTTTCTTTTGGTGTTTTTCAGAGTCAGTAGAAAGGCCTCTCTAGTGTCCTAAGTTTTCATAACTGTGACCTTAATTGCCTACTGTCTGTGAGCTGTTAGTGTCTTAACGACCTTTCCACAGGTGCATGTGCATTAATTGTTTATGGTTCATGGGAAACTGTTTAAACCCTTTACAATGAAGATCTGTGAAGTTATTTGGATTTTTACCTATCTTTGAAAGACAGAGTCCTGGAAAAGGGACATTTCTTTTTTTTGCTGAGTTTAGTTATTGTAGATGTATAGAGAGAAATTGTGCGTTTTTAAACGAAATATGTTGCGAAAGGTATTTTTGTTGAAAGTGGTCTAAAAAATTGTCACTTTCATCATGATTTCCAAAAAATGGTTTGTGTAAAAATTTAACAAGCATGTAAAACATCCTTCCTCCCAATAAAATAACTATGAGAATTGCCAGAACAATCTGAGGTACCAAATATATTTTTGTGCTATGCTGATATCGCCCAAATGTGTGATATGCTATGGCTTTTGTATGCTTTGATTGTATACGTCAACCTAAGATAAAAAGCACTGCAATTTAGAATAATGAACAAAATTATATTTCCAACACTGCTGGTTCATCAAGGTAAGTTGAAATGGGATTTTGTTCAACATTCTGACTTGCTGGGCTCCTTATCGTAGGCAAAAGATAGGTAGCAGCTGTCTGTCTGAGGAGAATCTTACTATATATGGCCATACTCTCATCGCAGTAAGAAGTAAACAATTTCACCTTAACTATCTACAAAGCAAATTCAATGAGTTAACCAGCCAAGGTCCACATTTTCTGAAATATTTGTAAAAATATATATAAGCTAAAGCGTGAAATGGGCATGGCCTAACTGATTCAACAATCCAAAACACAATGTATAATCATAATCAATTGTTATTTCTGGGTGTGTATTAAAGTTAGCTGGCTAACTCATTGATCCTACTCTGTAGTATACCCCTCTGTAAGGTTTCATATGGTTAGAGTTAGCTAAATCTCTTTCTGTCCAAATGAGGTAACTTGTTGGCCTTTATTACTTCTGTCCCATAGGGTACCCTTTTTGGCTCCAGATACTTGCCCCCAGACGCAAAAGCTCAGAACTGGCCATGCCAATAACTGTTAAAAGTGCACTGTGGAGTGATGTGTTTTTGGAGACCTCTTTGGCCTTGAATGCTTTTTATTTTTTTACACGATTTACCAGAAACCCCGGCTCATTGGTAGTCAACGCTGGGATGACATAGCATCAACATCTGCTCTGGCTGTGGGAGATTTGAGACTCTTGATTTGAGGTCTTTACTCAATTGGATTTGCTCCTCTCCTGAATCATCTCTCCTCCTTCCTCTCTCCTCGATTCCCTTTGAGGCCAGAGGAGGAGAAGGAAAGTAGACACAAAATGCGTCATCGGGCAAATTACGTTAACAGGGTGGAATTCAAAAGAATTGACACTCCTCGACCACATCAGTTTCCGGGTCACGGAGGAGCGAGGCAATGGAGAGGGTGGACAGACTTTTCCCCAAATGAGAATTGGCCAGAAAAAGTGGATGTGATAACAGCTACAGATGTGATTGAAAAGGAGATGAATCAATTTCATTTACAATGTCTTCAGAACAGGTGAAATGTGATTATGGGTATAGTTATGATTTTTGTTATTTTAGTGTTAGGTACATCCAGAGCCATATAGGCTAACTTTTAGAATTTTTAATATTGTTCTAATTCTATAAATTCAGTTACAAAATATTGTTTAAATATTCCCAATGTAATGTTAACATGGATGCCATAGAATGTTGTAGTGTCATGTAAATGCATCATAATGCTCATTTTAAACATTGTTTTATAGTATGTTTTCTAAAACATTCTCCATGTAATCTATGGTGGTGGTTTGTATGGAGTTTTCCTGTACTGTCCAGTAATGGACACCAAGAAGCTATGCTTATTTCACTATCTGGTGTATTATCTGTAGTTACTTGCATAAAGCTATCCCAGGAACTCCAGCCATCCCAGATTGAGGACATCTCCCAAGTGCAATTGCCTGGAGATGGCCAGTGACTTTGACAGGTAGTGCTGCAGTCAGGGACTGTACAGATGAGTGAGCAGGATGGAAGGAGACACTGTCACAAAGCCTATAACATTGACAACTGTTCTACTATTTATAGTCCAGCAGACAGTTCTAAATTCAGACGGCTAAATACTTTAATGCAGACTCCTGCACCTTAACACAAGTGCTGCCATTATATTTGAGAATCTTCAAAGTAGCCACCCTTTGCCTTGACAGTTTTGCACTTGGCATTCTCAACTAGATTCATGAGGTAGTCAACCGGAATACATTACAATTAACAGGAGTCCCTGTTAATTGTATTTCTTTCCTTAATGCATTTGAGCCAACCAGTTGTATTGTGACATGGTAGGAGTGGTATACAGACGATAGCCCTATTTGGTAAAAGACCAAGTCCATGTTATGGCGAGAACAGCTCAAATAAGCAAAGAGAAACAACAGTCCATCATTACTTTAAGACATGGTCAGTCAAACCAGAAAATTAAGAACTGAAAGTTTCAAGTGCTGTCGCAAAAACCATGAAGCGCTGGCTCTCGTGAGGACCGCCACAGGAAAGGAAGACCCAGAGTTACCTCTGCTGCAGAGGATAAGCTCAGAGTTACCAGCCTCAGAAATTGCAGCCCAAATAAATGCTTCACAGAGTTCAAGTAACAGACACATCTCAACATCATCTATTCAGAGGAGACTGCGTGAATCAGGCCTTCGTGGTCGAATTGCTTTAAAGAAACCACTACTAAAGGATACCAATAAGAAGTGACTTGCTTGGGCCAAGAAACATGAGCAATGGACATTAGACCGGTGGTAATCTGTCCTTTGGTCTGATGGAGGTGTGATGCTGGTAGCACTGATTTATTTAGAATTCAAGGCACACTTAGCCAGCATGTCTACCCCAGCATTCTGCAGCGATACGCCATCCCACCTGGTTTGCACTTAGTGGGACAATGATTTGTTTTTCAACAGGACAATGACCCAAAACACACCTCCAGGCTGTGTAAGGGTTATTTAACCAAGAAAAGTGATGTTCTGCATCAGATGACCTGGCCTCCACAATCACCTGATCTCAACCCAATTGAGATGGTTTGGGATGAGTTGGACCGCAGAGTGAAGGGAAAAGCAGGCAACAAGTGCTCAGCATATGTGGGTACCCGTTCAAGACTGTTGGAAAATCATTCCTCATGAAACTGTTTGAGAGAATGCCAAGAGTGTGCAAAGCTGTCAAGGCAAAGGGTGGGTGCTTTGAAGAATCTAAAATATATTTTGATTTGTTTAACACTTTGGTTACTACATATGTGTTATTTCATAGTTTTGATGTCTTCACTATTATTCTACAATGTAGAAAATAGTAAAAAAATAAAGAAACCCTTTAAATGAGCACCGAGTGGCGCAGCGGTCGAAGGCACTGCATCTCAGTGCAAGAGGCATCTCTATAGTACCTGGTTCGGATCTAGGCTGTATCACATCCAGCCGTAATTGGAAGTCCCATAGGGCGGCGCACAATTGGCCCAGCGTTGGCCGGAGTAGGCCGTCATTGTAAATAATTATTTGTTCTTAGCTGATTTGCCTAGTTAAATAAATAAATAAAGGTTCAATTAGTAGGTGTATCCAAACTTTTGACTGGTCCTGTATGTTTATAACTCTTTCCTCGACTAGACTGTACTTTATTCATTTGGATACCAACAAGGGGGGGAAAATGTATCTTTTCAAGTACCTTTTTTATTTTTTATGGTATGTGTGATCAGTTCAATACTCCACTATGTTTTCCAACCTGGTCTCAGAGCAGTTAATATTATTCCGTACGTAATCCAATAACCTCCATTTAAAGGGAAAGGAAAGAGGGATACCTAGTCAGTTGTACAACTGAATGCATTCAACTGAAATGTGTCTTACGCATGAATCAGAGGTGTGGGGGGATGCCATAATCGACATCCACCTCTTCGGCGCCCGGGGAAGAGTTGGTTAACATTTAGCTAACTAGGCTAGGGGTTAGAGTTACATTTAGGAGTTGGGTTAAGGTTAGAGTTGGGGGAAAGGTTAGCTAACATGCTAGGTAGTTGAAAAGTTGCCAAAGTTTTCCGTGATGAGAATCAAACTTGTTGCTAGACGTTCATGTTATACGTCCACCCAACCACCCTACTTTAGTTTTTGCCGTAAGTAACCATCAGTCTTCTGTAACCATACCAAATCATACTAATTTGAGTGTCTCAGATTTACATTTACTAGGTTACGTCTAGTCTATAGACCAGGCTGTATTTTCAGGAGCATAGATGTTCAGGACGAGTACTAAAACAATTCCAAATGTACAATTATGATGCCTATATGCTTGGTCAAAAAATGCACAAATACAGTTTCTCACCAGGTTTGTTGCCCACACAAACTTCCCTTATTTACATGTTTGGTTGTAGGCACCTTTTTCAACATTTCTGAGTACTCTGTAGGTTCACACTTCTGTGAGCAACAAAGACTGACAACATGGAAAGCCCAGATCCGTCCCTGCTCCAAGGCTTGCTAACTGCATCCTAAGGGCTTGTAAATAAGCATTTCACTGTAAGGTGAAGGTAAGAGGTAATGCAGCAATGGACAGGTTTGTGAGTGACGCCAAAGTGTTGCTAGGTAACGGACGATCAATCCATCCTAACCCATACAAGGGAAGTAAAACAAGGCCTTTTTCCTCTACCGCTGAGGATTGTGGGGAAATAATGTTTGATTTGATATATTACAAACATAGTCTAGGACAGTTGTGGGATGCGATAGATACCAAATTAATACAACCACTAGCATAAAAAAAAAATTTAAGCAATGAGCCTGACGCAACAAATCATAACGTTTAGCTTAAAATGTTGATAAACTATTAGGCTATTTCTTCATATTGCGCACATTAGCAGGAAAACACGTTTCTCAAATGTGACGCGAATGCGATTACGCATATAATGCTTTTATCATAAAGGCGCATTTTTATGGTGAAAATTATCTTAACCAAACTTGAAAGTCACGCGCTGCATATGTATGCCAATTAGGCTCTACACCTGTTGTAAAGCGGATTAATGTGCTTCATTTTAATAAGTTATTTGGCCACTTTAGTTGTGATACAAACCTTATCAAAACATATAAGCCTATGGGCTAGGAGACGTGAGGTATGAGACTATGATTTGAAAAAGTTGAAAAATAAAGGCATGGCTGTTTTTTGCCTTAAACTGGGCATTATTCACAAGTGAATGATGGAAAGTATTCAGACCCCTTTATTTTTCCACATTTTGTTGTTACCTTACAGCCTTATTCAAAAATGTATTACATTTTTTTCCCCCTCATCAATCTACACACAATACCCCATTAATGACAGAGCAAAAACAGGTTTAGATATTTTAGCAAATTTATTAAAAAACTTTTTTTTTTAATTAACCTAAGTATTCAGACCCTTTACTCAGTACTTTGTTGAAGCACCTTTGGCAGTGATTACAGCCTTGATTCTTCTTGGGTGTGGCACTCCTGTATTTGGCGAGTTTCTACCATTTTTCTCTGCAGATCCTCTCAAGCTCTGTCAGATAGCTGCATAGCCATTTTCAGGTCTCTCCGGATCAGGTTCAAGTCCGGGCTCTGGCTGGGCCACTCAAGGACATTCAGAGACTTGTATCGAAGCCACTCCTGCGTTGTCTTGGCTGTTTGCTTAGCGTTGTTGTCCTGTTTGAAGGTGAACCTTCACCCAGTCTGAGGTCCTGAGTGCTCTGGAGCAGCTTTTCATCAAGGATCTCTGTAATTTGCTCCATTCATCTTTCCCTCGATCCTGACTAGTCTCCCAGTTCCTGCCGCTTGTCGTGGAAAATTGCAAGATTATGTTATAATGTTATAATGATTATGTTATAATGTCAGTTTAAGTTGAGAGAGGTGTATCTTGGCTATAAAATATCTTTGTACTTTTCTGTTGGTACTTCTCAACGGTTCATTAGAAATAGTGAATTGTTGAAAGTCAAATGCTATTGCAAAGCTTATTATTATTAAAGATGTAGTTTAAGTATAACTCTGACTGGTGTGTAGTTTGTAACTCCTCATTTGGTAAAGCAGAAATATGCCACCACACGCTGAAAAACATCCACACGCCATGATGCTGCCACCACGTTTCACCGTAGGGATGGTGCCAGGTTTCCTCCAGACATGATGCTTGGCATTCAGGCAAAATAGTTCAATATTGGTTTCATCAGACCAGAAAATCTTGTTTCTCATGGTCTGAGAGTCTTTAGGTGCCTTTTGGCAAACTCCAAGCGGGTTGTCATGTGCCTTTTACTGAGGAGTGCCTTCCGTCTGGCCACTCTATCATAAAGGCCTGATTGGAGGAGTGCTGCAGAGATGGTTGTCCTTCTGGAAGGTTCTCCCATCTCCACAGAGGAACTCTGAAGCTCTGTCCATCGGGTTCTTGGTCACCTCCCTGATCAAGGCTCTTCTCCCCCGATTGCCCAGTTTGGCTGGATTTACCACAGGTCGACTCCACTCAAGTTGTTGAAACATCTCAAGGATGATCAATGGAAAAAGGAAAATGTCTAAAAACCTGTTTTTGCTTTGTCATTATGGGGTATTGTGTGTAGATTGAGGGGGGGGGGAGATTTAATCAATTTTAGAATAACGCTGTAATGTAACAAAATGTGGAAAAAAGGTAAAGGGTCTGAATACTTTCTGAATGGACTGTAGGTGATTTGATGATGTTGAAATGTTGAAGTTGAAATGGTACTGGAATAGTGGAGGCAGCTCCTGTTTTCTTTGCGACTTGCCTAATTCACAGTGATGCTTAACAATGTCACTTATGTTATCCAATAATTTTTCAGTGGGGACTATTTTTTCATGTTTCATGAGCTCAGTAAGCCTACTACTGCCTATTTTCTCATCACTCTAGGCATTTTCATTCATTGTCGTCAACAAAGTTATCAGCAAATAACATAACTTTGATATGTTATGTCGGTATTGCACCCAGTTTCATCTAGAATCATAGTTATATTCTCCAGCCCTCCCAATAGTAAACCAAGTGGCAGTGCTGTCATTGACTAGCCTCACAATGCCGCCTGATCATGCAAGCTTACATTAAATGCTGCACGGTTTAAATGTAAGCTTGTCGGATCAGGCCATTTAGCGAAGCTAGTCATTGACTGGAATATATTAAGGATTGTGGCTGTCAGCTGCAGTTTGTTGCCTGGTAGTTTTTATGCTTGTCATCATTCTAATAAAATGGTTTATCGTTACAAGTACTGCTTCAGCTTTCAAAAGGACCAAGCTACATCTTCCCTGGACTGAATCGGGAGAATGCTTCTCCGTGCATGCTTCAGCCTCTGATTTTGCCAGTCAGGGTGGTCATACCACAACTACTAGTGCCAATCACAGATCTCCCTTCATGGTTGTATCTTCCAAACAGTCGGATATCATTCTACACCAATCAACGTGATCATCGTTCATTGGTTGTCGCACGGCCATGCCACTGATAACTTAACCTGAAGTTGCTCACAAGCTCTCGTCACTAAACGTGTCACCACTGAGCATTTTTTTATTTAAATAGGCAAGTCAGTTAAGAACAATTTCTTATTTACAATGATGGCCTACCCTGGCCAATCCCGGACGATGCTGGGCCAATTGTGTACCGCCCTATGGGACTCCCAATCACGGCTGGATGCGATACAGCCTGGATTTGAAACAGGGACTGTAGTGATGCCCCTTGTACTGAGATGAGGTGCCTTAGACCGCTGCGCCACTCGGGAGCCCACTCTGGGACATCATGTCTCTTGTCATTTTTACATTTTAGTCATTTACCAGACGCTTTTATCCAAAGTGATTTACAGTAAGTGAATTAATCTAAAGATGGCTAGATGAGACAACTACATATCACAGTCGTAGTAAGTACATTTCTTTTCAATACAGAAGTTATCAGCAAAGTCCGTGCTAGTAGGAAAAGACAAGATCAATTGTATTTATTTATTTAACTGAGATTGTAGTAGTAGTAATTTGATACTGTATATGTATATTATAAATACATCATATGCGACTTGCAAATAAGCCTTAGCAATTAGCCTATTAAAATGTTTGACTCCATAATGATAATTTGCAATATGCAAAAGACTATGGTTGAGTTACAGTAATAGGCAATGAAGACATGTCTGAGAATGGATTCTAAATACAAGTGTATTTAATTACTTTGTAAAATTAATCGATTCACATGCAAGATTACTTGAGTGCTCATTCAACTCATTTGGATTTTCATGACACCATTGAGTTGACGATTTGTCAAATCGTATCTTCATTTGGAAGTATAGCGTATTCTAGTACTTTCATTTTCGAAGGGGTGCGCTAACGTCATGCTATCTCATAGCTATTATCTTCGATGTTGTGTCATTGACCTTTTCAGCATCTTCAAATTAAATTTACATCCAAATTACTATAGCTGGATTTGTTGTCTCCACGTAGGGTTTATTTCATCACTCCTATGCATTGTTATTACAAGCTCAATAACAACCCAACCCAACTAACAACGGTTGGTCCCACAGTGACCACTTTGTAGAAATTTATTAAGGCTGCTCTGCAATGGTTTCCACCAAGTTGGTTCCCTTGATGCTAGTACGCAGAGTTAATTTGGCAAGTGCATTTCCTTGATTGGCACTCAGTTATTCATGCAGCACTTGCTCAGGTGCCTATTCATGGCTGTACCTATAGTTTCCTATGGTCATGTTGCAACAGATCATCTCGGAATGTGCCTGGGTGATCTCAGGCACATCTCAGGTGTTGTCATGTGTTGCTGCCATGACATGTTGTTGTCTTAAGATCTCTCTCTATGTAGTGTTGTTGTCTCTTGTTGTGATGTGTGTTTTGTCCAATATTTTGATTTAATTTATTTTTAATCCCAGCCCCCATCCCCGCAGGAGGGCTTTTGCCTTTTGGTAGGCCATCATTGTAAATAATAATTTGTTCTTAACCAATTTGCTTAACCAGTTCTTAACCAGTTCTTAACCAATTTGCCTCGTTAAAGGTTAAATCAAATAAAAATCTCAGTCAGGATTTTACTACCGGTCCATGTGCAATTGGGGGTTTAGTAGTTTGCAGGCTATTACTCTTAAATTATTACATTACGGATAATGGTAAATAAATAGTGGGGCCTCAACTCATTGGCCTAGTGGCTGCATCACGTCGCAATCAAGGCTAATCACAATTTTTCATGATTACGGGTTTCAGTTGCACCTATTATAGCTTGCATAAACACTCAATCCTGTCCTTATGCTACTATAACTTCTCGCTCGACCTCTTCTCCACATCATCCTCTGTCGCTCACCCCTCCCAACTTGCCTTGTCTGGTTCTGGCTTGCGTATCAAATCTCTACTGCATAAAACTGTACTTTTCAACGTCTATGTTACACTGACCATTCTTTCAGAATTGGGCCGCAACCACAGCAGCCATGCAAGGTGTAGGCTATCCACCCACACTCTCCAGCAACTAGGTTGATTGGTCATCCTCTGCCTGCCTTTCATACATTAGGCTCAATAAATCAGCCTTCTTCATGGCTCCACGGTACCTTAAGTTATAGTTATTCATAGCTATGTCATTTCATGCCAATTATAATTAGTCATGCATATAGCATTGGGGGTCATTCATTATCGCTTCATTCATATAATTCCATAGCCACATTAGTTTGTGAGTATCCAATTTCAAACACGTCATTTGTAATGATTTAATATAGTGAACAATTTGCGGTTATGCAGCTAGGTACTCTGCAGGCATGCATTTCCCTATTTCCTCACAATAGAGCATGTGTGTTAGGGTTCTATGTACAAACACGTGTACAGTCGTGGCCAAAAGTTGAGAATGACACAAATATTAATTTACACAAAGTTTGCTGCTTCAGTATCTTTAGATATTTTTGTCAGATGTTACTATGGAATACTGAAGTATAATTACAAGCATTTCATAAATGTCAAAGGCTTTTGACAATTACATGAAGTTGATACAAAGAGTCAATATTTGCAGTGTTGACCCTTCTTTTTCAAGACCTCTGCAATCCGCCCTGGCATGCTGTCAATTAACTTCTAGGCCACATCCTGACTGATGGCAGCCCACTCTTGCATAATCAATTATTGGAGTTTGTCAGAATTTGAGTTTGTTTGTCCACCCGCCTCTTGAGGCTTGACCACAAGTTCTCAATGGGATTAAGGTCTGTGGTGTTTCCTGGCCATGGACCCAAAATATCGATGTTTTGTTCCCCGAGCCACTTAGTTATCACTTTTGCCTTATAGCAAGGTGCTCCATCATGCTGGAAAGGCATTGTTCGTCACCAAACTGTTCCTGGATGGTTGAGAGAAGTTGCTCTCGGAGGATGTGTTGGTACCATTCTTTATTCATGGCTGTGTTCTTAGGCAAAATTGTGAGTGAGCCCACACCCTTGGCTGAGAAGCAACCCCAAACATGAATGGTCTCAGGCTGCTTTACTGTTGGCATGACACAGGACTGATGGTAGCGCTCACCTTGTCTTCTCCAGACAAGCTTTTTTCCCGGATGCCCCAAACAATCAGAAAGGGGATTCATCAGAGAAAATGACTTTACCCCAGTCCTCAGCACTCTAATCCCTGTACCTTTTGCAGAATATCAGTCTGTCCCTGAAGAGAAGTGGCTTCTTTGCTGCTATTCTTGACACCAGGCCATCCTCCAAAAGTCTTCAGCTCACTGTGCGTGCAGATGCTCTCACACCTGCCTGCTGCTATTCCTGAGCAAGCTCATTCTCAACTTTTGGCCACGACTGTAGCATTTGGCTGAGTTCTACGTAGATGTAGCATTTCACCTAAACACACCAGCAGATGGCTTTGTTCAGTTAGTCTGTCCTCGATTGAAAGGTGTACCACCACGGTGGTCAAAACACTTAAGACACACCCTATCTCCTCAGCCCTCAAATTAAGTGGACACTGATGACGTATCATGACGTCTGATGAGTATACACTTGCAGGGTGAGGGAGGAAGGAATGATTTTTTACATTTTTTAAAAATTAACAAATCAATACAGGAAGTACATGTGGGAACACAAGTATATATAAATAATATACAAAGTACAATTGGGCTAGGGGCGGGGCTAGGGGGTACAATATCACATTACACAAGGACCTTAAGGGACATACATACATTTATAATATAACAGCTTTTTTGTTAGTAGAGTATTTAATTGTCTTAAAATACAGTTCAATTTATTTTTGTAAGGTAAGAAAATGTGTTGTTTTGTTTGTAAATTTACATTTGTAAATATGAAATTTGGCCAAAAGAATAATGAAATTAATTACATTAAAATGTTTTAGCTTATTTCTATCGTAGGTAAAGAATCCAAGCAGTACTTCTCTCCACAATAGTGTAAGATCTTCATAAATGTGTTCAATTATAAATCTGATGTCTTGCCACAGTTTTCTTACATGAATACAATGCCAAAAAAGATGCAACTGTTTCTGGGTGGTCATTACAAAAGGAACAATTTGAGTTGATGTTTTCCTTAAACTTCTTCATATAGTGGTTGGCAGGATAATATTTATGAATAATTTTAAAGGAAACCTCCTTAATTTTGTTAACAAGTAGGTATGTGTGGCAACATTCATATTTTTTAGGCTTAGGTATCAGTGTTATTAACCCCTGGCTCATTTTAGGAGGGAGAACATTGTTTTTAATACTCTCTAAAAAGACTTCAAATAGGAAGGGAGCTACTTGTTCAGAAAATAATTTGTAAAATTCTGATGTAATTCCATCAACACCTGGTGATTTATTGTTCTTTAGATGTTTGATAGACTTTATAATCTCTTTAACTTTGATGGGTTCATCACACGGTTTAGATTCTATATCACCGATAGAGTGAACATTATTCAGTGAGTCAAAAAACATATCTGTGGATTCCTGACAGTACGTAGATCTATACAATTTTCTGTAAAAATTGCTACTGTATTTAGCGATTCATTTTTGGTCATCTGTAAGAACACCATCAATGTTTAACTTATGGATAGTGTTATTTGTAGAGTGAAATTTCTCAAGTCTAAAGAAATAGGATGAATTCTGTTCTCCCTCCTCAATCCATTTTTTTCCTAGATCTAATAAAGTCTCCTTCTGCTTTTAATATATACACTGCTCAAAAAAATAAAGGGAACACTAAAATAACACATCCTAGATCTGAATGAATGAAATATTCTTATTAAATACTTTGTTTACATAGTTGAATGTGCTGACAACAAAATCACACAAAAATGATCAATGGAAATCAAATTTATCAACCCATGGAGGTCTGGATTTGGAGTCACACTCAAAATTAAAGTGGAAAACCACACTACAGGCTGATCCAACTTTGATGTAATGTCCTTAAAACAAGTCAAAATGAGGCTCAGTAGTGTGTGTGGCCTCCACGTGCCTGTATGACCTCCCTACAACGCCTGGGCATGTTCCTGATGAGGTGGCGGATGGTCTCCTGAGGATCTCCTCCCAGACCTGGACTAAAGCATCCGCCAACTCCTGGACAGTCTGTGGTGCAACGTGGCGTTGGTGGATGGAGCGAGACATGATGTCCCAGATGTGCTCAATTGGATTCAGGTCTGGGGAACGGGCGGGCCAGTCCATAGCATCAATGCCTTCCTCTTGCAGGAACTGCTGACACACTCCAGCCACATGAGGTCTAGCATTGTCTTGCATTAGGAGGAACCCAGGGCCAACCGCACCAGCATATGGTCTCACAAGGGGTCTGAGGATCTCATCTCGGTACCTAATGGCAGTCAGGCTACCTCTGGCGAGCACATGGAGGGCTGTGCGGCCCCCCAAAGAAATGCCACCCCACACCATGACTGACCCACCGCCAAACCGGTCATGCTGGAGGATGTTGCAGGCAGCAGAACGTTCTCCACGGCGTCTCCAGACTCTGTCACGTCTGTCACATGTGCTCATGTGCTCAGTGTGAACCTGCTTTCATCTGTGAAGAGCACAGGGCGCCAGTGGCGAATTTGCCAATCTTGGTGTTCTCTGGCAAATGCCAAACGTCCTGCACGGTGTTGGGCTGTAAGCACAACCCCCACCTGTGGACGCCGGGCCCTCATACCACCCTCATGGAGTCTGTTTCTGACCGTTTGAGCAGACACATGCACATTTGTGGCCTGCTGGAGGTCATTTTGCAGGGCTCTGGCAGTGCTCCTCCTTGCACAAAGGCGGAGGTAGCGGTCCTGCTGCTGGGTTGTTGCCCTCCTACGGCCTCCTCCACGTCTCCTGATGTACTGGCCTGTCTCCTGGTAGCGCCTCCATGCTCTGGACACTACGCTGACAGACACAGCAAACCTTCTTGCCACAGCTCGCATTGATGTGCCATCCTGGATGAGCTGCACTACCTGAGCCACTTGTGTGGGTTGTAGACTCCGTCTCATGCTACCACTAGAGTGAAAGCACCGCCAGCATTCAAAAGTGACCAAAACATCAGCCAGGAAGCATAGGAACTGAGAAGTGGTCTGTGGTCACCACCTGCAGAACCACTCCTTTATTGGGGGTGTCTTGCTAATTGCCTATAATTTCCACCTTTTGTCTATTCCATTTGCACAACAGCATGTGAAATGTATTGTCAATCAGTGTTGCTTCCTAAGTGGACAGTTTGATTTCACAGAAGTGTGATTGACTTGGAGTTACATTGTGTTGTTTAAGTGTTCCCTTTCATTTTTTTGAGCAGTGTATATACAGTGGGGCAAAAAAGTATTTAGTCAGCCACCAATTGTTCAAGTTCTCCCACTTAAAAAGATGAGAGAGGCCTGTAATTTTCATCATAGGTACACTTCAACTATGACAGACAAAATGAGAAAAAAAATCCAGAAAATCACATTGTAGGATTTTTAATTAATTAATTTGCAAATTATGGTGGAAAATAAGTATTTGGTCACCTACAAACAAGCAAGATTTCTGGCTCTCACAGACCTGTAACTTCTTCTTTAAGAGGCTCCTCTGTCCTCCACTCGTTACCTGTATTAATGGCACCTGTTTGAACTTGTTATCAGTATAAAAGACACCTGTCCACAACCTCAAACAGTCACACTCCAAACTCCACTATGGCCAAGACCAAAGAGCTGTCAAAGGACACCAGAAACAAAATTGTAGACCTGCACCAGGCTGGGAAGACTGAATCTGCAATAGGTAAGCAGCTTGGTTTGAGGAAATCAACTGTGGGAGCAATTATTAGGAAATGGAAGACATACAAGACCACTGATAATCTCCCTCGATCTGGGGCTCCACGCTAGATCTCACCCCGTGGGGTCAAAATGATCACAAGAACGGTGAGCAAAAATCCCAGAACCACACGGGGGGACCTAGTGAATGACCTGCAGAGAGCTGGGACCAAAGTAACAAAGCCTACCATCAGTAACACACTACGCCGCCAGGGACTCAAATCCTGCAGTGCCAGACGTGTCCCCCTGCTTAAGCCAGTACATGTCCAGGCCCGTCTGAAGTTTGCTAGAGAGCATTTGGATGATCCAGAAGAAGATTGTGAGAATGTCATATGGTCAGATGAAACCAAAATAGAACTTTTTGGTAAAAACTCAACTCGTCGTGTTTGGAGGACAAAGAATGCTGAGTTGCATCCAAAGAACACCATACCTACTGTGAAGCATGGGGGTGGAAACATCATGCTTTGGGGCTGTTTTTCTGCAAAGGGACCAGGACGACTGATCCGTGTAAAGGAAAGAATGAATGGGGCCATGTATCGTGAGATTTTGAGTGAAAACCTCCTTCCATCAGCAAGGGCATTGAAGATGAAACGTGGCTGGGTCTTTCAGCATGACAATGATCCCAAACACACCGCCCGGGCAATGAAAGAGTGGCTTCGTAAGAAGCATTTCAAGGTCCTGGAGTGGCCTAGCCAGTCTCCAGATCTCAACCCCATAGAAAATCTTTGGAGGGAGTTGAAAGTCCGTGTTGCCCATGTCATGACGTCGCCTGCTTGGGTATTGCAAACCCCATCCCCTTCTCCCTGCCTTTCCCTGCCCCTTCAACCCATGCTGTGGTAACAGAGAGACGTCGTAAATTCCTGAGAATCTCTTCATGGCCCAACAGTATTAGACAGAGGGTAAACTTTCAGGACAAAGGAATTTTCTCCCACCTCACAGAACTTGAGGTACAAACATATTTCATGTTCCTGCAAAAGTATAAAAGATCGGTGGAGAGTCCAGCTATTAACATGCCCATTGGCCACCACGTGGGAAACTCATGAGAGACTGTGGGACTACATTACCCTACCGCTGTTTATATAATAACCTCAGATATGAGGTTTACATCTGTTTGTTGTATAAAATGAATGAGTGAGTATGATACTGTTTGTATAATTGTGTAATATGATTTTGGACTGTTTAATTAAGAAAAATACAAATCCCTTTTTGATTTGAACTAAACCCGAGGACCCGCCCCTGAGCCAGTTGGGTCAGACATACAAGGACAGCCCCTTCCTGCTATCTGAATAAAAGTCGACTCTGAGAAATTACCATTAGACCATGTTTTCTCGCCATGGGGAGAACGAAGGTTAAGGTAACATTGCTGAATCTTTAACCATACCACGTGGTTAAACTCTTATACGAATAAGAACAAGTTTTGATATTGACTACTAGTCTGCAGCTAGGAATTCGGTATCATTGAACGCGAAGAAAGACAACCGCCGAAACATCCATTCTATAACGAATGTCACTCTGAACTATCCACAATAACCGAGACAGAAGGAACTCCAACCAAAACTAACTTCTCTCCAACTATCAAGACGACACACACCGAGCGTAACTATATATATATTGATTGCAATTGTTCCCGAATGAGTGAGCGTTCATGTGTAAGGATTAGCATGTCAATTGTTATAATTGTGAACTCTGTAGTGAATTCTTAGTCGAACGCAACTTTCCCTTTGTCTAACAAGCCGCTATGCCGGTTCAGCCCACTAGGGCATATTTCTACCATCATTTCATGTAACTATTTTAAGTTTGTTTGTTTGTTTATGCATTTCTGTGAATTAATTAGTTAGTAATAAATAAATGATTTAAGACAATTGATGTATGGATGACTCATAGTGAAGACTGGGTTCGTGCAGATAATCAACAATTTACGACGTTTGGAATGAGACTAACGTGAGGTAAAAATAAATAAATCATTAATCAGAAGACTATTGATCAGATATGAAAATATCTGAAAGGTTATATTGGGAAATTATAACTTTGTAATCTAATAACTTTCCCTGGTGCCCTCGAATTCATAGTTAATTAGTTACGTTATTACTCAAGTGATCGCGTAATCCCTAATTACAGGAATCTTTGATAAAAACTATAAGTCTTCAATTTAACGATAGCAAAGACACAACACCCAGCAACAGCCCCAAAACATCACTGCTCTAGAGGAGATCTGCATGGAGGAATGGGCCAAAATACCAGCAACAGTGTGTGAAAACCTTGTGAAGACTTACAGAAAACGTTTGACCTCTGTCATTGCCAACAAAGGGTATATAACAAAGTATTGAGAAACTTTTGTTATTGATCAAATAATTATTTTCCACCATAATTTGCAAATAAATTCATTAAAAATCCTACAATGTGATTTTCTGGATTTTTTTTTCTCATTTTGTCTGTCATTGTTGAAGTGTACCTATGATGAAAATTACAGGCCTCTCATCTTTTTAAGTGGGAGAACTTGCACAATTGGTGGCTGACTAAATACTTTTTTGCCCCACTGTATTATCCAGATTATTTTGTAACTCAATCAGTTCCATCTTCTCCTCCCCCGAGAGGCCGGCTGGGGACCTCTGAGAAAGGTCTTAGCAAGATTACTACCATATTTTCTGAGGTATTTGGACACCTCAAATTTAAAGAGCTCCCAGTTCTTGCAATAAGATTTTTCTTCACAAGCCCTTTCCCAAAAGTGTGAAAGCAGATCTTTAACCTCAAACTTAACTATATCATTATAGTCATCCAGTAGGATGCTCTACCAAGGTTAGTATCAGGGGTAAATATTTTGATATTAATGTAAATGGCCCTATGGTCTGTGAGGGGAGTAGTAGAGATATTTGTAGTAACACACTCACTATCAATACATTTGGATATAAGCCAAAAATCTATTCTGGATTGTCTGGAACCTGTTTTGTTACTCCAAGTGAATGATCTGTCGGCTGGAAACCTCTCTCTCCATGTAAGATCAAACTTTTCCATAAAAAGTATTAAACCCAAATTCTGATTGGTTGGCCTGCCGCCCAATAAAGTATATGTTTGTCTATAGATTCAAGCAACTCATCATTCTCATGTGAAGGAATGATTTTTTAAATGGAATTTCCGGCCAAGGGTGGTCCAGTTAAAAAAAATATATCAAAAAAGGAATGATTTTTTAAATGGACCACCCTTGGCCGGAATTTCGTCACTTGTTCATCCCGCAATAATTGTGTTTTCAGCCACCGGTAGCTTGTGGGCGCTTTATATGTGCTACAATCAATTATTTGTGCATGTCTACTTACATTAAATATATAATTATTAATGTACGCCTACTGTATGATAGCTAGCAAATGAATTAGCTAACTAACTTTAGCCTGCCTAGCTGTGTGACGACCCTCCCACTCTGTCCGCCGTATTCTCTCTTTGTTCTTGTTTCCTTATTAGGATGCCGGTGGGCGGAGTTGGGAGGGTCGTCAGCTACATGGGAAACACCTGGGCCGGGTGTCTCCCAGGATAAATACACCACTTCCCCAGTAATGGAGGAGACTCTCGCCATGCAGACACCTTTATAGATTTTGTTGTGCATCTTGGTGGTTTGCTTTGGCACCTTTCAACACCCTGCATTATCACATTCATGCTAAACACTCACTTACACTACTGATTACACACACACACACCATTGTATATTGTACTTAGTTTACTTTATTTAATAAATATATGTTTAGTTATTCCTTGTCTCTCTTTTGTTATGGGCTTTGAGCCGGTTCGTGCGGGCTGGAACTTCTGTAGAAGGAAAATGTTTTACGATACGTGTTTGTGCCGTCATGTGCATTAGTAGCACAATTTAACTTATTTGTTTTTACTTTTATGTTGACGTTGAGGTTTACATTTTTGGCTGACTTTTCTTAGCGGATGTACAATCGTTGAATTGAATTATGGGGAGCTTCAGGCCCCGGAGTGAACATAATTGTAGACTCGCAAAGCTGACTAAAAACGAGGGCTTATGTTGCAAAATTCCCTTGCTTGGCTAATCATTTGGAATGCCCGCCAAGATGGCGACGGAGATTCCCCCAAGGTCATAGGGCGAGGGTAAGTGGAAGAGGGTGTGTCTTAAGTGTTTGAACGAAGTCCATGTGTGTTCTGTGCATATAAAAACATTGATTTGAGAAGCAAACTGTTTAGGAGTCTATTGGTTTAATTTACTGAAGCAACCACTGGGTAATAGTTTAAGTAAACTTAGACATTTTAATTTGCTGTCTAATACCACAAATTGCTTTATATCGTGTTTCAAAATGCCTCACCCAAACATTTGATTGAACTTTTGGAAAGCCTTTTCACCTACCAGCATATAAAATTGGCTTACTTTTTTCCTGAACAGAACAATGTCACAACAGTGTAGTTTTGGTTATAAGTAAGCGTGTCACTGTTAGTCTACACATGTTTAAGAAAAATGTGACGAATAACATTTTATTTGATATTGGGTCGGGTTCATTTAATTAATAAATTGCTCTTCCTGGAAAATGACAGTAATAACAAGTGTACTGTAATGTTTTACTCAAATACCAAAAGGAGGGACTTATTTTGATAACATTAAACAGGAAGTTTGAAATTAGGTGTTGCTGGTGTACGGGTCCGTGCAGAAGCATCATTGACAAGCCAACTCCGTTTGCTATGTTTTCTGAAGTTATTTTACATTCCGCAATCAGCACATTATTAGCGAGAGCTAGTCCTGTTTCGATATGGTGATTAGTTGGTCTGTACGTTAGCAAGCAAAGATAGCTACTTTAGCCTGTTCTGCCACAATGGTGACTGATAATCTGAAATATTTGAAATAAAAAATGTATTTTTTTTTGTCGTGTCAGTGAATGACAGATTGCTATAGCATATGTGGTTATCTGATACGTAAAATACCTAACTAACGTTATCCATGCAATGTAAAATCTGGCAGGCGTCAGCAGCGCTGCTCTGCAATGGTTTCAGGCGTCAGCAACGCCTGGGCACAGGAAGATCTTTGCATAACGACAGTCTAAATTCATTATTTTGTAACCTTAGCTAGCTAACATCGGTATGGCCTAGCTAGGCAGCCTGTCATGTCAGTAAAACCCGTTTCACTTTTTACTCATTTTCTAACGTTAATCAGTCACTGCAAGTGATTTCAAATACGGATTGTTCAATTATTGAACTGGAATCAAACTAGTTAATTCAATGTAACGTTATATCCTATGTCTGCCCGCTCAGACTGTGGCGGAAGCTCTGTCTAAACGCAAGTACGCCTCGCAAGCGATACAGTTTTGGAAAAATATGGAACGTAACTTTGATATCAGTGACAAATAATTTTCTAAACACAAAAGATTAAATTACTATAGACTATGGCTAGCGTTCCTACACGGCCATATTTCCATTTTACATCGCTTGTTTACAGAGTCGGCGACTACCTGTGCTAATTAGCTATCTGCATCTGAACACCTGTGTGTAACGGAAGGATGCCACAAACATGTAACTGAAAAATGGTCAACTTTCCACTGTGTAAAGTAAGTGTATATTTTGCATTTCTGAAAGTGTGACATGAAAGTAGAGGGCTTTGCTTCTAGAACCGTATCGCAGTTGAGAATCTATTCACGTTTAATTCCTTGGACTAATGGAGAAGACTTCTTTAGTATATTATTGGGCTCAATCAAGCATTCTGATTAACAGATGTCACTGCTAACTTAGTTCTGATCGTTTGCCTCGAGTCAAAATGTGCCCATAAGTTACCTACCTCATTGGTTAGAAAGCGCTAGTTAGCTAACTCTGACCAGAGGGGTATACTACAAAAGCCTGTTCAATTAGTGAGCTAGCCAGCTAACTTTGATAAACAACCAAACATAACTATTGCTTTTCAGATTGTAAGGAACATAATTTGCATATGTGTTTTGGGTTGTTGAGTCAATTAGACGATGCCCATTATAAGCAACCACAAAAAAATAAGTATTTTTTTTTATTTCATCTTTATTTAACCAGGTAGGCCAGTTGAGAACAAGTTCTAATTTACAACTGCGACCTGGCCAAGCTAAAGCAAAGCAGTGTGACAAACACCACCAGAGTTACACATGGGATAAACAAAACGTACAGTCAATAACGCAATAGAAAAATCTATATACAGTGTGTGCAAATGTAGTAAGATTGGGAGGTGAGGCAATAAATAGGCCATAGTGGCGAAATAATTACAATTTAGCATTAACACTGGAGTGATAGATGTGCAAGTAGAGATACTGGGGTGCAAAAATAAATAACAATATGGGGATGAGTTAGTTGGGTGGGCTATTTACAGATGGGCTGTGTACAGGTGCAGTGATCGGTAAGCTGCTCTGACAGCTGATGCTTAAAGTTCGTGATTTTTGCAATTCGTTCCAGTCGTTGGCAGCAGAGAACTGGAAGGAAAGGCAGCCAAAGGAGGAGTTGGCTTTGGGGATGACCAGTGAAATATACCTGCTGGAGCGCGTGCTACGGGTGGGTGTTGCTATGGTGACCAGTAAGCTGAGATGAAAAACCCTGCCTTATCTAGCAAAGATGACCTGGAGCCAGTGGATTTGGCAACGAATAGTAAGCGAGGGCCAGCCAATGAGAGCATACAGGTTGCAGTGGTGGGTGGTATATGGGGCTTTGGTGACAAAACGGATGGCCCTGTGATAGACTACATCTAATTTGCTGAGTAGTGTTGGAGGCTATTTTGTAAATGACATCGCCGAAGTCAAGGATCAGTAGGATAGTCAGTTTTACGAGGGTATGTTTTGCGGCATAAGTGAAGGAGACTGTTGCGAAATAGGAAGCTGATTCTATATTTAATTTTGGATTGGAGATGCTTAATGTGAGTCTGGAAGGAGAGTACAGTTTAACCAGACACCTAGGTATTTATAGTTGTCCACATATTCTAAGTCAGAACTGTCCAGAGTAGTGATGCTAGTCGGGCGATCGGTTGAAAAGCATGCATTTAGTTTTACTAGCATTTTACTAGAATTTAAGAGTTGGAGGCCACGGAAGGAGTGTTGTATGGCATTGAAGCTTGTCTGGAGGTTTAACAGTGTCAAAAGGGCCAGAAGTATACAGAATTGTGTCATCTGCATAGAGGTGGATCAGAAAATCACCAGCAGCAAGCGCGACATTGATATATACAGAGAAAAGAGTCGGCCCGAGAATTGAACCCTGTGGCACCCCCATAGAGACTGCCAGAGGTCTGGACAACAGGCCCTCCGATTTGACACTGAATTCTATCTGAGAAGTAGTTGGTGAACCAGGCGAGGCAGTCATTTTAGAAGCCAAGGCCATTGAGTCTGCCGATAAGAATGCGGTGATTGAGAGAGTCGAAAGCCTTGGCCAGGTCGATGAAGACTGCTGCATGGTACTATTTTTTACCAATGGCGGTTATGATATTGTTTAGGACCTTGAGCGTGGCTGAGGTGCACACATGACCAGCTCCTAAACCAGATTGCATAGGGGAGAATGTATGGTGGTGTTCGAAATGGTCTGTGATCTGTTTGTTAACTTGGCTTTCGAAGACTTTAGAAAGGCAGGGCAGGATGGATATAGGTCTGTAACAGGATGGCCGTGGCAGCTTTCCAATCTTTAGGGATATCGATACGATACGAAAGAGAGGTTGAACAGGCTAGTAATAGGGGTTGCAACAATTGCGGCGGATTATTTTAGAAAGAGTGTCCAGATTGTCTAGCCCACCTGATTTATAGGGGTCCGGATTGTGCAGCTCTTTCAGAACATCAGCTATCTGGATTTGGGTGAAGGAGAAGTGGGGGGGGCATGGGCAAGTTGCTGCGGGGGGGGGGGGGGGGTGCAGAGTTGTTGGCCGGGGTAGAGGTAGCCAGGTGGAAAGCATGGCCAGCCGTAGAAAAATGCTTCTTGAAATTCTCAATTATCTCCGATTTATCGGTGGTGACAGTGTTTCCTAGCCTCAGTGCAGTGGGCAGCTGGGAGGAGGTGCTCTTATTCTCCATGGACTTTACATTGTCCCAAAACTTTTTGGAATTTGTGCTACAGGATGCACATTTCTGTTTGAAAAAGCTAGCCTTTGTTGTGTATATTGGTTCCTAACTTCTCTGAAAAGTTTCATATCGCGGCGGCTATTCGATGCTAATGCAGTACGCCACATATTTGGACAAGTTAGCTGGCTAACTCATTGATCCTGCACTAGCTGGAGAGGCAGAATTGTTCACTTCTTACTGTGATTATAGTATTGCCATATAGTGCATTCAGACCTTGAATTTTACTACATTTTGTTATGTTACAGCCTTATTCTAAATGGATTAAATTGTTTCCCCCCTCAATCTATACACAATACCCCATAATGACAAAGCAAAAATAAGTTTATAAATGTTAGCAAATGTATAAAATTATTTACATAAGTATTCAGACTCTTTACTTTGACGTACCTTTGGCAGCAATTACAGACTAGCGTCTTCTTGAGTATGACACAACAAACTTGGCACACCTGTATTTGGGGATTTTCTCCCAATTTCTCTGTAGATCCTCAAGCTCGGTCAGGTTGGATGGGGAGCATTGCTGCACAGCTATTTTCAGGTCTCTCAAGAGTTGTTCGATTGGGTTCAAGTCCGAGCTCTGGCTGGGCCACTCAAGGACATTCAGAGACTTGTCCCGAAGCCACTGCTGCGTTGTCTTGGCTGTGTGCTTAGGGTCATTGTCCTGTTGGAAGATTAACCGTCGCCTCAGTCTGAGGTCCTGTGTGCTCTGGAGCAGGTTTTCATCAAAGATCTCTCTGTACTTTGCTCCATTCATGTTTCCCTCGATCCTGACTAGTCTCCAAGTCCCTGCTACTGAAAAACATCCACACACCATGATGCTGCCACCACCATACTTCACAGTAGGGATGGTGCCAGGTTTCCTCCCGACGTGACACTTGGCATTCAGGCCAGAGTTAAATCTTGGTTTCATCAGACCAGAGAATCTTGTTTCTCATGGTCTGAGTACTTTAGATGCCTTTTGGTAAACTCCAAGCAGGCTGTCATGCCTTTTACTGAGGAGTGGCTTCCGTCTGGCCGCTATCCATAAAGTCCTGATTGGTGGAGTGCTGCAGAGATGGTTGTCCTTCTGGAAGGTCCTCCTATCTCCACAGAGGAATTCTGGAGCTCTTTGAGTGACCATCGGGTTCTTGGTCACCTCCTTGACCAAGACCCTTCTCCCCCGATTGCTTAGTTTGGCCGGGCGGCCAGCTCTAGGAAGAGTCTTGGTGGTTCCAAACTTCTTCCATTTAGGAATGATGCAGGCCACTGTGTTCTTGGGGACCTTCAATGCTGCAGAAATGTTTTTGGTACCCTTCCCCAGATCTGTGCCTCGACACAATCCTGTCTCTACAGACAATTCCTTCGACCTCATGGCTTGGTTTTTGCTCTGACAGGCACTGTCAACTGTGGGACCTTATATAGACAGGTGTGTGCCTTTCTAAATCATGTCCAATCAATTTAATTTACTTCAGGTGGACTCCAATCAAGTTTTAGAAACATCTCAAGTATGAGCAATGGAAACAGGATGCACCTGAGCTCAATTTCTTGTGGCAAAGGGTCTGAATACATTTTTACATAAGGTATTTCAGTTTTTTATTTTTAATACATTTTCCAAAAATTTCTAAAAACCTGTTTTTGCTTTGTCATTATGGGATATTGTGTGTACGTACATTTTTTATACATTTTGTAACGCATCAAAATGTGTTAAAAGGGAAAGGGATCTGAATACTTTCCAAATGCACTGTACACTCAGTGGCCAGTTTATTAGGCACAACACCCCGTTCACGGGGCGTTTGCTCCTACAGACAGTGAGTCAAGTGGCCGTGACTTGCTATA
The DNA here is from genome assembly GCF_016432855.1 of Salvelinus namaycush. Classification (NCBI taxonomy): domain Eukaryota; kingdom Metazoa; phylum Chordata; class Actinopteri; order Salmoniformes; family Salmonidae; genus Salvelinus; species Salvelinus namaycush. Next base: position 23,010,592 of record NC_052308.1, on the reverse strand, counting down.
TAAAGCAGGCATCGAGGCGTTCGGTCACTGTTTGATTGAACGTTAGAATAGGCAAAACGAGTGACCCTAAGCAACTTTGAGCGCATCCAGTCAACGGCAGTCCTGTGGGCTAAAACCGCTTGTTTATGAGAAGTCGAAGGAGAATGGCAAGAATCGTGCAAGCTAACAGGTGGGCCACAAACAGGCAAATAATGGTGCAGTACAACAGTGGTGTGCAGAACAGCATCTCTGAACGCACAACTCGTCAGTCCTTGTCACAGATGGGCTATTGCAGCAGACAACCACACCGGATTCCACTAAGAAGCGGCTCCAGTGGGAATGCAATCACCAACATTAGAAAAACATCCCATGGTCCGACAATCCCGATTCCTGTTGCGTCATGCTGATGGCAGAGTCAGGATTTGCATAAGCAGCATGGGTCCATTGCCCCATTCTGCCTGGTGTCAACGGTACAGGCTGGTGATGTAAGGGTGTGGGTTATGTTTTCCTGACACACGTTAGGTCCCTTGATAACAATTGAGCAACATTTCCATGCCCCAAATAATTCAGGCTGTTCTGGAGGCAAAGTGGGGTCTCGGAAAGGACCCCAGCAATTCAGAATGTTGAACAAAATCCCATTTCAATTTACTCTGCAGGTTCATCGGGGTGTTGGAAATGTAATCTTGTTCATTATTCTGACTTGCAGGGCCAGGCCATATAAAAGCCAGAGCATATTGTGTGTGTGAGATATATATATATCACTTCTCTTCCCTCTCCTTTTTGAATCCAGGCTGCAACCCAACTCTGAGCCATGTCGTCACGCGTGCTGCTTCGGCAGCAGCTGATGCGGGAACAAGCCCAGGAGCAAGAGAGACGGGAGGCCCAGGAGCAGGCCTCTGTGGCTCAGCTCAGGGCAACTGACTCCACCCCTGCTATCGCTGTCACTCTGCCCCCAATAGCTGCTCGCCCTCTTTCCGCACAGGTGCCCGTGGAGGTTTTGAAGGTGAGGCTCCACTTCTAAAGGCTTCTCTCCAGAGGAACTACACTAGCATGGCATGCTACACCATTAAATTGCTGCGTATAACCTCCATACTAAGTTGTCATTCTCTGTTCGCTGTTTGACTGACATGTTCTAAATTTTCAATCTGATAGGTGCAGACCCACCTGGAGAACCCCACCAAGTTTCACATCCAGCAGTCTCAGAGGCAGCAGGTGAAGCAGTATCTCTCTGCCACCCTCTGCAATAAGGGGGCAACTCAGACCCTGGGTGTGTCTCCCCTGGCCCTGTCTAGCTCTGCCCCTGAGATGGATCCCATAGCCCGCAGTGCTCCCAACAGCTCCATGGCTTTACACAACCTGGGATCCAACAAAGAGGAGGTATGTCCCATGTTGTTCAGTTGGTAGAGCATGGCGGTTGCAGCGCCAGGCTTTTGTGTTCGATTCCCACGGGGGAGCAGTATGAAAAATGTATGCACTCACTACTGTAAGTTCTCTGGATAAGAACGGCTGCTAAATGTCTAATTTAGATGTATGTAGTATGACTGAAGACCATTACACTGGATTACACCACTCACATTGGCTTGTAAGAAGCATTATATAGCTTATTACTTTCTCATGTGTTTTTGTTCTACCTTATGTTATTTTTAGTGCTACATTGATATTGATTACTGCTTTGTTGGGTTTGGAGCTTGCAAGAAAGGCAAAGGGTGGCTACTTTGAAGAATCTCAAATATAAAATATATTTAGATTTGTTTTAACACTTTTTTGGTCACTACATGATTCCATATGTGTTATTTCATAGTTGTGATATCTTCACTACTATTCTACAATGTAGAAAATAGTAAAAAATTAAGAAAAACCCTCCAAACCCTCAACTTTTGACTGGTACTGTATTTTCAATAAAAGTTTAGGCTAAATGTCTAGGCTGCTGGTCACTTATTTCTTAATTACTTTTTTGTTTGTTCTGTTGTGACATGCTTGAGGTCTCACAACTAGGATGCATGCCTTTGTTATCTTGCCCTGTTGGCTTGGTGTCACAGACTTCTGTTAAATACTACACTGGCAGCTTAATGATATCTGCACCTCTCTTGCACACACGCCTTTGCTTTGAAATCATGCTTCATAAGGGCAAGATAATGACTTGCTTTGTGTCAGTGTTCCTCCCCTATATGTTTCAAATAAGTAATTTCATATACTTAAATTCAAGCTGGCCTTTAACGTTTCATATTTTAAAAAATATTTTTATTTTTATTTAACCAGGTAAGCTAGTTGAGAACAAGTTCTCATTTACATCTGCGACCTGGCCACGATAAAGCAAAGCAGTGCGACAGAAACAACAAAACAGAGTTACACATGGAATAAACAAGCGAACACAGTAGAAAAAAAATTAAGTCTATATACAGTGTGTGCAAATGGCATGGGGAGGTAAGGCAATAAATAGGCCATAGTAACAAAGTAATTACAATTTAGCAGATTAATACCGGAGTGATAGATGAGCAGATGATGATGAGCGTATGATTGTGTGTAAGTAGTGATACTGGTGTGCAAAAGAGCAGCAAAGTAAATAAAAACAATATGGGGATGAGGTAGGTAGATTGGGTGGGCTATTTACAGATGGACTATGTACAAGGCAGGGATCGGTTAGCTGCTCAGGTAGTTGATGAGTTAGTGAGGGAAATGTAAGTCTCAAGTCTCTTTTATTAGGTGTTCTATGAATATGATGCTGATAAGTTATTCTATGTATTGATTGGGGGTGTGTGTTTATCTTTCCAGATAGATGGTGTAATTGATGACATCATCAGCCTTGAATCAAGTTTCAGTGACGATTTCATGACATTAATTGAATTGGGGCTACAGCTGCCTAGTAAGGTATGTGAAAATGTGTATTTATCAGTGTTTTTGTCCATTGCACTTGGGCTAATCCAATCATTCAGTGAAATGAAATTAACAACCAGCCTGTCATTCTTGGAATTATCTTTCTATATCTGTTGTCTTTGTTGATATTCTCAAACTGGAATTCGGTGGTGCTGTAGGAGTAAACATACACTTCTGACACTTAACTAGGACTCGTCAGGCCAGTGTTGTCTGGGTGGGGTAGCAACCAGGAGAGAGGAGAGTAGGACAAAGCATGCAGGGCATGGCAGCATGTGAAGTTGGAATGGTGGACAATGTAAAGAGGGTTCTGAAAATACTGCAACTATTTTAACAGTCAAGTTGTTATAGGGAAAGGGATTGAAGAGATTGCGCCCGGCATCAGAAAATTAGGATTTTAGTTTTGCTTCAGGAGCATAGGGGGGGAAAAGCGAGAACATTGAGGTAAATCAATCGTGTTGTAAGGTAGCAAAATGGCATTGTTAAGGAGAATGGACATTTAGCCATTTCTCTCACATTTATCAGGATTTATAGCCTACCTCAACACTTATCAGATTTGTTTGTTTCAAATGTGCTAATGCTTTTGGATAACTGTTAATCGAAGGTTCTACAAGGTTATTAGGCCTATACAAAATTGCGATGACTTGCTAGAAATTATGTTCTTTATAAGCCAACCAACCTGTGATATGGTAATTTAGTATCCTTGAAGGTCAAATATAGTACAGTAATACAATGTAGCCTAGCTTATACATGTTCTATTTCTACCAGGATAGTTCTTACAAGAGATGTTAGTACATAAACATGTTATTTTAATTTTAATTTTTTTTAAATACAGGGAACAGTGCACATTAATCTTGCCACTATAGGGGGTGCTGTTTTCGCATTAGCATAATTTCCTCTACAGATTAAACTGCCTCTTATTCAATTATTGCTCTTACTATATGCATATAATTAATACCATTGGATAGAAAACAATCTATAGTTTCTAAAACCGTTTCAATTTTGTCTCTGAGTTAAACAGAAGTCATTTGACAGCACTTTCCCTGACCAAGAAGAAGAATGCAAGATGTGTATGCTCGCTTCAACGCTCTGCCTATATATGGTCACGCCACCTATGACCCGAAACACACTTCATTCGTCTTCCTCTGGGTGTCAAGAGGACGTCAGAGGAGAAATTTTTTGTTTACCTTGTACTGACGTGAAATAAGACCTATTTCTTTGGCGTGACCGACAACTTCCGGTTCTCTGATTCGCGCTATTTGGAGGTGCGATTGTCTACTGTTTTGCTGCCGTTACGGATGAAAACTATCTCCGTCTCGAAGTTTGTTTGATACATGTGACCATATCATCTTAATGTATGTTTTTTCAATATAGTTTAATCAGATTATTTGAATTTTTTCGGGAGTTTTGCCGTGTTCCGTTCTGTGACTTTTTTTACTTTGGCCAGTCGACCAGTACATATGCTAAATGAAGAGGGAAAGTTGCCATTATGAATGGATTGAACGACTCATCAGGACTAAGGACACATTGATCAACATTCTGATGAAAGATCAGCAATAGTAAGACCCAATTTACGATGTTATTTCATATATCTGTCGTGTATGTGAACTGGTCGGGGGCGCCCAGCTGGTTCTGGCTGGCGTGGCTATGCTAATTTAGCGCTACATTTTGTTTTCGCTATAAAACATTTAATAAATCTGAAATATTGTTTGGATTCACCAGATGTTGGGCTTTCAATATCTGTACGCTGTGTATTTTTCTGAAATGTTTTAAGATAAGTAATTAGTTATATGACGTTGGTCTCTGTAATTGTTCTGGCTGCGTCAGCACTATTTCAGATTGCAGCTGCAATGTAGAACTGTGATTTATACCTGAAAAATGCACATTTTTCAAAAAAAAAACTATGCTATACCATAAATATGTTATCAGACTGTCATCTTATGAAGTTGTTTCTTGGTTAGTGGCTATATATATTTTTATTTAGTCGAATTAGTGATAGCTACTGACGCAGGAAAAAACTGTTGGAGTAAAAAAATTGTGTCTTATGCTAACGTGGTTAGCTAATAGATTTACATATTGTGTCTTCCCTGTAAAACATTTTAAAAATCTGAAATGGTGGCTTTATTCACAAGATCTGTATCTTTCATCTGGTGTCTTGGACTTGTGATTTAATGATATTTAGATGCTACAATTTACTTGTGACGCTATGCTAGCTATGCTACTCAGTGGGGGGGGAGTGGGGGGTGATCCCGGATCCGGGTTGGTGACTCGTTAAAGGTTAATCAACGTTTCAGTAAAAGTGGCCGTTTTAGCCAGCCGGCTAATTTTCAACCGCAGTCCCTGGGCAGGTTACTAAAAACAACTACAATAACAATACAGACAAACAATATGCAGAGCAACATAGGACAAGCAACACATACGGACAACATCATTTTTTTTATTTTTTTTATTTATTGGAAAAATAGGATGTTGAACTACCATTATCCTTTTGGTTTGACAGTTATGACACTTAAATTAGTATTCTGGTACACAAAGGACAAAAAAATGTAAGACAATACAAAATATGAATTAATTAATTAAAATGTAGTTTAATTCGTTTCCTTAAGAAGCTCATCCAGGTTGTTAGTATTCAACATTGTTTGCTTTGATGTTAATGCAGGGGTTTCCCTGTTTCTTACAGCTCCCCGGGAACCTCCTGGAAGTTAACCATAGTCCTGGAATGGCAGCACCTACCCTCACTGTCAGCAACTCCTGCCCTCCGGATCTAACCAATATTAAAAGGGAATACTCTGGTATAGTTTTGTTCCTTTACTAGGCCCCTGATCCTTCTTTTATATAGCTCTGGAGATGGGCATGTTTGTTTGGATTATACACTTCTTATGTAATGTCCTACGTAACTTTCCATTTTATTGAGAGGGAAAGGTTCAATTCTAACTTGTGTAAATGGTAAAATAATTGGGTTTTAGATTGCACGACAGCACCTCCAAAGTATATGTTATGTTTAAGATGCAGATAACAAAGCGCTGGTGAAAGAGAGACAGAAGAAAGACAACCATAACCTCAGTGAGTCAAAGCTTTTTACTCACTTCTGTTCTTAACCCACTATGATGCTAGCCAGCTCTTGTTCCCCTCGGAGTGGCAGTGAGTTTAATTTATCAATCTCTTTGTCTGCATGGTTTCTCTTGACAGTTGAGAGGAAGCGGAGGTTTAACATCAATGACCGCATAACAGAGCTGGGGTCCATAATACCCAATTCAAGGGACTTGTGAGTTTGTCATTCTTTATTTCTTATTCAGGACATTTACTTTGGATGAATTAATCAGTTGTGCTATTGACACAAATTAATTCTAGGAAATCTCAATCACAGTTAAAATTTTGGCCATGAAAAGCAATATTCAATTTGGAACAGATTTGATATTCCTCTTTAACAACCTTCTCTCATGGCTGTAGGGAGTTGCGCTGGAATAAGGGCACCATTCTGAAGGCCTCAGTGGACTACATCAGGAAGCTGCAGAAGGAGCAGCAGAGAGCCAAGGAGGTAGAGATGCGTCAGAAGAAGCTGGAACATGCTAACCACTGCTTGATGCTGCGCATCCAGGTCAGTTTTTGGAGAAAAAAGTAAGTAATGCTATCATAAAATATATTTAGTGATTGCTACTAATGTTCCCTTATTTCTGTTATTGTTATTTTGTGAAGGAGTTGGAAGTGCAGGCTCAGCTTCATGGACTCTCCAGCCCGATGTCCTATGGTCTGAGTTCAGACCCCTCCTTCCTCCAGCAGCAGCACCTTCAGCAGGGAGGTCATATACTTGGGCCCAGAACTGGAGTGGCCTGCTCCCAAACCTTTCTCAGCTTGGGTGATGCAGCCATGGCACAGGCCATCCCTACCTCCTTCCTCTCTCCACCCTCCTCTGACTCCCCTGTGGGTGTGACCATAGGCAGCCCCCTCGACCTGGGCAGTCTGAGCTTCGCCGAGCTGGATGACCCCTCCAATGCTGGGCTGTTCCCAGGCGTGGGGTTGGGGGACATCCTCATGGATGAGGGGTGCACACTGTCCCCTGAGAGGGTGGACCCACTGTTTTTCGTGACACCAGGTGCCTCGAAGACCAACAGTCGTAGGAGCAGCTTCAGCATGGAGGAGGACTTGTAAAGGGTCTTATTGGGGTCTGCTTTAAAACAAACAGACAATCGTTTAACTGAACAGGACTTTGATCTGAATCATGCATCAGTACAAAATAAATGACAATCCTTCCCTCTCTTACCAAGTTAATATTGGTCCCTGAACTTAGAAAAAGAAAACAAAAACTTTTCGGTACACGAATCAATAGTAATGCAATCATTTTCAAATGGAAAATAGTAAAATTAGTATTTGGATATGGACTATGGACATTGATTTGTGTTCTGTTTCTTGCAAGCCTCAACTCAACCAAGAGTTCCCTGCAGAGAAATTAAAGAGGAAATAGTGGTGGTTTAGTCAAGTATATTATTGGTCCTTGTAGAGCGTATACTTTGTGCACTTTGCAACTTTTGTGGGAAGAAAGCAATGAGGTTCTTGTATCTATTTAGTGAAATTGGCATGAACTACATAACAGGTGTGCTATTGAATTGAGATATTTTTTAACTGACTTGAATCAGGATTTGTTAGCTTAAAGTGTATGCCTTTTTTTACATATCTCAGAAGGTTTGTGTAACAAAAAATTTACCAAAGTAGTATTTATTAAATATATGGCACATAGTGATTGTGATATAATAATAAAAAATAAAAAAACACATTTGATGACCTGTAAAAACAAAAAAAATCTAGATTTACTGTATCTTACATTTACTTTCAAAGCATGTTGCGCCTTTTCCTGTTGTCTGTATGCATTTTCTTTTAACGCTTTTGTCCGTTGAATGGTTGTACAGCTGGTCACTAACTCAACTAACAATGAACAAGAGAAGGAGAGAAGTAAAACAAAAGCTACTGCAGCCAGTCAGCCAAAGCAGGCCACCTTTCACAGAATGGTAATATATTTAAGTCATTATACGGGTGTGTTATATATTGTTATATAGTAAATGGAAGTATAGCTTTAACGTATGTTAATCTCTGAAACACTGCATGTTACATGTGTTTGTGTTGCAAAAACATGCACTGGGTTGTGTGCAGTAGTCTATTTCTGATGTCATATGGTCATTTGTGATGATATAAGATTATGTTGAATAAGATTTATATAGCTCACATAGACTTGGCCCCTAACTCTAGACATACAGTTAAAATGAATCCTTAATCCACTACTTTCTTAGTCCTCTAATCTGAAAATGTGTATGGTCATGGGACTGTCTAACATTCCCCATGTTTTTCTCAGAGACTGAAATCTGTATATGGTTATTATCACTCCTCTAGCCCCCATAGTCTTCCTTTAATTTGTATTGACAAGCTTTTCAAAGAAAAGTACATTCATTACCTGTATATGTTTAGGAATCTGTTTCCATGTCTGTTTTATCTATTGCCATTGATGCTTCCGAGATGCTTCTCATTCTTGAAACAATAGTGCCTTTCCTCCATGTCAAGGAAGATCCCTGCAGTGTACTCTCCTAACACAGGCTTTTTTTATGGAGATGAAAATGTTTGAGACCAACAATGCAATATCTGTCTGATTATCTGTTTCTAATGCACATTGTAGTGTTTGTGTCAATTAATCCCTTAAAGGATGGGTTGCCAACTGGCGATTTGACACATACAATTTCATTTTTTCATTAATTGTCTGTGACTTGATTGTAGCTCTAATTTGAATCATTTAGAAAAATATCTATTTTTGCTGTTCTGATTTTCAGTTATGGTTCTGCTTTTACTGGAATGCAAACCTCTAACAGCCTTAAAGGGAATATATTGTTGTTGGACACTTTTTATATTTTAATGTGTATTGAGTTACTAGCTTTTTCTATGCTCAGATAAGCAACCTGTCTAAATCTACACTATTGTCTGGTGTGTTTGTTTATTTTAAACGAAATAAAAATTGGGAAAAAACATTTGCCTATGTTGAATGCTTTTCACTGCAGTGATGCAATTACAGTTTCATGCTTGGTCTATTTAATCACGGTATTTCACAATGGAAAAAGGGTTTTCAGAGTGCATTGTGTCTCTATGGTTGGGCTTCATTGTTCCAAACATGCTTTTCTTGCATACCCTCTGCTTTCTCAGACTGGCCCTTGGATTTGGAATGTATTCAATGGGTAAAAGCAATATGGTAGTGTTGTGGCTCCTCCTAGCTTTGCAGGAGCTTTGTACTGGATTTTTGCAGATTGCATGACAGTGCTAGGGGGCTTAAAGCTTTATTTTCCCCAAACTACTGTAATAAAATTAAGGTGGGGAGTCTCAAGGTGGGGAGTGTACAGAGTGTAGTTGCCTAAAAAAATACATATTCAATACATGAGTGCAATTGTCCAGAGAGAGGGTTTCTGTTGATTCATTTTAATGGCTTTTATTCCATTATCAATCATTTTTCTTGAATATCAGGGATGGAAACACAAATTTTCTGTAAATGTATTCAGTATATGTATGTGACTTCTGAATATCAAACCATACTGTAAATGTGCCCTATCCTGTCAATATTTTACATTAGTAGAATTCATACAGTCGATTGTCCATAATATTACCATGCTTCTATTAACATTTTATTTTAGTTTTTGTCCTTTCAAATGCTGATGCCTTCCTTGCTGCCAAGAACTCCAGATAATTTACCCCACCCCCACCTCACTCACCACTTTGCTCTGAAGTAAATGTACATTTGTATATGAGCAGATTTATGGTTTAGTTAATCACTACTCTCAATTAACTATACTTGGAGTGCAGTGGCACCCTCTCAACAGTTTCACTCCCTATCAGCAATAAAGTATCACCGAGTTGTCTGTATGTGGTTAGCTGTCTTTCACATTGTGGTCCACCTTGAGTCATTGGTTAGAAAAGCATGTTGCCAGTGCAGATTTAGAAATGCAAAGAACCAAGCAGACTTTGTCAGTTACCCCAAGATCTAAATGAAATGTAATTACTGCAGATTCGTTACTGTCCTTTGAGCTTGGCCCTACACCATCGCTACAATCTCTGACTCTTGACAGTGTTCATAATCGTTTGACACTAACCAGGTTAGTGGAAGAGCATTTGTAAGATCTCCATGCCTAGATCCACACACTCTGTGGCTTGCATGCAGATATCACAGACACAGCACTCAAATCCTGGATCTATACACGGGCAGCAGTGGGCATCCAGACACCCACAGCAGCCACAGTGATGGGTCATGTCCAGCAAAGTCTCCAGGGAATCAGGCTCACAGCAGCACACTGTGGAGCGCAGGGGGGAGCACAGGGATGAGGCACAGGCATGGCATCCTTTCCCCGTGGCCAGTAAACAGTCCCAAGGCTGACAGAAAAGACATGCCAAGAGGATGGAGGCACACAGGTCTAAGGATGTGAAAAGACAGGAAGCAGGGAAACATGGATTGGAAGGCATTTGTAAAGAGGAAAGTACAAAACTATAAATGCAAAACTACATTTAAATCTATAAGTAATTTATTTCTTCACATTCAGAAAAGGCTCTCACCATCTCCATCCACTTGTTAATCTGGACAGCAGAGGTTTTGTAGCTGCTCTTCCTTATTGAAGTGGGTGGCGGTCTCATTTGGTATGGTGGGCAATGCTTTAAGGTGGTCAACTGTGGGGAAATTGGCTGTGGTTGTTCTTTTGCCACAGACCATTGTTGTGCTTCATTTGTCTTGTCCGTTAGTGTAACGGCTTTCTTCCATAGGTGAAGGAGAGGACCAAATTGCAGCGCGGCTAGTGTTCAACATGTTTAATAAAAGAACAAGTGAAACACTACAAACAACATACAAAATAACAAAATGTGCAAAAACCGAGACAGACCTATCTGGTGCAGACAACCACAGAGACAGGAAACAAACACCCACAAAATCCCAACACAAAACAAGCCTCCTATATATGATTCTCAATCAGGGACAACGATTACCATCTGCCTCTGATTGAGAACCATATTAGGCTGGACATAGAAACAGATAAACTAGACACACAACATAGAATTCCCACCCAGCTCACGTCCTGACCAACACTAAACAAGCAAAACACATAATAACTCTGGTCAGGACGTTACAGTTAGTAAGGTACTATGGATGTTCTGGTGGTGAAATTCAGAATTCTCATCAATTGAAGGTTCTGAATATGATATGAAATTAGATTAAGAAATAAGTGGTTACACTTTCAGCTAATGCAATGTCATCTTGTACAACATTCTTGTGTTGATTCAATCTTCATTCAATCTTCACTCAACGTGATACCTAATCTTGTTGTCAGTAATGCAGAATGAATAGGTAGCAGGCAGGAACTCTCATTGGCAGAAACATCAGTCAAAGATGGTTGACTGTCCTCATGGTGAATCCGGTCCGACAAAGTGCTATCTATCCTCTGTCAAAGATGCTTTAATTTGGAAGAAAATACCATGTTACAACATGCAATATTAGTTTCCTGGGTGAGGGGAAGAAAACATAACACATAGCTATGAGAATACATAGCATCCCCCAGATAATGCTGAACATTCACTTTGAAAGACTAGCAGTCTGAAGCACATGAAGTACCTGTGTGGTCCACTGTCGATCCATTGGAAGCATTTTGTGCACTTAGATCGTGTATTACATAGCAGGACTGTGATCTCTCTGGATTCACTTCTCCAGACTCCCGGTTCCAATCCATGGCATCAGTTAAGAAACATTCACTGTCTCCAAAGCAGCACAATCAATTTGAAATCTAAAAGGCAACAAAGAGACAAAGGATATTTCAGCCATTCACTAAATGGGTTCCAGTCAGCAGTTTTAAGTACTTTCACTTACAATCAGAACCTGGGGGAAATGTACAGATATGCAAGAAATAGCATGGTTATTAATCTATTATTAATCTCCATTTTGGAAAAGACATCTGGATACTGGCCGGGGTGAGGAAATGCTGACATCCTAATGAAAGTACAGGAGCACACCATTTTCAGCAAGGGTTTTGAGAGGTTTGTAATTGTAGGAATTGACCTATACATCTGCACAACCCCCTTCACTGGCCAGGAGTCCTTTTGAGGTACCAGTCTTGACCAGCAGGCCCCGGATATATGGCCCCGATCAGCCTGCAAACTTAACCCATGCATGTCATGTATTCTAAACATATTTAAAAAATGAATATATAAAATACTTGTTTTTGCTTTGACTACAAGGAACAAGAGTAGAATCCACATCACATTCAGAAGCAATTCAATGTTGTCACGCCCTGGCCTTAGTTATCTTTGTTTTCTTTATTATTTTAGTTAGGTCAGGGTGTGATATGGGGGATGTATGTGTTTTGTATTGTCTAGTGGTTTATGGGTGCTGTGGTTTAGTTGGTTAAAGTGTCTAGTCTAGGGGTATGTATGTCTATGGTTGCCTAGATTGGTTCTCAATTAGAGACAGCTGTCTATCGTTGTCTCTGATTGGGAACCATATTTAGGCAGCCATATTCATTAGGTAGTTCGTGGGTGATTATCTATGTCTTTACGTTAGTTGCTTGTGTCTGCACTTTCGTTTTATAGCTTCGCGGTCGTTTGTTGTTTTGTATAGTTTGTCAGTGTTCTTCGTTTTCGTCTTCAATAAAAGGAAGATGTATTGTCATCACGCTGCACCTTGGTCCTCCTCTCTTCCACAATGTTACGACGATCGTGACAAATGTTCATGTTTCTCAAGACACATAATGTCAAATTATACTAAATTAAATATTGAAAAGGGTATTGGTTTGATCAAATGCATAGCAAATATGTTTTACTTATTGTGAATCTATTTCTAAATTGATTGAGAGTAATTAATTTGTACGGGACAGCAGTATCACACACAGTATCATGCACAGTATCATACACACAATGAATTGTACTACAGTTTTTTCCAACTGCTTACACACAAAATCTTTTCATGTCACACGATTTTTTAAACCTCTCACTCAAAGTGCAAAACTACACACCAAATATCCAAAATCATAAGCTATTTCTCAGCCTTTGACTCAGTTGTCAATTGCATAAAACACTTTTTTCAAAACACTACACACAATTCTCTACCTAAAACACAAAAATCTAACAGGAAGTGACTTGCTTTCCTTTTCCAAACACAACCAATCAAAATGCTACACTTATTCACCAGGTCACACACACACTCCTCACATGTGCAAACACTAATAGCTTAACTGATCACTAACCAATCACTGCTTTACTGTAGTATAGGCCTATAAATAGGTCAAAGGTCAGATTACCTGTTTTGAACAATAGATGCCAACAATGGACAGAGAGGAGTAGGAGGGAGAGGAAGAAGAGGACGAGGGCAAAGAAGAGAAGGAAGGAGAGCCATCTCTGATGAGATTAGGGCAACACTTGTTGATCATGTGATCAACCACGGTTTGACCATGAGAGAGGCTGGACTTAGAGTCCAGCCCAACTTGAGTCGATTTACAGTGGCGTCCATAATTCAAACCTTCAGAAATGAGAACAGGTATGCAACTATCTAATGACTATTTTAGCATTACAGTAATGTACTGTAAAATACGTATGACTGCATAGTATTGCATAAACATTTGTAACTCTAAGCCATCCATTTACTGCACTGCATTGTATGAATGAGGTTGGCTATCATGCTGTACTACATTTTTTTGTACATTGTTTACAGTTCCTATGCTGAACACATACTGTGTTTGAATTCTGTACAGAGTGGAAAGGCAAAGACATCATGGAGGACGAGGACACTTGTTTACAGATGTACAAGAGACTGCAATTATAAATATGGTTTTGGCCAACAATGCAATTAGGATTCGAGAGATAAGAGAGCATATCTTGAATAATGACACCATATTTAACAACATCAATGCTGTAAGCCTGTCGACCATACAACGCATCCTCCAACGGCACCGAGTGACGATGAAACAACTTTACAAGGTGCCATTTGAGAGAAACTCTGACAGTCAAGAATATGTGACATGACTTTGTAGAGGTATGTATGCAACACTACTTCCAGTACTTCAGACATACCATATTTACTCATCTGTATATCCTTTTGTCTGTTACAGAGAGTATTGGAGCTGGATGCCCATGTAATTCGCCATTAATTTATTTATGTGGATGAGGTTGGCATCAACCTCACCAAAACCAGGCGACGCGGAAGATGTCCCTGGACAGCGTGGGTGTAATATAACTGTGTGCTGCCATCACTTAAAACGGGGTCCTCCATCACAATGCCACACTGGGTCCGTACAACACCGGCCATATGCTCACTTTTCTGGATACAATTTACACAATGCTTGTCCCTGATCCAGATCAGGAGCCTGCTAGATTTGTGGTTTTATGGGACAATGTTAGTTTTCACCGGGCTGTTCTGGTCCAAAACTGGTTTGCCACCCATCCACAATTTGTAGTTTTGTACCTACCCCCATATTCACCTTTTCTAAATCCCATAGAGGAATTCTTCTCAGCCTGGCGCTGGAAAGTGTATGATTGCCAACCCTATGCCCGCATGCCGCTTCTCCAGGCAATGGAGGACGCATGTGGGGACATGGAGGTTGCCTCTGTCCAAGGTTGGATACGCCATGCTAGGAGATACTTCCCTCGATGTTTGGCAAGAGAAAACCTATCTTGTGACATGGACGAAGTATTATGGCCAGACCCAGGCCGGAGAAGAGATGAAGCGTAGCTTAGCACTGGTGACTGCCCCCCCCTACCAATTCCTGGACTGCCCCCCCGGGACCCCACACACACAATTGTGTTCTTTACTGTATTCTAAAGAATATACTTTTGGTTTACATATGTTTATGGTTTTGTTGTATGCTACTGTATACAACAGTAATGTTTGGCCTAATAAATATTTTCTACATTGCATTGGTGTTTACAGTGTACTTGTTACCCCTCTCAGCAGATTACTTTCACTGTAGAACATTGTATTGAAATGTAGATATAAGCCTATGAAAGACCAAAGAGCTTTAGATTTAGAACAACAGTGTTTACATGGTATATCCAAAAATTATGAAAGCAAAAACATTTTGGCAGTAAAGCAAAGAATACTGTCCGAAGATGATCTTCCTTCTCAGGCCTGTAGGGAGGGGCATTGGTAGTTGAATCTGAATAAAGGAGTACATTGAGTTGTATTTTTGTTTATTTTGTTTAGTTTTATTTTGTTAATTATTTGTCTTATATATAGCCAAAACAGTAGGTGGCGGCATGCAACTATACACAGCATTTGTTTGTGGACCAGCATAATATCAAAGAAGAAAACCCATTACAGGAGTTGGCTGTAATACACCAATAGGTGTAGTCTGCCATAAAACTTTAAAGAGGCAGGTGTGTTTTGCTGCCACTGCTCTTCCTCAACAACAAAAAATGTCCTCTGTGTCATCACAACTTTTGGAGATATTTCAACAAAACGATTTTATGGTAAGTTGATCTAAATTTTGACAAAGTTGTAGATATATTAACGTATATCTATAATTATTTTTTACATATACAGGTAGGAAAGCCTTAAGATAAATAATCCACTTGTTTAGAGAGAAAAATGTTGATAATGTTTTGTTCACGTTAATATGTTGGATGAGTGTGTTGGGGGCAACTATTCCCTCCTTACTTGGGGGTAACTGGCCCCTGCAGGCTAGTTACCCCTTTATGATTATGGATGTGTTTCTACCTGTCATTTAGACAATGACTAGCCCAGTTAGAGCTAGTTTATAATAACTTGCTAGCTAGTAACCTCATTGGCAGTAAATGCTAGCTAGTTAGAATAAGCTGCTAGGAGTGCTAGCTAGCAACCTTATTACCAGATCGTCTTATTGTTGGTAGTTGTTGAAGATATCCCTCTAGTGGTGTGGGGGCTGTGCTTTGGCAAAGTGGGTGGGGTTATATCCTGCCTGTTTGGCCTTGTCCGGGGGTATCATCGGATGGGGCCACAGTGTCTCCTGACCCCTCCTGTCTCAGCCTCCAGTATTTATGCTGCAGTAGTTTATGTGTCGGGGGGCTAGGGTCAGTCTGTTATATCTGGAGTACTTCTCCTGTCTTATCCGGTGTCCTGTGTGAATTTAAGTATGCTCTCTCTAATTCTCTCTTTCTTTCTTTCTCTCTCTCGGAGGACCTGAGCCCTAGGACCATGCCTCAGGACGACCTGGCATGATGACTCCTTGCTGCTCCCAGTCCACCTGGCCGTGCTGCTGCTCCAGTTTCAACTGTTCTGCCTGCGGCTATGGAACCCTGACCTGTTCACCGGATGTGCTACCTGTTCCAGACCTGCTGTTTTTAACTCTCTAGAGACAGCAGGAGCGGTAGAGATCCTCTTAATGATCGGCTATGAAAAGCCAACTGACATTTACTCCTGAGGTGCTGACTTGTTGCACCCTCGACAACTACTGTGATTATTATTATTTGACCATGCTGGTCATTTATGAACATTTGAACATCTTGGCCATGTTCTGTTATAATCTCCACCCGGCACAGCCAGAAAAGGACTGGCTACCCCTCATAGCCTGGTTCCTCTCTAGGTTTCTTCCTAGGTTTGGGCCTTTCCAGGGAGTTTTTCCTAGCCACCGTGCTTCTACACATGCATTGCTTGCTGTTTGGGGTTTTAGGCTGGGTTTCTGTACAGCACTTTGAGATATCAGCTGATGTAAGAAGGGCTATATAGATTTATTTTATTTGTAAAATACATTAAAAAGATAACATAACTTAATTGCAGTTGTAAATGTTTCCACTCGTGACTGATAGCTTTACAGTTAAAGTTACTTTATAGCCTTTTAGCTATTTTACACAGCAATTTATGTCATATAGTTAGATAGCTAGCTATGTTTTTAAGAGAGAGCTTGACAATAGGCATTTCTCCTCCTGTCATGCCCTGACCATAGTTTGCTTTGTATGTTTCTATGTTTTGTTTGGTCAGGGTGTGATCTGAGTGGGCATTCTATGTTGTATGTCTAGTTTGTCTGTTTCTGTGTTTGGCCTGATATGGTTCTCAGTCAGAGGCAGGTGTTAGTCGTTGTCTCTGATTTGGAACCATATTTAGGTAGCCTGTTTTGTCATTGTGGGTTGTGGGTGATTGTCTATGTTAGTTGCTTGTGTCAGCACATTTCTTATATAGCGTCACGTTCGTTTATTGTTTTGTATAGTTTGTTCAGTGTTCTCTGTTTATTAAATTCATGATGAACACATACCACGCTGCATTTTGGTCCTCCGATCCTTCCAACTACTCCTCCTCAGACGAGGAGGACGACGAGCGTGACACCTCCCCCTGTTTTCAGTCACATGATTAGGTGTGAGCAGTGCAGGAGGTGGGCTCATGAGTTGTGCTACAATTTTACTGGGGATAGCTTTATTTGGGCGCAGTGGTCTAAGGCACTGCATCTCAGTGCTAGAGGCGTCACAACAGACACTGGTTCGATACCGGGCTGTATCACAACAGGCCGTGATCAGGAGTCCCATAGGGTGGAGCACAATCGGCCCAGCGTCGTCCGGGTTAGGGGAGGGTTTGGCCCGGGGTAGGCCGTCATTGTAAAATAATAATTTGTTATTAACTAACTTAGTTAAATAAAGAAATATAAAAATATACAATTTGTGACCTACAGTGCATTCGGAAAGTATTTAGACCCCTTATTTTTTGCTACGTTACAGCCTTATTCTAAAATTGATTCAATAAATTGTTTCCTTATCAATCTACACACAATACCCCATAATGACAAAGCGCACACAGGTTTTTATACGTTTTTGCAAATGTATTCAAAATAAAAACAGAAATACCTTATTTACATAAGTATTCAGACTCTTTGTTATGAGACTTGAAATTGAGCTCAGGTGCATCCTGTTTCCATTGATCATCCTTGAGATGTTTCTACAACTTGATTGGAGTCCACCTGTGGTACATTCAATTGATTAGACCTGATTTGGAAAGGCACACACCTGTCTATATAAGGTCCCACAGTTCACAGTGCATGTCAGAGCAAAAACCAAGCCATGAAGTCGAAGGAATTGTCCGTAGAGCTCCGAAACAGGATTGTGTCGATGCACACATCTGGGGAAGGGTACCAAACATTTCTACAGCATTCAAGTCCCCAAGAACACAGTGGCCTCCATCATCATTAAATGGAAGAAGTTAGTAACACTTCCTAGAGCTGGCCGCCCAGCTAAACTTGGTCAGGGAGGTCAGGGAGGTGACCAAGAACCTGATCGTCACTCTGACAGAGCTCTGGAGTTCCTCTGTGAAAATCTATGCACACAATGCACATAGATTTTTCTATCGTGTTATTGACTGTACGTTTGTTTATGTGTAACTCTGTGTTGTTGTTTTTGTCGCACTGCTTTGCTTTATTTAGGCCGGGTCGCAGTTGTAAATGAGAACGTGTTCTCAACTGGCCTACCTGGTTTAATAAAGGTTAAATAAATGTTGTTGTTTTTAAAGATGGGAGAACAACAATCTCTGCAGCACTCCACCAATCAGGCCTTTATGGTAGAGAGGTCAGATGTAAGCCACTCCTCACTAAAAGGCACATGACAGCTCGCTTGGAGTTTGCCAAAAGGCACCTAAAGAATCTCAGACCATGAGAAATAAGATTCTCTGGTCTGAAGAAACCAAGATTGAACTCTTTGGCCTGAATCCCAAGCGTCACGTCTGGAGAAAACCTGGCACGGTCCCTATGGTGAAGCATAGTGGTGGCATGTCAGGATCGAGGGAAAGATGAACGGAGCAAAGTACAGACAGATCCTTGAAGAAAACCTGCTCCAGAGCGCTCAGGACCTCAGACTGTCACGAAGGTTCACCTTCCAACAGGACAATGACCCTAAGCACACAGCCAAGATAATACAGGAGTGGCTTCGGAACAAGTCTCTGAATGACCTTGAGTGGCCCAGCCAGAGCCCGGACTTGAACCCGATCGAAAACATCTCTGGAGAGACCTGAGAAAAGCTGTGCAGTGAGGCTTCCCATCCAACCTGACAGAGCTTGAGAGGATCTGCAGAAAAGAATGTGAGAAACTCCCAAAATACAGGTGTGCCAAGCTTGTAGCATCATGCCCAAGAAGACTCGAGGCTGTAATTGCTGCCAAAGGTACTTCAACAAAGTACTGAGAAATGGGTCTGAATACTTATGTAAATGTGATATTTAAGTTTTTTTTATTTTATAAATTTGCTAAAATTTCTAAAAAAACTTTTTTGCTTTGTCATTATGGGGTATTGTGTGTAGATTGATGAGGAAAAAAAATATTTGATCCATTTTAGAATAAGGCTGTAACATAACAAAATGTCAAGAGGTCTGAATACTTTCCGAATGCACTGTATGTACAAATTACAATAGTGCAATAGCAGAGCATAAGAGAGTTGCCACATCAATGTTACACTGTTATTGTTATGAAATGTTATATTACAATGTTATTTATTGTTATTAGTGATATTCCATTCAAATATTATATTCCAATGAATCTTTTGTTTATGAATTAAAAACAACTATTGATAACCTTTTGCTCCTGAATGTCATTGTAAAGATTGCTGGGATTTAAAATCTTCCATTATTCAAATCATATTTAGTGCAGTTGTACATAATGGATTGTATGGAAAAGGATCAACAAAGAAAGAACAAAGAAAATTCATATGAAGTTAAGTTAAAAAGAGTGACTTTACATCAAATCTCCTCTAGAATTAGCCAATAACAAAAAAAAACTCTGTATTCATACAACTCTATCATAGGTTTGTACAACTGTAACCCCTGGCCTTTATTTTATGTACTTTAACTTTTGAAAGTCAAATCTTGTGATTGTTTTTCTTTTTTTACTTTTAATGTTATTTATGTTTATTTACGTGTAGTAATGTCCTATGTTTTCACATGAAAAGTGATTGCTTTTGGTAAAAACGCTTTATGGATTCCTGGGGCTGGTGCTAGAAAAATTCCGAAGTGTGCACGGCGGTTGGGAAAGGAGGTGACTGCTGGTGACTATTGGAGCTGAGGAGCCGGAAATGGCTGCAAGTAGTGCGGAAGAAATGGAGGAAATTGAGAAAAAGTTGGTGAAGCAACAGCTGTGCTGGAATGCGAACAATATGGGTGTCAATTCTGATTATATGGAGCGCGAAGATGATGGTCAAGGACCGCAATGGTCGGTAGTGGAAAGACATAGGAAGAAGAGAGATCATGATACAGAAAGCAATGGGACGTCTAGTAAAGAAATCATAAAGATGGCCATGGTAGGAAGCAATAGTAATGATGTGTTGGAGTGGAAAGTGGTGATAGTGTTTGATGAAACCACAGGGCTTACTTACACTCTATCTGAATAACTAATGCTCTAGAGAAAGAGGTAGGTGAAGTGAAATTAGCTCGGTTCATTGGAAATGGTTGATTGTTAATATTTTGTGGTAGCCAGGCTCAGCAAGAGAAGATTCTGAAAATGGAAAAGCTTAATGAGAAGAAGATTAAAAGCCATGTCCCTGGTGCTTATGCTAGGTTGAGGGGAGTCATCACTGGGGTCCCAATATCTATGCCCATAGATGATATTAAAGAAAATGTGACGGGAGGAAGAGTGATGGAGGCCAAAAAGGTTGATCAGCAGGAAAGAAGGTCAAAGTTAAAGCCTCAGTGCTGTTGAGGTTTGAGAAGGTTATGCCTGGGGAAGTACAGATAGGAATCCTTAGTTTCAATGTTTGAGAATTTGTCCCATATGCACTGCAGTGTTTAAAATGCCCAAGAAAGGGACGTGTAGCTGTTCAATGTAAAGGAAGGAAAAGATGTGCCAAGTGTGCAGGAGCACATGATTACGGTGAATGAAGGAGCAATGTGAAGTTTAAGTGTTGTAATTGTGGGAGGGAACATCCACCAAGGTGGATGCCAGGTGCAGAGAGAGGCTAGAGAGGCTCAGAGATATACAATTAGTCATGATGTATCGTATACAGAGGCTGAAAAACAGATTGGTGGAACTACAGTGTGGAATGATGGCGCTTCCATGGCTGCTCCAGTAGTAAGTGGACCTAATGTCGGGGCTGGTGTTTCTGCTGGTCCTGGCATGGTTTCGAGGCCTCTTCAGGAATCTTGCGCTCATGAATGTGCGGTGTCAAAGGACGCTTTGATAATTAATCATGTTGACTTCATAGCTTTTATTGGTAAGGTTACCAATACGACTCGGGGGATTTATTTGTTTTGTTATTTTCATGGTCGTACAGAATTGGGCAGATCATTAGTGATCGTACATTTCAGCACAGTAGGTGGCGGCATGCACTTAAACGATTGCTTGCGGACCGCCATGATAGCATAGAATACAACTTTAAAGAAGAAGAAGGTTTGGTCCAACATCCGAGTTCAGCCGATTATTTGATTTCCGGCGTCGTCAACCCAGATTGTGACCCTGAGCAGTTGTTTAGCTAGGTACTATCGTTGAAGTTTGATCGAGGATTGCAAATACATCACAAATGGTACCGTTAGTTAGCTAAATTAATGCAAAGAAATGCGTTTTAGGTTTATGTAAATTTCATGGTTAGTTGCCTAACAGCAATTGTCTAGATTAGTGTCTTCGCCATGCGAAACCAGCTAATGCTAGCCAGCACTTTTAGCAAGCTAACGGAAGCTAGCCAGTCGCAATGGAAATGCAACAGCTTGCCGACTCTTTTCAGACTTTTGGCTTGTTACCGTTTGTTAGTTAAGCGTTCGCTATCTGTTTTATGTCTCAGGTTATGGTTACCTAGCTAGATATAGCTAGCGAAGTTGCTATCTGGAATGCGAAATCATTTTTTTAACCAACAATAGATTGTATCGTTTGGGCAGACTAGTATGTCCGACTCGACGTAGAGTAGACAGCAGTATAATAACTTAATGAAATTAATGTTTGCCATCAGATTAGTTGTTTTCGACATAATGATGATTAGCCGATCAGATCGAACCTCCAGCGGCATAACGTTACCCAAGTACTGTAACTAGCTTGTACTCAAGAGGTCGAGCCGACAGTCCATTGAAATCATGGTACATTTATTTTCAACCAACCTTTATTTGGCTATACTTGCACTGGCGTGTCTTTATAAACGAATGTTTCCAGTTCCAGGGGCAACTCCAAAAACTAGAGAATATTAAGTCCACTTTTTTGTATTGAGTTAGAAATGGCTTGTCGCATGTGTGTACATCTGTGTTTGGGTTGTATGCGAGATATCCGGCAGCTAAAATGCTGAGGGAACTCCGTGCAAAAAGTGGATTTAATATTTTAATGAATATTCTCTGGTTATCGGAGTTCCATCTGCAAATGGAAACAGATGTCTAAGACACCAGTGCCTAACAAATCGAGAATGAAAAAAGTATCGCCAAGTAAAGGTTGGTTGAAAATAAAATTGCCATGCTTTCAATGGACCCACGGATCGAACTCCAGTACAAGCAATATTCGTTATGGCGCTGGAGGTTGTCTGATTGGCTAGATGATGATGGTTATCTTCCAGGACAGTGAAGTGTCAGACTTTGACCCTGCACCAGGGCTTGAGAGCAGTATGGAGGGCGAGAATGCACCAGTGTACTGCATTTGTCGAAAACCTGACATCAATTGCTTCATGATGTGAGTTTAATCAGATGATCATAACAGCAACACCTTCAACACAAGTAATCATAACATGACCTTGAAATGTTACATAACCTTAATTTCATGGGGCTCATATCTGTGTTGTTCTTGTAGTGGTTGTGACAACTGTAATGAGTGGTTTCATGGTAACTGCATCAATCTCACAGAGAAGATGGCCAAAGCTATCAGGCAGTGGTACTGCCTGCGATGCCGAGGTGAGGTTTTTGTTCCCCATTCACTATCATCCACATGGGTATCTGTCACATGTGCTTACTAACCTTACATGATGTCTGTTGCTTTTGATTAGACAAAAACCCATCATTGGAGATAAAATACCGTCCAAAGAAGAGCCGCGAAAAGGAGGCAGAGGGCCAGAGAGAGCCAGAGAGAAAATTTGAAAGACAAAACAGCACTCCAGATTATAAATCTGAAAGGCGCCGTGGATCAAAGGTTCGTTATTTTACATCTAAATGTTATATCCCCATTTTCCTTCAATGTATATCAAAAATGGTGTGTCTTTGGAACTATTCTGTTGGCAAACATATCTTTGTCTCTTGTTTGTCTCAGGTTAAGCGCTCTGCTCGTATGTGTGGAGAGTGCGAGCCCTGCTTGAGGACTGAGGACTGTGCCACATGCGACTTCTGCAAGGACATGAAGAAATTTGGAGGTCCCAACAAAATAAGACAGAAGTGTCGATTTAGGCAGTGTGACGTCCGAGCCAGGGTGAGTTCCTAATGAGACTATGCCATCACTCTTTTTTTGCTTACATCTTTTAAACTGGTGTAGTCTTGCAAACTGTGACACAATGCTGCTTATTCTCTGCAGAAAATGTTGCGTGTGAAGGATGAAGAGTTTAATTTGCGTGAAAGGCGGGATAATTCCTACCACCGGAGAAGGCGATATTCAGACGACTACGATAGTGAGGCAGAACTCTATGAAAAGTACAAGGCAGCGGGATATGACGACAACATGGTATTGCAATAGATGAGAAATATTTTACATTTTACATTTTAGTCATTTAGCAGACGATCTTATCCAGAGCGACTTACAGTAGAGTGCATACATTTTATTACATTTTACATACTGAGACAAGGATATCCCTACCGGCCAAACCCTCCCTAACCCCGGACGACGCTATGCCAATTGTGCGTCGCCCCACGGACCTCCCGGTTGCGGCCGGCTGCGACAGAGCCTGGGCGCGAACCCAGAGACTCTGGTGGCGCAGCTAGCACTGCGATGCAGTGCCCTAGACCACTGCGCCACCCGGGAGGTAGCAGTATTGGCTGAAGATTCTATCAAGAACTATTTGAAACACATTCAAAATACACAAGATCCTTATTATTGTCCTACTGTTGCACTTACTCTCATATCCACTTGTTCTTTGGCTTGAATAGCACTTTTTCAAGTATTTTGAATGTTTATCTTATTGTTTCTGTTCAACCCAGCCATGGCTCAGTGATGAGGATGACGGGCCTCCATTCAGCCCTGTTCTGCGAAAGAAAGCTGTGAAGGTCAAGCATGTGAAGAGACGGGAAAATAAATTTGACAAGAAAGTAAGCAAACTTTACTTTTACATCTTGCAGGCACACAATGATTACTGTTAATTTTGATCCATGCAGTTGCAGTCCACATCTACCAAATATTTGAAGCTTTTAGCTTTTTTTTATTGCATCATGGGAATATTACTGTTGTGACAAAATACATCAAAGTACAGTGATTTTACATGTGTGCCTTGCGATTTGTTTTTGTTAATGCACATCAGAAAGAGTCACGGCGGCACAAACAGAAGCAGAAGCACAAGGACAAAGTCAGGCACAGTGATAGGGGCGATGCCAGGGATGGAGGAGGGCAGCGACAGTGCCTCGGGCCCAGCTGTGTGGAAGCTGCACGAGCCAACTCCAAATACTGCTCAGAGGAATGTGGCATGAAGCTGGCTACCAAGTAAGCGCACAAACACAAACACACACATGCAACTGTAAGAAAATCAATCAAATGTAAAATACATTATGTCTCTAGCCGGCTCTATGAGATACTCCCTCAACGTATCCAGCAGTGGCAGCAGAGCCCCTGCATCGCTGAGGAGCAGGGCAAGAAGCAACTGGAGCGGATCCGAAGGGATCAGCAGAATGCACGCATGCGTCTCACTGACATGGAGAAACGCTTCCACGAGCTGGAGGGAATCATTGCTAAGGCCAAGCAGCAGGTAGTCCAGCAGGATGAGGAGGTGAGTCACTTCAGTATTTTTTTATTGGCCACTGCGGTATTTATCCAGTGGGGTCAGAGCTCCTCGGCTAGAGAAATGTTTTGCCCGTTCAAGCCTGCGCTCAAATCTTTCAGCGGCTTCCTGGGTGAAACATTGCTTTGACGTGTCTTTCTTTTGGTTCTCGTTTCAGACGAATGAAGGGGACAATGAAGAAACAGACCTGATGATTTTCTGTGTGTCCTGCAGTCACCCTATCAACCCAAAGGTGGCACTGCGACATATGGAGAGATGCTATGCTAAGGTGAGTCTGTCGATGTTGAGCCAACATTCTTTTTATCCAGCCTATCAGTCAACCCCAAAAATGCTTTCGCGTATCCTTCAACACCTTCCCTCTAACTCAGTTAGCGTAGCGCCACAGGGTTTCAGACTGCAGCCATTTTCTTGTACGCGGTAAGCTGGAGATTTCCTATTTAGCTTCTCTGATCTTGGTTGTGAGTTAGTGGTATACATCCAGAGTGCAGTAGCTGATAAAAGTGTCTACAACATCCTATATGGGAGAGGATGAAATGTACAGAATTAAACTTAATATAGAGTACTAGCAATATGAATATAAGTTGCAGATATGCACTCCTTCCTAAAGGACACAGTATAAACTGATAACATTCTTGTTTTCTCTCTTTTGCATTGACAGTATGAGAGCCAGACATCTTTTGGTTCAATGTACCCAACAAAGATCGAAGGGTAAGAGTCTAGCACTTTAAATGGGTTTGCTGGAATTGATCAATTGTTGCTTGCTTTTCTGTTTCCATATTGTTTCACCACGGTAGTCTGTATACTTTTTGTTCTCAGAGCAACAAGACTCTTCTGCGATGTGTACAACCCCCAGAGCAAGACCTACTGCAAGAGGCTTCAGGTTTTGTGCCCAGAACATTCCAGGGACCCAAAGGTCAGTGATGATTGGCGAGTCAAATGCAAAGAAACTTTGCCATAAAGCACACTAATTGTCCTGCTGTTTGACTTATGATGTATAATCTTGGCTTCGCTTGCCCTCTTGTCCTCTTGGTTTGTGGTTAGGTCCCAGGGGATGAGGTGTGCGGCTGTCCTCTGGTCCGTAATGTGTTTGAGGCAACAGGCGAATACTGCAGGGTTTCTAAACGCAAATGTAATAAGCACTACAACTGGGAGAAGCTCAGGAGAGCTGAGGTGGACCTGGAGCGTGTCAGAGTGGTTAGTAGTGGAATGCACCACATCCATCTATTATTTTGGGCCACTTCACCAGGGTTGAGGTGAATTCCTGTAGATTCAAATCAGAAATATACCAGAATTCCAGTTCATCATGATTTTTAGCTAACATGAAAATCAATTGACTAAGACCCTGGTTATAACAAATATTATTGACCTTCATAAAGGGTAGTTCATATGATCTATGAAAGTGAATTTTAAAGGACCGAGTACACAGTTGATTTCAAAGACTTTTTTGCTATTTTAATCATTACTCCTTGCTTTTCTCCCAAAATGTCTTTGTAAACAGTGGTACAAGCTGGATGAGCTCTTTGAGCAGGAGCGCAACGTCAGGACTGCTATGACCAACAGGGCTGGTCTTCTCGCTCTTATGCTGCACCAAACCATTCAGCACGACCCCCTGACAACGGATCTCCGTTGCAACAAGGACAGATAGCCGGCTGCATCTTCATGTTATTTCTGAGTGGCATTTTCGTACATCTTTGTTAGAGATTTATAGTATCTTTTTGTAGAGACTTTGGATTTTAAGACCTTTGCTGAAGTTGAAAAACAGAAATATTTGAATGGTAAATGAATATATTTTCCATGTGTCCAGCACTATTGAGGTCTTGCCACTTCTGGTATCTTGCTAATTATAGTCTCAAATAAAGACTGTGGTCAAGCTCACCTGCAAATGGAAAAACCTTGGTCAAGCCATCCGCGCTGTAGAATCTGCGTGTGCGCATGCACTCACATTATGGTATGGCTGACACCATTTAGTTGACTGGTCGATTGTTTGGTAGATAGGCTGTTGGTCGACCGAGATTTAATTAGTCGAGCAGTAGCAAAAATAATATTTCATGGTGTACAAGACACTGATTTGTGCCTGTCTGAGTGGACTGCTCCATTGTGGAGGACGTGGGGATGGCACAGTCCATGAAATGTGCTACTGAAATTGTATACGGTTATATTACATAAGAACAATGGTGCAACACTAATAGCAATTATAATATTTTAAAACAAATGCGCTTTCTCTAGTGTTGGATAGTGGTCGCTGTTCACGTTTCAGAAAAACGTCAGTGTGCTCTTGAATTGGCACCTTTTCCTAGACCATGTTGCTATGCATAATAGCAGAGTCAACCAGCATACTGGTGTTGGGAAAAATACGGTGGAGGCAGCAGCAGAATGAGATGAGAACAGCCCTTGTCTAAGAAAAGTGAGGAGAAAGGGAACCACAACTTAATTAGGTCTACTCAACAGTCTAACTGTTGAATATGCCTGGCTTTATAAATCCATATATCTACAAAAATAAGACAGATCCTGCTTCTGTTGCCTGTTTGAGTGTTTAATAGCCTACTGATTCAGTGAGCACCAAGCCTCACACAATTACATGTCAAGTAAATCATTTGACAAATTCAGCTGTTTTTAATCTTTGCTTTGCTGTAATAAAGGCTTTACACTTTTCAGCCTCTGGTATTATAATTTGTGTTAGCACTTCCAAATTGTTAGATAAATAATATAACGCTCCTTTTTCTTGATCTCATTATTATTAGTAGTTGTATTTATTAAGGATCCCCAGGCAGCAGCTACTCTACTGGGGTCCAGCAAAATGAAGGCAGTTTTAAACAATGTTAAAAACATTGCAAGACATTCACAAGTGTGCCCTCAGACCCCTACTCTACAACACGAAATCCATGTGTATGTTATTGTGTGTTTATGCATGTGTCTCTGCCTATGTTTGTGTTGCTTCACAGTCCCCGCTGTTCCGTAACGTGTGTTTTTTTAATCAAATTTTACTGCTTGCATGAGTTGCTTGATGTGGAATAGAGCTCCATGTAGTCCGGGGTCTATGCAGTACTTTAAGCCTCCCATAGTCTGTTCTGGATTTGGGGACTGTGAAGAGACCTCTGGTGGTATGCATGGGTGTCTGAGCTGTGCCAGTAGTTCAAACGGACAGCTCGGTGCATTCAACATGTCAATACCTTTCACAAATACAAGTAGTGATGAAGTCAATCTCCTCCACTTTGAGCCAGCAGAGATTGACATGCATATTATTAATGTTAGATCTCTGTGTACATCCAAAGGCCAGCCTTGCTGCCCTGTTCTGAGCCAATTGCAATTTTCCTAAGTCCCTCTGTGGCACCTGACCACACGACTGAACAGTAGTCCAGGTGTGACAAAACTAGGGCCCATAGAACCTGTTGATAGTGCTGTTAAGGCAGAGCATTGCTTTATTATGGACAGACCTCTCCCCACCTTAGCTACTGTTGTAACAATATGTTTTGACTATGACAGTTTACAATCCAGGGTTACACCAAGCAGTTTAGTCACCTCAACTTGCTCAATTTCCACATTCATTACAAGATTTAGTTGAGGTTTCGGGTTAACTGAATGATTTGTCCCAAATACAATGATATTAGTTTTTGAAATATTTAGGACTAACTTATTCCTTGCCACCCATTCTGAAACTAACTGCAGCTCTTTAAGTGTTGTAGTCATTTCAGTCGCTGTAGTAGCTGAGGTGTATAATGTTGAGTCATCCACATACATTGACACACTGGCTTTACTCAGTCTTTAATAAGATTGAAAAAAGTAAGGGGCCTAGACAGCTGCCTTGGGTAATTCCTGATTCTACCTGGACTTTGTTGGAGAGGTTTCCATTAAAGAACACCCTTTGTGTTCTGTTAGACAGGTAACTCCTTATCCACAATAGCAGTGTTTAAAGCCATAACACATACGTTTTTCCAGCAGCAGACTAAGATCAATAATTTCAAAAGCCGCACTGAAGTCTAACAAAACAGCCCCCACAATCTATGATCATAAGTAATGTCATTATCATTAGTAGGCTTAGTATAGCAGCCTTATATAACCACCATTAAGCTGTAGGCCTAACATGTTGACCACACCTCTTGTATTGCAAAATAAATGTACACACACATTATTCAATCATTGCACCCACACTGCTCGTGCGCGTCAACGAGCGTATGCATAGCCAGGTGTTAAAATAGAACTTAGTTCGATTGGTGACGCGCTGCAAGTCCTGCCTCCCATCTATCTCCTCATTGGTTTTTAGGAGCATATACCCACATGAGTGATTGAAAGATGAACTGAGGTCCACACTCCAGTTCAGTTGATGGTGGTAATGCACCTTCAACTTGGTTGCCAACCGCCATATAAAGTCTGAAGAAGAGGAGGCCTTGAAGGAGGAGATATTACTAGAAACGAACTCGGTTTACCTTTTTAACTGTGGATCAATTGTCGGAGTAGAGGACCTTGTGCATTTCAGGTAAAATAACAACTCAATGTTTATATCCCAGGACAAATTAGCTAGCAACAGCAAGCCATAAATGTTTGCTTTTCAACCTCTCCCCAAGTTAATATAGTTGGTTCAGAGTTCGTTTTGATATTTCAACCTGCATATCCTGACCGCGTCTGGTGTGGGAGGACAAAATCAACATGCGCGCTGTGGCGCGCACTCGCGTGAGCGTTCTGGTTACCATGTAAGAGAGCATCCGCTTTAGTCTTAATACCGTAACTTACTTAGGCCTATATTTCAATACTTATATAGGCTACTGTATCAATCATTCATATCATCACACAGCATATGAGTCAATCATGATTTGAAATGCAAACAAGCATTTTAGTTTTAAAATAAAATAAAGCAAGCGTTGAATAATTATCTTAAACAATAAATAAACCATTCCATTTCGGATATTGCATTCACAGATGAATGCTACTATTTTTTGTCTTTGCTGTAATAAAGGCTTAACAAAAAACAACAACATTACAACAGACTCTCTGGTACGCTTATTTATTGAGTGTTGTTTACATTGTTCCAAACAGTCAGAAAAATTATATTGTAATCTATACAGCATCTGTTTGGCACACATAATATACACGCAGACTTGCTCCTTACCTTCTTGTTCTTGATCTCCAGTATTTTCCACAACTAGTCAAATGTATTCCTCCTGAGCAACCAGTAAACATTCCCCCATTTCGAGTTTATTTGTCATGTTCTCTACATCCATTTTTGCTGTCACGTGTTACGGTGTTCAGAGTTTGTTATAACCAATTTATTGAAGTGATTATAATATGTTATAGGTCAGGCCCTATTGTGCACTATTCGGACGGGATTAGTTTTACTGGGGGAGGTCGGGTAATGTAATTATATGCTGCAGCAGGGAAGAGGGAGAGAGAGAGAGAACAGGTGCTAGTCACATAGTCGCTGTCTTTTAAAAAAAAAACACAGTGCAGCAAGTTTGATCCCGGCACAATCAAATCAATTGCAGGTCGGACTCCATCTAGTCATTTGTGTGTCTTAATTATTTAATCAAACAGCGTGCTTAAAGCATCAGACAAGCTCAGTGAATATAGTTGATTTAAATAAAACACATAGGATGTGTCAATATATGGAAAAATACTGCGTATGTTTTAAAATTTCGACCAATCAATTGATCAAACAGACGACTCTTGGTCGACTAAGATTTTTTTTAGTCGGGGACATCAGTACATTATGGTATCACTTGGAATATGCTTGACAGGGAGAGATTCTCCGATCTCTGAACCTCTTCTAAACAGATTGTCACCAGTGAATTGTGTGATATGTTAATACGCAGCAAATTCATTCAAAAAGTTATGCAAATTGTATTTACTTTTTTTGTTTCGGTTTGGTAGCAACACGCATCATACACAGAAGCACATGTCTCCCAGGCAATAGTTAGGTTAGACCCTAATCAGTGATTGATATTCCACATAACTATGATTGCATTTGGATCTCATGAAAGGTCAGAAATAGTCTCGCAGCAAAGACACATCTAAGCACTTTATAAATGCACAGATCTGATTAAAATAAAGCCATGAGGGCCTCCCGGGTGGCAGAGTGGTCTAGGGCACTGCATCGCAGCGCTAGCTGTGCCACCAGAGACTCTGGGTTCGCGCCCAGGCTCTGTCGCAGCCGGCCGCGACCGGGAGGTCCGTGGGGCGACGTACAATTGGCCTAGCGTCGTCCGGGTTAGGGAGGGTTTGGCCGGTAGGGATATCCTTGTCTCATCGCGCACCAGCGACTCCTGTGGCGGGCCGGGCGCAGTGTGCGCTAACCGAGGTTGCCAGGTGCACGGTGTTTCCTCCGACACATTGGCTGGCTTCCGGGTTGGATGCGCTGTGTTAAGAAGCAGTTGGTTGGGTTGTGTTTGGGTTGTGGGTTGTGTTTCGGAGGACGCATGGCTTTCGACCTTCGTTTCTCCCGAGCCCGTACGGGAGTCGTAGCGATGAGACAAGATAGTAATTACTAACAATTGGATACCACAAAATTGGGGAGAAAAAGGGGGCAAAAAAAATATATATATATATATAAATAAAAAATAAAGCCATGATTGGATTTTTTAAAATGATCATAACCCATTGTCAATTATGATAATTTAAAAGATTTGAATGGTTGTGATTTTAATTGAATAGCTAATTCAAATAGATTTCCAATACAAGTAATTACTGGGTTAGTTCCATCTCATATTTCATAAGATATATACAGTGCCTTAGGAAAGTATTCAGACCCCTTGACTTGTTCCACCTTTTGTTAGGTTAAGGCCTTATTCTAAAATTGATTAAATAGTTTTTCCCCCTCATCAATCTACACACATTATCCCATAATGACAAAGGAAAAACATGATTTTAAAGACTGAAATATCACATTTACATAAGTATTCAGACCCTTCACTCAGTAATTTGTTGAAGCACCTTTGGCAGCGATTACAAGCTGAAGTCTTCTTGGGTATTTGGGGAGTTTCTACCACTCTTCTCTGCAGATCCTCTCAAGCTCTGTCAGGTTAGATGGGGAGCTATTTTCAGGTCTGCCCAGAGATGTTAGATCGGGTTCAAGTCCGGGCTCTGGCTAGACCACTCAAGGACATTCAGAGACGTGTCCCGAAGCCACTCCTGCGTTGTCTTGGCTGTGTGCTTAGGGTCGTTGTCATGTTGGAAGGTGAACCTTCGGCCCAGTCTGAGGTCCTGAGCGCTCTGGAGCAGGTTTTCATTAAGGATCTGTCTGTACTTTGCTCCGTTCATCTATGCCTCGATCCTGACTAGTCTCCAAGTCCCGGCCGCTGAAAAACATCCCCATAGCATGATGCTGCCCCCACCATCCTTCACCGTAGGGATGGTGCCAGGTTTCCTTCAGGCGTGACACTTGGCATTCAGGCCAAAGAGTTGAATCTTGGTTTCCTCAGACCAGAGAATCTTGTTTCTCATGGTCTGAGAGTCCTTTAGGTGTCTTTTCGCAAACTCCAAGCAGGCTGCCATGTGCCTTTTTGCAATTATAAACTGGTTACCAACATAAATAGAAGAGTAAACAAGTATTTTTGCATCCTACCCATGGTTTATTGTCTGATATACCACAGCTTTCAGCCAATCAGCATCCAGGTTCCAAACTACCTAGTGTATAATGGCATTCATCCCATGTTGGAGACTCAATTAAAGAATAATTTAAAATATGTAGTCAGTGAACTCAATGGATTAATAGAGAACAACTACTCATCTATCTATGTTATGGACTGGAAGCATGTTGAGACAAAATCTGAGATTAAATCCATGCTAAAATAGTGTGCAAAACTCTCATCAAGGCAAAGGGTGGCTACTTTGAAGAATCTCAAATAAAAAATATATGTTGATTTGTTTAACACTTTTTTGGTTACTACATGATTCCATATGTGTTATTTCATAGTTTTGACATCTTCACTATAATTCTACAATGTAGAAAATAGTAAAAAATAAAGAAAAACCCTGGAATGAGTAGGTGTGTACAAACTGTTGACTGGTACTGTAGGTGGAGGTTGAGATGTACGTGTCCTAGTGAAAGGAGAGGAAGTTCATGTTTTTCGGGATGTTCTTCCTCAGAGGGTGCAGCATCAGAATCAGCAGGCTAAATCCCTCACACACTAACCCCTTCAGAGAGGACATAGGGTACGACAGTCTGCCTCCTCCCCCCACCCCACACATATACCTCCTTACCTCACACATACTCATGCACACACACAAATCTCATAAGATTCTCGGTGCAGACTAAGCCTTTCTATGTGGAAATTATGACAATGTGTGTGTCCATGTGTGCTCATCCATTCCTGTGTGTGTGTGTTACCTGTTGGGAGTGGTCTAGCTGCTGGAGGTGCTCCATGTATATGGATTTCCTTCTCTACTGAACATGTGTAGGATGTGGGGGATTGTAAGGGACTGTAATTCTGCATCCAGCGTCTATGGAGAATGATGAATCTACACACAGAGTCAAATACAAGCAAATTTAGATCATCGCAAATTGCACACGTCCCCTGTCCCTCTCTAGAAAAACAAAGGTGAAATATGTCATTATACTCTAATACAGGGGTACTCAACTCTTACCCTACGAGGTCTGGAGCCTGCTGGTTCTGTTCTACCTCATAATTAATTGCACTGGTGTCCCAGGTCTAAAATCAGTCCCTGATTAGAGGGGATCAATGGAAAAAGGCAGTGGAACTGGCTTGGAGGTCCAAAGTGTAGTTTGAGGGCTCTAGTATATACAGATCCATACCATGCTAGGCAGGGAATGGCAGAAGTGTTGTGCCTGCCTGCCTATATGTGTAGTGTCACTGTCAACACTGCCAGCTTCAATCTCACCCAGTTGTGCAGGTGTAGTGCTGGCCATAAGCAGGCATGCTCAGCATGCCCACCTATTTCTCTACAGATATACTCACTAATTACCATTGAGAATAATTGAATGACTGAACAAATGAACGATCAACCTTAATTCCTTTCATCTCTGGCTTTATTGGGTGGAGGGAATGACCACCTATAGCCAGCTACCTACACCATATAGATACAAAAATAGATTTAAAAAACTACACCATATAGACAATGGTTGATCATTAATTTATACTCACCTGATGGCAGAGAGTGGGTGATGGTCAAAACTTGGCATGTCAAGCCGTTTTCCTTGTACAGTATAACTTGACACAGACACACACACACAGTAGGTAGCGTTAGCATTTAACGTTAGCTCGATGCTTGGTGGCTTTTAATATCAGCTTTCGATTTTGTCTGTCACTATCAGTAAAGCCACCAAGTATTGAAGGCAGCTAGCTAGTTAGCTAACTAACTACACGTACTTGTTGGTGGTCCTATTTAGAACTAACCTGGAGAAAGCTAGCTAGCTGAAGCGATGATCAGATAACTTCAGATAGTCACACATATTTTACTTAGAAAACAGCTAGCACTGCTAGTAGCAGAATACGTATCATCAAATATTTTTATAACTAAAACATGATTGTTCTATCTATGGTATCATGTTGTAGCCCCTCGTCTCTACGTCCACGTTATCTGTTCATTAATTACATATTGTGGACAGGACAACGTTATATAAAAAAAAAGAACGTTATGTAGCAAGTCTGGTATTTCAGTTCAGCCTTGGCTTGGCAATGCCAGACAAATTCAGGCGTAGTTACGACAAGTTAGTTTAGTAGCTAGCTAGCGACTGAAAGCAGTCAACCCTTGGGACGTATCCACAATTCCGACGTCCATACCCTAACCATTTTAAACGTCAACTACGTCCCAAAGATACCGAATAGCACAGACCGTCATGCGTGCATAATGTGTTTCCGGGTATGTTGCAGGTGATTACCGGTTTTTGAACCGTCGATGGTAGGTTTTCGATATTTTATACTGTTTTGAACATATTTTCTGCCGTTTTGTTTTGGAACTGCGTCTTTTCATCACAATGATGTCTTTCATACCAAGCGGTGCAAATGGTGGGAGGATGTTAGTTCTGTTCATTGTAGTCTCGTAACCAACGTCACCATAACCAAATAACTAGCTAACGTGACAACTGCTAATGGCTATCTATTCTTCCGCTAGCATTGATTCTAATAGCTAGCTAACCCAAATAGCTATTTTTGCTCTATTTGTCTGCGGTATATTGGTAGTTGTTTTGGATTTTATATGTGACCTTTATTTGAATTAGTTTTGTCTTCTCTGGCTTTGCATACCGTTATGGTGGTCGTGAAGGGTTGTTAGCTTGTTTGCTAACGTTAACTAACTACGTTAGTAACTGCGATGCAACCAAGACTTGACACTTCATTGTGCAGCTCAATGTCAAAGCGCTCTTGGTTGCATCGAAAATAACTAACTAACTACTATGTTAGCAACCTAGCTAGCAACCAAAATGAGTGAAGTATTTTTTTATTGAACCTTTATTTAACTACGGTAGCATAACTAACTAGGCTGTATAATAATGCTACTATCACTTATTATATCGTCCCCTACCAAATATCTGAACGCCGTCACTTAAAATAATCCCAACAGACAGAGGAGCATTAACGTTACCTAACTACTATAGAAGTTAATTGATTGACGTTGGTTGATTGTAGCTAACGTTAGCCAGTAAGTTACCACATGTGTGAATTACCATATTATAGCCAGCCAGCAGACTGTCAAGCCAGCTAGCTACCTAGATGATTTAACTTGACAAAATATAACGTTAGCTATAATATGATTAACTCACCGTCTCTGACAATAGCAGACTGTCAGTCAAGCATCGTCATCGTTCATGTCAGTGGCTCGACTCGGTTGAAACGTCTTGTCCAGCTCAGCATGGTGTATTGGTGATTGCATTACTATCTGGGTGCATTGATTCAGGATATACCCATGTGAAACACTGTTAAAAGTCTGTGTAAAGCTAATGATGATGATGATGTAATCTATTTAAACTTAATCTCATTACCAGGTCCTATACATCAATGGGAAGACATAAACGGTTTTGGAAAGCCCTGCTGAAGTGAAGTTTTTTGCTTGAATTACTCTCGAACCCCACTGGATGTGAGCACTCATCTGTATTGTTATGCAAAGTATTGGAAGTGTGAACCTAGGAGTGTACTTTAGAAGTCATTGTTCAAGAAAACATTTTGGAGAACCTTAAGTCCCTATGGCTTCATGAATGCATAGAGCCCCAGAAATTAGTGAAGTACTGCTGGATAACCGAATTTCAGGGAGAGGGCCAGGGACTCAAGACATGGAGGTCGACGGAGAGGTACTCAAACCTACAAATGATGCACTTCTAGAAAGGGAGGAGAGGATTGAGGTTGGGGACAATGGGATGGAGAGGACCTCTGAGGTCCTATCGCCACTGGAGGCCCTGGCTCCCTCGGACAGTCTTGACATTCAGGATCATGCCACATCAGGTCCTGTGATGACAGACCATGGCCATACAGAGAAGATCCCAGGGGGAGTTGATTTAGAGCCCCCTATAGACTGGTTTGAACCCCTGGAGGATGACAATTATGAAGATGACACACAGGGCTTGGACATGGGCCTTGCTATGGGGGAGCGACACATAAATAGCAGAGGGGATGCTGAAGAGGAGAGTGTTGCAGGGAGCGAAAGGAGCGGAAGCGTGGCAGGCAGTGAGAGGAACATCAAGAACAACAACAACCTGTATGTTGAGTGATATGTGACACTTGATTTGACTAGCATTGACTGCTGTTCTAGTAATGTTTATTATAGGGTAATAGTGACAGACTCAGAACATTTTACAAAACACATTTACTTGAAGAACAGTGCAGATGCCAAGTTTGGTAACAGAATGAAGGCACAAACTGTCATTCTGTTACCAAACTTAATCTGTACTGTTCTTCAAGTAAATGTGACTTTAAAATGTTCAGTGGAAATTGTTAAAAGTTGTCCTTGTGTTTTTTATAGTTGTAGGGTTTGTTTAGCTTTGCAATCATTGGTTTTTGTTTCACATATACTATCGTTCAAAAGTTTGGTCACTTAGAAATGTCCTTGTTTTTGAAAGAAAAGTACAGATTTTGTCCATTAAAATAACATCAAATTGATCAGAAATACAGTGGAGACATTGTTAATGTTGTAAATGACTTGTAGCTGGAAACGGCAGATTTTTATATAGAATATCTACATAGGTGTACAGAGGCCCATTATCTGCAACCATCACTCCTGTGTTCCAATGGTATGCTGTGTTAGCTAATCCAAGTTGATCATTTTAAAAAGGCTAATTGATCATTAGAAAACCATTTTGCAATTATGTTAGCACAGCTGAAAACTGTTGTTCTGATTTAAAGAAGCAATAAAACTGGCCATCTTTAGACTAGTTGAGAATCTGGAGCATCAGCATTTGTGGGTTCGATTACAGGCTCAAAATGGCCAGAAACAAAGAACTTTCTTCTGAAACTCGTCAGTCTATTCTTGTTCTGAGAAATGAAGGCTATTCCTTGCGAGAAATTTCCAAGAAACTGAAGATCTCGTACAACGCTGTGTACTACTTCCTTCACAGAACAACGCAAACTGGCTCTAACCAGAATAGAAAGAGGAGTGGGAGCCCCCGGTGGACAACTGAGCAAGAGAACAAGTACATTCGATTGTATAGTTTGAGAAACAGATGCTTCACAAGTCCTCAACTGGCAGCTTCATTAAACAGTACCCGCAAAACATCAGTCTCAACATCCACAGTTCTGTTAGCCTTTTTAAAATGATCAACTTGGATTAGCTAACACAGCATGCCATTGGAACACAGGAGTGATGGTTGCAGATAATGGGCCTCTGTACACCTATGTATATATTCTATATAAAAATCTGCCGTTTCCAGCTACAATAGTCATTTACAACATTAACAATGGCTACACTGTATTTCTGATCAATTTGATGTTATTTTCATGGACAAAAAAATTGCTTTAATTTAAAAAACAAGGATATTTCTAAGTGACCCCAAACTTTTGAAAGTGGTGTACATTTAAAGGGAAAAATCTGAATCTCTGTTACCGTTGCCCTATAAGAACATGTCAGGATTTCACAGGCCCAGACTAAATCAATACAGAAGTTGGATAATTTACTCTCCAACATAGAAGTAGCCTACATTTTAAAGAATAATTTTTCTGTGTGTGAAATAGGCCCCAAATGTTCTTTCTTGTAGCAAATATGTAGCCAGTCAAACTATACAAAAAGTAGCCAGTTGATGTGCTTTCCAGTTATATTTTATGCTCTTATGATGACAATACTTTGACATTTAGTTTTTATTTTATGCCAGGTTTTCTGTTTATAGGCGGAAGAAAAGAGTGAAAACTGAAGAGGGCTGGGAGGACTGCCCGGCACTTGGAGAGGGGTGGAAGCGCAAGGCGGTTGTTCGTCGCTCGGGTTCTAGTGTTGGCCAGAGTGACGTTTATTACATGAGGTAAAAACATTCTGGCAAAACTCTATACATTTTTAGACCAATGGCCAGTTTATATTTTTAACAACTGATATTGTCTTATGACGTAAGGTTCATTGTTATTTACTAAGGCTCACTTGCTGTACCTATTGTGTGAATATACCACACAAAAATGTGGTAGAAACAATTAACCTAATAATACAGGCTCACTGCACATGCATTTTATGTCAGTATTATATGCTTTTAAGTGACTTTAAACCATTGATTCCACTAATGGGTCACACTATCTTTCTTCCCTTCTCTGTTCCCCGAAGTCCGAGTAATGAGCGTGTGAGAAGTAAGGTTGAGCTTTCCAAAGTCCTGGCAGATACTCTGGACATGACAATGTTTGATTACAAAGCAGGGGTGTTCAGGGGTGCTGGACAACCCAAGACACTGCGCCTGAGAAAGGTTATAAAAGAAAAAGCTCCCAGCATTTACACTTGAAATGATAACTTTTCTTTACCTTCACTAATTTCAATGTGTTTTCTAACAACTTCCATCTCGTCTCTTCCAACCCATGGTCTGTTAGAACATACGGAAGGATCATTCTACCTCAGTGGACTGTGGCTTTTCCTCAGAGTCCAGCTCCATGGGCACACCAAGCAGAGACCCCCAACTCCAACATATCACTCCCCCAAGACCAAACACCTCTCTCACACAGATAAGCTCAGCCTCTGTCGCTCATGATGTGGAAGGTATGAAGCACGGTGCAACTAAACTGCCCTGGAGCCCTGTGTCAGCGCTTTCAGTCTCCATCAATGGGAAGGCTGGTTCAGAGCCCTCCTTTTGGTGAGTCAAATGCTCCTATATTATCTCGTAATTTTATCACTGAGAATTAAACATCTTCAATCTAACTACATGTGATCTAAAATGTAATGTACATAATCCCTGAAAGTAATTATTTATCATGAGAGGACGATAAAGAGTAACTAGTTATTCTGCATACTCACCTTTCTGGTCATTGAAAAAAAAAAAAAAAAAAAATTGCTGAGGTGTAATCACTTTTGAGGGTTGAGGTACAAATAAGATTAAAATATGAAATATTGTATGACTTATTTCCTATTCAACAAAACTATGAATAAGGCTTGAAATGACTTGTATGCTTTCTAAATATGGTATAATCAAATTATAAAACCACTAACTATAATATTTCACCTTCCTTATAACTGTAAATGCATATTTGTATGTTTAGTGTTAGAGAAAATGTCCATATTTTCTGAAGGGCTCTCTTGATCAAAACTTCAGCCCCCACCGCTGTGAACGTCACAAAGAGCTCTAGCCTGGCTTCCCGAACTCGTTAGGAACTCACCTTTCACTTCATATTAATTATGTCCATCTATGACAGTGGTCACAAACCTATCCTTAGTCAAGATCACTTTCACAATAGAAAAGCAAGCCGAGATCTACCACTCAGATAATTTAAGTCATGTTTAAAAAAAAAAATATATATATATATATATACCCTAATAAAAACAGTTGTGTAGGAATGAGGTTTGTGCAATAGACCTAATACATTATCACAGCATATTGGCTATATTCCAGGCCTACCAATGTTGTTATATTCCTCAATATTTAAATAGACACAATGATATTAATAATTAAAACACAGGGCTATCAATACACTTGGCTACTATACATTACAGTGGAAGTAGGGAGATGCACATTTTGTTTTGTAATAGATTTTTATAAAAACAGTGACATTGCGGATAACTTAAACATGAACTCACTCTTTGCTGTATTCTTTTACAGTCTCTCAGTGGTCATGGTTTTAAAAGTTATTACATTTTACGTAGGCTAGTATAAAACTTGGTGCCAGGGTTGTGGAAGCTCTGTAGGCATGGTGATTTGAGCTATCCGATTGGCCAGTGCAGTAGGCACACTCAATTTAGCCAGAGATCTCCCGGTCCACCGATTAGGCAGAGTTTGCCTTTTCAGCCAAATTTTAATGGTTCAAAATAGGAAGACTTTGCTTACCCGGTGCACAGGGCTTCTGACTCAAGTGCACCTTCTGCCAACAGCGCAACACGATAAAGAAATAATAAGTGCGCAAGCTTTTATCGTTGACTTTTCTACAGAGATGTTTGGTGATCTTCATGCCTTGAAGATCAACCAGTGACAAAGTTTTCTGTTTAAAATCGATGAATTATTTTAGATTAATGGCTATAAATTGATCTATGAATGTTCTATAGCGATGAACCACTCTCCTGCTGCGTTATGATGTAAGGCTTGCAGGCATGTGCGTTGTCAATGGCTGTGATGTAGGGTTCAGCCCGGAGCTGATAGACGGTCGGAAGAGCGAATGAAATGGTAGGAGGGACATCCCAGCTGCAAGTGGTTTCAGATTTCACATCCTACTTCACACAGGCTAAAACAATATACAATTGTGTCTGTGGGAACCAGGGCTATCGCCCAATGCAAGCCATCTCGATCTACGCTGTCCACAG
The DNA here is from genome assembly GCF_016432855.1 of Salvelinus namaycush. Taxonomy (NCBI): domain Eukaryota; kingdom Metazoa; phylum Chordata; class Actinopteri; order Salmoniformes; family Salmonidae; genus Salvelinus; species Salvelinus namaycush. Next base: position 22,970,083 of record NC_052308.1, on the reverse strand, counting down.
ATTTATTACAAATGTATGTCGGTTGGAACTGGTACCAGAACCAATCAGGTCCCTTAAACAGGGGACTTTACATCTAAGAGGTTTTTTAAGTTTAACACATTTTAATACGTAATCATGGTTTAGGCTATATGTCAGCTTGAGTGTTAAAAAAAAAAATATATATATATACAGCTTTTGCACGTTAAATAAGCAAAGAATACATGGGAGTGATTGTGATGTTACGCCCTTTGAACCTTAGGTAACTTGCTTCAATACTCTTTATTTCAGCGTCTGTACCATTTGTGATAATTCATACACAGGCTTTGAGTATGAAAGACAGATGAAGAATCCCTGTTGCCCCAAATGCAGGGGTATGTCATCTTATTTAATGTCAATCTAATGAAAGGAAAGCCATTACACAAATGCCTTATTGTTTATGAAGGTTCCATTTGAGATTGTGTTAACAGTATCTCTCATTTCTTTAGGCAAGAATCCAGTTTATCAAAGATTCAGGAAGGTAAACAAGTGTTCCTCAACTAACTACTCCCATAATTTCTCTGTTTTTAACACACTTTCATGCTCCTTATAGTTTGTGTTTTGGACTTTTTCCCTTTACTTAATTCATTTTAACATAGTTAAACAATGATTAATCAACATGGGTCTGAATGGAGGGGAATACTCTAAATTTCCTTATCTTTTATAGTGGATTCCTTGTGGTAACTGTAAGGCTTGCCTTACCACAGAGGATTGTGGGAGCTGTGCTAACTGCAAAAAAGCGCTGAACCCTGACTCCAGAAAACCTGTCAGCTGTCGGAAACGCAAATGTTTATGTCCGATCCGCAAGGTACAGACTCAGATCACATTTGTATTTTATTTGTCACGTGCCGAAAACAACCGGTGTAGACTTTACCCTGAAATGCTTGCTTACGAGCCTTTCCCAACGAAGCAGAGTTTTTTTTTAAATAAGAAAAATAGTAACACGTGAAGTAAAATGCACAAGAACTAAGCCATTATACAAGGAGTATCAGTACCAGATCAATGTGCAGAGGTACGAGGTATTGTAGGTAGCTATGTTTACTGAACAAAAATATAAATTCAACATGTAACAATTACAAAGATTTTACTGAGTAACAGTTCATATAAGGAAATCAGTCAATTGAAATAAAGTAATAGGCCCTACTCTATGGATTTCACATGACTAAAAATACAGATATGCATCTGTTGGTCACAGATATCTTTAAAAAAAATGGTAGGCGCGTGGATCAGAACCAGTCACTATCTGGTGTAACTTCCATTTGCCTCATGCAGCGCGACACCTCCTTTGCATAGAGTTGATCAGGCTGTTCATTGTGGCCTGTGGAATGTTGTCCCACTCCTCTTCAGAAGCTGTGCGAAGTTGCTGGACAAGAGCGGGAACTGGAACACGCTGTCGTACACGTCGATCCAGAGTATCCCAAATATGCTCAAAGAGCGACATGTCTGGTGAGTATGCAGGCCGTGTAAGAACTGGGATATTCTCAGCATCCAGGAATTGTGTATATATCCTTGCGACATGGGGCCATGCATAATCATGCTGAAACATGAAGGTATAGCGGCGGATGAATGACACGACTATGGGCCTCAGGATCTCGTCACGTTATTTCTGTGCATTCAAATTGTCATCGATAAAATGAAATTGTGTTCGTTGTCCGTAGCTTATGCTTGCCCATACCATAACCCCACTGCCACCATGGGACACTGTTCACAACGTTGACATCAGCAAACCGCTCGTCCACATGACGCCATACACGTGGTCTGCGGTTGTGAGGCCGGTTAGACGTACTGCCAAATTCTCTAAAATGTTGGAGGCGACTTATGGTAGAGAAATTAACATTCAATTCTCTGGCAACAGCTCTGCTGGACATTCCTGCAGTCAGCATGCAAATTGCACGCTCCTTCAACTTCAGACATCTGTGACATTGTGCTGTGACAAAACTGCACATTTTAGTGGCCTTTTATTGTGCCCAGCACAGGTTGCACTTGTGTAATGAGTATGCTGTTTAATCAGCTTCTTGAAATGCCACACCTGTCAGGTGGATGGATTATCTTGGCGAAGGAGAAATGCTCCTTAACAGCGATGTAACCAAATTTGTTCACTGAATTTAAGAGAAGCTTTTTGTGCGTATGGAACATTTCTGGGACCCAAGTTTTAATTGTTGGACATCAAAGACTATAAAAATACCAGTAAATTAGCACCAAGTGATTTTAATTTTGGAAATCTGTTCCAAAGTATTCCCACGCATAATAGAGAGATACACAGTACCAGTCAAAAGTTTGGACACACCTACTCATTCAAGGGTTTTTCTTTATTTTTACTATTTTCTACATTGTAAAATAATGGTGAAGACATCAAAATGATGAAATAACGCATATGGAATCATGTAGTAACCAAAATAGTGTTAAACAAATCTTAATATATTTTAGATTCTTCAAAGTAGCCACCCTTTGCCTTGATGAAAGCTTTGCACACTCTTGGCATTCCCTCAATCAGCTTCACCTGGAATGTTTTTCCAACAGTCTTGAAGGAGTTCCCACATATGCTGAGCACTTGTTGGCTGCTTTTCACTCTGGTCCAACTCATCCCTAACCATCTCAATTGGGTTGAGTTCGGGTGATTTTGGAGGCCGGGTTATCTGATGCAGCACTCCATTACTGTCGTGTCGTCAGCAAACTTGATGGTGTTCGAGTCGTGTGTGGCCACACAGTTGTGGATTAAAAGGGAGTACAAGGGAGTACAAGAGGGGACTAAGCACACACCTCTGAGATGCCCCCTTGTCTAAGGTCAGTGTGGTGGAGTTTTAGTTGCCTACCTTCACCACCTGGGTACGGCCAGTCAGGAAGTCCAGGATCCAGTTGCATCTCTCTGATAGGAGACTCTCTCGAACGAACCTCCTCCATCTTATTCTCGAGTGACTGGACATTTCACAGTAGAATGGAGGGGAGTGCCGGTCAATTTTTCTCTTCGTCTTAGTCCCGCCAAGATACCGGCCTGTCTGTCGTGTCTACGCCTGCGGTGTTTTAGTAGCTCATTTAAACAAAGGAATGGTGTCCTGTATAAACAACGGAACAGCTGAGTCTAAGTTAAAGACAGAAGAAAAGACGGACAATGAATGAAGAAATAAGTGATCCTATTTTGATTGTTTTATTTGTTTTGTATTTCAGCACAAACCCGAAAGTCCCCAAAAGTTGGATCCCCATCCCATGATGAATTTCAAGGTAATTGACTAGAATCCTATTACCAAGTGTATTCTAATGTGTCTTTCAAAGTAAATAACAAATCTGAATGCATGTATATGAAAAATGCTGAGGCTATTGAGTATCTATTCCGCTTACTCAATTTAAGAGCAGCATTTCCCGCAGTTTATTTGTAATGTTCTCCTCACGTCTCCATGAAAAGCTCCCATAACTGAATATAAATTTTTTTTTTTGGCAGATTGACAGCGGAGAATTGCAGGTAACAATACCCAGCCATCTCTAATAATACTCCTCCAATCCTGACCTCATTGTTAATTGAATATGCAATGGAAACAATGAATGTAATTGAATAAAGACCCAAGGAGAGGGCAGAACAGATCTTACTCTTTATTCCCACAGAACTCCACTCCTCAATACAGTGACCCCGAAGACTTCTCTGTGAATGTCGATATAGATGATGACGATGAAGAGTTTGATGGTGATGATGCCGACTATGAGGTAAGCTCTGCTTCAAGAAATATGTCCTACCCCACTTCTATCTAGGAGTTCCCTCTGCTGGCCCATTACCCCCCCCCCCCCCCAAATATAAAAACCATACTCTCCCTACAGAGGTCTCCATCTGAAGTTGGTCACAGTTTGGGCCAACAAGCTCCTTTATCTGTCCATTGGATATCTAGACAGTGACATGTATTAGTTCAGATATATATTTTTTTCTTTATCAGTTTTTTTTTTTTTCCTCATTCTGTCTTTCAGGCTTGGATAAGGAAACGTAAGCGACGCTCCTGTGGGAAGTGTGAAGCTTGTAATAGTAGGATGGACTGTGGCACTTGTGATTTCTGCATAGACAAACCGAAGTTTGGAGGCAGCAATAAGAAGAGACAGAAGTGCCGTCTGCGGCAGTGCCAGAAACAGGCCATGGTAAGGGTTGATTACTCACATATGTTGAGATGATTGTCAATCATATCAGCATTTGAGGGTGACAAAAATTTTGGCAAATCCTTTTGTGAATTAGTCCTTGTAATTAAGCAATGGCCATACTCATTTTTATGTTATGAATGGACTCCTAACAATGTTTTCAATGGTGCTCTTATGTGTATGTATGTGTTTGACAGAGACACTTGTTGCCCTTTCAGTTGGGTCAGACTGATTTTGGGTCCGAAGAGGGGTGGGTGCAGCTTGGCAGGCCTAGACCTCACTTTACATACAGTCGCAAGACTACCCCAAAGAAAAGTAAAACACCGCAGCGGGAAGTGGACCTGGAGTTCACTGATGATATAGACGAGCCTCTGCAGGTAGAAGATGATCACTCCATGGAAACAGTGAGTTCTGCTATGTGGAGATAGCCTTTCCCTATTTTGTTGTTACATTTTTTTTTATTGTTGTCCCACGTCATCGTCACATTATTGTGATTGTCTTGAGTACAGGATTCCATGCAAATACTGATACATACACTACATGACCAAAAGTATGTGGACACCGGCTCGTCGAACATCTCATTCCAAGATCCTGGGCATTAATATCGAGTTGGTCCCCTCCCTTTGCTGCTCATGTTGGAACATTGCTGCAGGGACTTGCTTCCATTCAGCCACAAACGCATTAGTGAGGTCGGGCACTGATGTTGGGCGATTAGGCCTGGCTCGCAGTCGGCATTCCAATTCATCCTGAAGGTGTTCGATGGAGTTGAGGTCAGGGCTCTGTGCGGGCCAGTCAAGTTCTTCCACACTGATCTCGAAAATCGATTTCTGTATGGATCTCGCTTTATGCACAGGGGCATTGTCATGCTGAAATGGGAAAGGGCCTTCCCCAAACTCTTGCCACAAAGTTGGAAGCACAGAATTGTCTAAAATGTCATTGTATGCTCTGGGGTTAAGATTTCCCTTCATTGGAACTAAGGAGCCTAGCCCGTACCATGAAAAACAACCCCAGACCATTATTCCTCCACCAAACTTTACAGTTGGCACTATGCATTGGGGCAGGTAGCATTCTCCTGGCATCCGCCAAACTCAGATTTGTCTGTCGGACTGCCAGATAGTGAAGTGTGATTCATCACTCCAGAAAACACGTTTCCACTGCTCCAGAGTCCAATGGCGGTGAGCTTGACACCACTCCAGCCGATGCTTGGCAATGTCCATGGTGATCTTAGGATCTTAGGCATCCTATAACGGTGCCACTTTGAATGTCACTAACCTCTTCAGTAAGGCCATTCTACTGACAATGTTTGTCTATGGAGATTGCATGGCGGTGTTGTCATTTTTTTATATTTATGCCTGTCAGCAACAGGTGTGGATAAATTAGCTGAATCCACTAATTTGGAAGCGTGTCCACATACTTTTGTATATATTTATATAGTGTACATTAAACTGAATTATACCAAAGTTTTTAAAATCATGTGCGCCCACTTTCTTCTCACTGTCTTATGTCTGTTATTGTCGTAGGCACATTGGCGCCCTATGCTTCCCAGCAGTAGCATACCCCAGGATGAGAACTTCAGAAACCAGCTACCGACAGTCCAGGTTAGTATCAAATTGAATTTAAGCTTTTGTTTAGGTTTACTTTTGTGGCATTCACCTTTCGGTGCTAAGTTATTTTTTACTTAGTATTCCAATACACAATCATTTCAACAGATTTCTCGTATTTTACAGGTGCATAAAGAGACGATGGAAATTGTCAAAAAGAATGCGCTTATGGAGCGTGTCCCGCATATCCTCAACCATTTAAGTTCTCCAGCAGTGAGTCACCCTCCTCTTTACCTTATTGAAATTCTCTTAAGCATGCAATGTTTTACACTGCAGTATAATAAAATCACAATCCAGGAGAGGTTAGCTCTAGTAATTGTTTGACCTATGGCTAGTGCTCTTCAGTGTTTAACTTTTAACATTTTAGACTGGAGTATGGTGTATTTCTCTTTCTTATTGCCCAGTATTGCACACTGTTCAAACCGGCGGATCCCCCAGTGCAATATGGTGGACCTCCAGGTGAGAATACGTCCTTGGCAGCCCCAGATGGACAGAGTGGAATGAACGGAGGAAGGCTAAGTGTGGAGGAGGATGTAGAAATGCCGTCTGGAGAGCCTGAAGTAGAGGAGGTCACACCTATGGTAAGTGACCACTTCCTGCTTTGGTGCGTAGGTACACTTTACAGCATTGTAACCAATATTTAAGGCTAATAATTACCTTTTCGTTTGACTACAGGAAGTTCTATATTAGTTATTATGCTTGGATTTAAAATGTTAAGATATTCTATTAGAAATACATGTGCAAGTAAATCTCTAACTGGCGTAAGAGTGGAGTGGAATTGATTCCAACTGCATTTTGTTACCCCTATTATGTTCTCTGTAGATCACTCAGATCTTCAGTTTGGCTGACAGTGCAGGAACAAGTGGGATTGACCAGGACCATGAGCTGCTAAAGCTACTGGAGTCCCTGCGCAGCTCTGCACTCCCCACACTCTGGTTTGCCATAATGGTGGAGGGCCCGACGCTACAGCTACTGCAGTGCTCCAAGCTCTCCCACATGGTGGACACAACTGTCCAGATTGATCTAGGCTTCTGCTATCAGATCTGTGTACAGGGCCAGCAGCTGCTCCTCACCCACCCACTGTATGAAGCTCACCCATCTGGCCTGACCTCTGTGCCCCAGGTAGTGAACCTGCTGCTAGATCTGGAGAAGTACAATGTGTGCCAGGGGGTCCCGAACAAGGAGCAGCCATTCAGCCAGGCTCCAATCATCATTGAGCGGGCATCGACCTGTGACTTTCTGGTACTTAAAGAAACAGAGCACTGTCCGAAGTGTAAGGCCTTATCCTGTAGCTATTAAGAACATTTGGTGCCGCAGGGTCACTTAGCAGGAGAAAACGAAGAAATGGCCACAGTACACACAGCATCACACCTCTGCTCACACAAAACATCTCAAGTCTTTGCTGGGGATGGACAACCAGAACTGGTTTACACACTTACCACTGGACTTTGCAATTAAATGTAAGACATTTTGAAACGGGATGTTTTATTCCCCTTTTCGTAAGTATATCTTACAAATAAATGTACAAATCATTATGGTTTAAAGCCTGCTTTTTTGCAATAGCTTTTCAGGTTTATTGAGGCACTAGTACAGAATACAGATATTATAGCTTTCAGCCGCTCTCTCTCAATGTGAACCGTGTGTTCTGTTTATTTTTCTCTTGTTTAGTGCTCAGTGTGGAAGGTCACAGTGCATCCACATTTCCTCATGTAGATAGATAATAAGTGGTTTATCTTGGTAATGTAAGCAACCTTCAACCTTGACCATAAGCACATGAACATTGTTCGATTAGATCATTGATTTATAAATTAATCAATATGTGAAACCAATGTCCCACATGAAGACCTAAATGGATGGGATTATCACATTCTGTCAACCGTTGGCTGATCTAACCCAATGTTGTTGTTTTGAGAGCAGGGCTTCCAGAACCTCTTCTAGAGGGTGAGACAGTCATAATCCTTATAAGCGTCATCTTCCCATTGCCACTGTCAATCATCATCTGAAGAGAACCACAGCCAAACGGCTTGCTTGATTTGAATTACTCTGTCGGTAGCATGTTATCTTTCACTGCTCATGGAGGTTCTGTTAAGTATCTACAGTGAGGTTGCTCTATTCAGATAGACACATCTGAAAAATACAGTTGTGCTCAAATTGAAGCATTAGTACTTAGTTCTCTTTAAAGCTGTTTTCTAAAACATTTATTTTACATGAAATTAAAATCTGCATTTGAAAAAAGTAAACACTGAAATGATTCTGTCATGACCTGTGAGTTCTATTCCTATGGTTCTGGTCCTTCTTTTTACAGTCTATGCTCTGGTCAGTGTGTTCTTTCTACTTTACACTGCTATGCCATTGAGTTTCTTTATAAGGTTTGGTATCATGGAGAAATATGCGTTTGTAAAATGAGCAAATTCTGCTGATTTTTAATAAAGCCTATTTTTCAAAATTAAGTGGTGGTTTACGATGTAAATGGCTGTGATTCATTAAATTAATTGATATTGTATAAAAGGCAAGCACATTTTTTCAACAACAAAAAATGATTCAGGATAGGATTCATTTTTAAATATGAGGGTACAACAGGAGGCAGTGAATGACCATACTGAAAGAAACTACCTCGGTCTTCTAGCTATAGGCTATTTGGTTATTTTATAAGGCTGAAGCGCGTTACTAATTTATATATTAGGTGTGACCATGGTTTGTGAATTGAGCAAACGGTAATGCAGGACGACACGAGCGCCTTGGACATGTATTCTTGCAAAACGCAGGTATTTATTTAATTCTAAAACATGAGTTAAATTGTAATTGTGTGACATGAAGCATGCTATTAAAAACATATATCTTATCCAAGTAGGACAACCTTTCCCGTGAAAACAGATTTCACGTTTGTTTGTGATGCGCAGTGCAAGGCATCGACGCAAGGGAGGATGGGGGTTGTAGACGCGCGAGAAAAGGGCAGCTGATGAATTTCAATTGGAATATGGAGCCACATTGGATACGCATAAGAACAATATCTGGAAATTATAGCGAATGGGCAATTGCTAGGCTACATTGTAACATTTTAGTCAAAGAACATAATCTCGAGGCTTTGATCGGGCAGTCTCCCGTGGCTTTACAACATTGAACAGCACCATGGAGACAGCACACATCAGTCATATTCTCAGGGATGGGATTCTATAGGCTCTATGAACTCTTCGTTGTAACATTATAGGGACGTGTACATCACGGAAAATATTGTAGCCACAATACATGAGTTCATGGCACGTCTTCGTTAATTTGCGATTTCAAATCTTCATCACTGGGTTCCTTTTCAGGCAAGTAACCTTCTGCAATATAATTTTGTAGAATTACTTTACAGCCGAAACGTGCATTCAAAGTCTGTCCTGACGCAATAAAGAAATGCAATACATGCCTTCATCAACCCTACTGTTGGTGTCCATCTGCGTAGGCTATTGCTGTTTTGGCCTATTTAACCGGGTTTAATTGAATGGTAGTGATGGCCATATGTCTCTCGCTGTTAGAATTACAATTTTTAATCAGTAATATATATTTTTTATAATTATACTATTTGACAACCTCACTACTGACACGGTAATGTATTTGTTGCCTTCCCACTGCGTTCTAATCCTGTCTCACATGAAAAACCAAAACATCTGTCTATTTGGGGTTGTGATTACTACTGGTTGTAGCATACCGTACATTTTGACATTTCATCATGACACATTGATGACTTCCCATATCGTGTTGGACACTAAATTGCCAGGAGATTTCAAGATTTTATTATGAATACTGCAAAATTGTATGTTTGTAGTATTTTCTGACATACGTGTATCATCTCCTCGAGCTGTTGCTGCATACATGCATAGGATGATATGGAACATACATATACATACAGTAAGTACACAGGGCCCATCAATAGTTGATGCAGTTACAACGTAGAATTTTTACTGCTTGTTTTCCAAAGCAATTTCTTTGTAATCTGTCCCTTTTAGTGTCTAAGACTATCCTACAGATTTAACTTTTAAGATGGTTACTTTGTTTATCATTTCAGCTTTAACAGTGGAGTTATTAGAGATGATGTCTGTAAGGTGTGCATGTTCCCACACTCATTTAACCTGTGCTGGTATTAACACTTATGAACACATTCTTGAACAAGGATATCTAGAGCTGCCAGGATCTGAGGGACTTGTCCAAATCTGTCCTGGACAGTGCCTCAGGGTAATTCACTGCTGTTGCTTTGGTCTGTCTGAGAAACACTGCTGTTCTCAGAAAGGGATTTTCTACGTTGTTGCCAATGCAGTGTTACATTTTTGGTACGGATCACTTTAGAAGTGATCTTTTTTGCATGGTCTTTGAGTTCATTATGCATGACAATTAGAGGATGTTACAGAACGTGAAGTAAACAATTGTCAGAAAGTCAGTGGATGGCAGACAGTAAACCTTTTTGAGTGCTTGTCTATAGGGGTATGGTTTGTGCACACTATTTTCTTGAAGCCCAAGTTAACTAGAGCCAGTCATTCATTTGATGTATGAATTACAGGTTGGTTTGGCCTTCATGTCATTGTTAAATCGGTCGAATGATTATTCTACTTGTCTATAAAGCAATCTATGTACAGTCAATTCCACTTCAGGGCGTGGAAAGGGAGTTTTCAGACACAGGTGGAAACAAACATAATTGTCTGTTACGCCAACGAGACACCGTGTCCATGCCATTTATGTCCAACTGACACGGACTGATAGGATTCGAGCAACTAGCTTGATGTTCCATGAAAGTACTTATAAGCTGCTGGACATAAGGATCTACTCAAGGATCTCCTTGGGTCACACCCAAACTGACCCAGTCTCAGTTGGATAGGTGAAAGTGCACAAAGTGGTATACCTTGTATCATACACATTGTGATGTGTCAAGATTTTTTTGAACCAATATCAAGCGCTGGCGATTACGAGGACAATATTTTTCACTTCAAGGCCTTCTTTGGATTATTATTTTTTAACTGTGCGTTGTTGAAGGGCTCGTAAGCAAGCATTTCACGGTAAAGTCTATACCCGATGTATTTGGTGCATGTGACATAACATTTGATTTGGAATACATAGAGATCCCTTCATGTATTATGGATCATGGGAAAACAGTATATTAATTATCTCCCTGGACATAGGGACACGTTCCATACTCTTCTACTTTGAACCTACCAGATATCTAGTAGGGGGAGGAATCACTGGATTGCTTTCTCCTGTACAGTTGTTTCAGATCGACATAGGGGAGCGAGCCATCAAGGGCAGAGGGAAGGGTTTCAAAATGGGAATACTGGGCTTGCCATAGGATTAGCCCCCATGTGCTAAACTACCCAGGGCTGTGCTGATAAGCATGTTATGATCAGTAGTTCAGGGAGGTACAAAGAGTGAGAAGAGATCATATTGGAATGTCACCTGACCCTCCAACCCTCCATAAACCCTCCACAGGATCCAGCTGGTGGCTGGCTGTTCAGGTGCAGCTTGTTGAATGAGGCAGACAGACCAGACCATAATACATCCCGAGGACTGTATTTACTAACAAAATGGCTTCCCTCCTTCTGCTGACTAAAAACATGACTTTTAGTGCACCAATTAGCTCTTTTTGACTTCATGTCTTTTATGATCTTCATTCTTTAGATTAGGAAATAATTATATTGTAGTGATACAGGGAGAACAGCTAGAGCCAGAACAAGCATATGCCTACTTTCTCTTGGAGCCCCTTGACTCACCTATCTCGGGCAAAACCAACATTGGACATTTTGAGGGGTAAGCAAATTAAAATGACTATAGAATTAACTAAATGGAAAACTTATTTTTGGCCAAAATGCATATGCTAAGATATGTATTTCAAACTCATTTTCAATTGAAGTTCCTTCCCAGTTGTGGGCATTTCCTCAGTTCTCTTGTTAACTTTCTATCCTCCACCCCTTATGTTATGGTAATGGTTTAGTCTCCCTAACTGTCCTCTGGGAATAGTGCATACATTACTACACTATTATTATCAGAATTAAGTCAGGTGAAGAAAGTAACGTGAACGAACACAGAGAAAATGTGGCACAGCTACAGAAGAGAGCCGGTATTTTAAAGACATCTGTGTGATACAGCAATGCTTACTTATGAGAGAGATCTCTTCTAAAAAAAGGATGCTGGTCAGAGAATGTTACTTAAAAAAATTGGTTACTTATTAGTGTATATGTAGCATATCTGTTGAAGTGAGTTTGTGTCATTTAACAGTTCATGACAGAAGCAGCCAGCAGCTGTGTAAATAATGGTTGTAGCCACTACCAGGAGTGAGTGTGTCACTGGATCCTACCCTGTCTGTCTGCACTGGAGCCGAGGTCACATTTCAGCTGCTGTTCTGTGTCTGCTTCTAGCATCAACATCATAATAGTATCAAGGTATCGGGTTGCTATGAATAACAAAGGATTTCCCTTTGGCAATGACATACAGAAGTAGCCTATATCACATTATTTAAAGTAGTATGCACTAAATATGCAAATGAATAGGTATTTGGACAGACAATTTGTTAACTGAGCTGTGTATGGGTTTTTGCCTGACCTGCAGTGGTGGGGCTATACAGCTTGTGAATATTATCATATAATAAGCTAAGTTTGTAAGGATACGTGGTGTTGTGAGAGTGAACATGGTAGAGAGAGAGAGAGAGAGGCCTGCCCTACCCTGCAGCCTTGACCTTGTGTCCATCCCCCTGGAATTAAATATTAAACTCCTGGCTGGTTTGCATGCTGCACAGGGGCTGCCTGCCTGCGCTCACAGTACAGTTCATGTTTTAATCCGCATGTTTCCCTCCACAGCTCATCTTTATCACCATAACCATTGTCTAACTCCTAGCATCTTCCTTTGTTTTGTCCTATATATTTCCTGTAGCCTATAGCCAGGGTTTTTCCTTACCTTTATTACCTTTATTTCCCCCCCAAGAAAATGTACCTCCCCAATTTCGTGGTATCCAATTGGTAGGTATAGTCTTGTCTCATCGCTGCAACTCCCGTACGGACTCAGGAGAGGCGAAGGTCGAGAGCCGTGCGTCCTCCGAAACACAACCCAACCAAGCCGCACTGCTTCTTGGCACAATGCCCATTTAACCCGGAAGTCAGCCACACCAATGTGTCGGAGGAAACACTGTACACCTGGCGAACGTGTCAGGTCAGCGTGTACTGCGCCCTGTCCGCCACAGGAGTCGCTAGTGCGCGATGGGACAACTGTCTAAAAAGTATACAAAAGTACCAGAGAGTACCATGTCATTGAGAAAACAGAAAGGTGTCATTGTATTTTTTCGCAAACATTCTTTCTGAATTTAAAAGTATTTGTATTTATTATGGATCCCCATTAGCTGCTGCCAAGGCAAACTAGTAATCATCTAGTTTTTCAAAATCTGTATCTGTAATCTGATTACAATATTTTAGCTTGTAACATCAAATCAAATTGTATTTGTCACATGCGCCGAATACAACAGGTGTAGACCTTACAGTGAAATGCTTACTTAACCAACAATGCAGTTTTAAGAAAATACCTCAAAAAACAGAACAAAAAAACAAGTAAGAGAGAAGAATAACAAATATTAAAGAGCAGCAGTAAATAACAATAGCGGGGCTATATACAGGGGGTACCGGGACAGAGTCAATGTCAATGTGCGGGGGCACCGGTGTCGAGGTAATTGAGGGAATATATACTTGTAGGTAGAGTTATTAAAGTGACTATGCATAGATAATAACAGAGAGTAGCAGCAGCGTTCTGGGGGGGGAATGCAAATAGTCTGGGTAGCCATTTGATTAGCTATTCAGGAGTCTTATGGCTTGGGGTAGAAGCTATTTAGCCTCTTGGACCTATTTAGCCTCTTGGACCTAGACTTGGCGCTCCGGTACCGCTTGCCGAGAACAGTCTATGACTAGGGTGGCTGAAGTCCTTGACAATTTTTAGGGCCTTCCTCTGACTCCGCCTGGTATATAGGTCCTGGATGGCAGGAAGCTTGGCCCCAGTGATGTACTGGGCTGTACGCACTACCCTCTGTAGTGCCTTGCGGTCGGAGGCCGAGCAGTTGCCATACCAGGCAGGGATGCAACCCGTCAGGATTCTCTGAGGACCCATGCCAAGTTAACAAACAGATCACTGACCATTTCGAATCCCACCGTACCTTCTCCGCTGTGCAATCCGGGTTTCCGAGCTGGTCATGGGTGCAGCTCAGCCACGCTCAAGGTACTAAACGATATCATAACCGCCGTCGATAAAAGACAGTACTGTGCAGCCGTCTTCATCAACCTGGCCAAGGCTTTCGACTCTGTCAATCACCGTATTCTTATCGGCAGACTCAACAGCCTTGGTTTCTCAAATGACTGCCTCGCCTGGTTCACCAACTACTTCTCAGATAGAGTTCAGTGTGTCAAATCGGAGGGCCTGTTGTCCGGACCTCTGGCAGTCTCTATGGGGGTGACACAGGTTCAATTCTTGTGCCAACTCTTTTCTCTGTATATATCAATGATGTCGCTCTTTCTGCGGGTGATTCCCTGATCCACCTCTACGCAGACGACACCATTCTGTATACATCTGGCCCTTCTTTGGACACTGTGTTAACAAACCTAGAAACAAGCTTCAATGCCATACAACACTCCTTCCGTGGCCTCCAAATGCTCTGAAACGCTAGTAAAACTAAATGCATGCTTTTCAACCGATCGCTGCCCACACCGCCCGCCCGACTAGCATCACTACTCTGGACGGTTCTGACTTAGAATATGTGGACAACTACAAATACCTAGGTGTCTGGCTAGACTGTAAACTCTCCTTCCAGACTCACATTAAACATCTCCAATCCAAAATTAAATCTAGAATCGGCTTCCTATTTCCACAACAAAGCCTCCTTCACTCATGCTGCCAAACATACCCTCGTAAAACGGACTATCCACTGATCCTCGACTTCGGCGATGTCATGTACAAAATAGCCTCCAAAACTCTACTCAGCAAATTGGATGCAGTCTATCACAGTGCCATCCGTTTTGTCAGCAAAGCCCCATATACCACCCACCCCTGCGACTTGTATGCTCTCGTCGGCTGGCCTTTGCTTCATACTCGTCGCCAAACCTACTGGCTCCAGGTCATCTATAAGTCTTTGCTAGGTAAAGCTCCGCCTTATCTCAGCTCACTGGTCACCATTACAACACCCACCCGTAGCACGCGCTCCAGCAGGTATATCTCACTGGTCACCCCCAAAGCCAACACCTACTTTGGCCGCTTTTCCTTCCAGTTCTCTGCTGTCAATGACTGGAACGAATTGCAAAAATTGCTGAAGTTGGAGACTTATATCTCCCTCACTAACTTTAAGCATCAGTTATCTGAGCAGCTTACCGATCACTGCAGCTGTACACAGCCCATCTGTAAATAGCCTATCCAATCTACCTACCTCATCCCCATATTGTTTTTATTTATTTTTTGCTCTTTTGCACACCAGTATTTCTACTTGCACATCATCATCTGCACATCTATCACTCCAGTGTTAATTTGCTAAATTGTAATTACTTCGCTACTATGGCCTATTTGTTGCCTTACCTCCTCACACCATTTGCACACACTGTATATAGTCATTTTCTGTTGTGTTATTGACTGTACATTTGTTTATTCCATGTGTAACTCTGTGTTGTTGTTTTTGTTGCACTGCTTTGCTTTATCTTGGCCAGGTCGCAGTTGTAAATGAGAACTTGTTCTCAACTGGCCTACCTGGTTAAAAAAAGTTTTTTTTTAAAGCCAAATATTTTTAGTCTCCAAGGGGAGAATAGGTTTTGTCGTGCCCTCTCCACGACTGTCTTGGTGTGCTTGGACCATGTTAGTTTGTTGGGATATGAATGACAAGGATCTTGGCGTCCACATCAACCTACTCCACTACAGCCCTGTAGATGCAAATGGGGGCGTGCTCAGTCCTCCTTTTCCTGTAGTCTACAATAATTTCCTTTGTCTTGAGCACGTTGAGGGAGAGGTTGTTGTCCTTGCACCACACGGTCAGGTCTCTGACCTCCTCCCTATAGGCTGTCTCATCGTTGTCGGTGATCAGGCCTACCACTTTTGTGTCATCAGCAAATTGAATGATGGTGTTGGAGTCGTGCTTGGCCGTGCAGTCATGAGTGAACAGGGAGTACAGGAGGGGGCTGAGCACGCACCACTGAGGGGCCCCCTTTTTGAGGATCAGCGTGGCTGATGTGTTGTTACCTACCCTTACCACCTGGGGGCGGCCTGTCAGGAAGTCCAGGATCCAGTTGCAGAGGGAGGTGTTTAGTCCCAGGGTCCTTAGCTTAGTGATGATCTTTGAGGGCACTATGGTGTTGAACGCTGAACTGCAGTCAACAAATAGCATTCACACTAGCATTCACAATAGCATGTCCAGGTGTGAAAGGGCAGTGTGGAGTGCAATAGAGAGTGCATCATCTGTGGATCTGTTGGTGCCATATGCAAATTAGAATCGGTCTAGGGTTTCTGGGATAGTGGTGTTGATGTGAGCAATGACCAGCCTTTCAAAGCATTTCATGGCTACAGACGTGAGTGCTACGGGTCGGTACTCATTTAGGCAGGTTACCTTAGTCGCTGTGCCCAAGAACACTATGGTGGTCTGCCTGAAACATGTTGGTATTACAGACTCAGACAGGGAGAGGTTGAAAATGTCAGTGAAGACACTTGCAAGTTGGTCAGCGCATGCTCGGAGTACACGTCCTGGTAATTCGTCTGGCCCTGCAGCCTTGTGAATGTTGACCTGTTTGAAGCTCTTACTCACATTGGCTGTGGAGAGCGTGATCACACGGTCGTCCGGAACAGCTGATGCTCTCATGCATGTTTCAGTGTTACTTGCCTCAAAGCGAGCATATAAGTTATTTAGCTCATCTGGTAGGCTTGTGTCACTGGGCAGCTCTCGGTTTTGCTTACCTTTGTAGTCTGTAATAGTTTGAAAGCCCTTCCACATTCGATGAGCGTTGGAGCCGGTGTAGTACGATTTGATCTTAGTCCTGTATTGACGCATTGCCTGTTTGATGGTTCGTCGGAGGGCATAGCGCGATTTCTTATAAGCTTCCGGGTTAGAGTCCCGCTCCTTGAAAGCGGCAGCACTACCCTTTTGCTCAGTGCGAATGTTGCCTGTAATCCATGGCTTCTGGTTGGGGAATGTACGTACAGTCACTGTTCGGACAATGTCCTCGATGCACTTATTGATAAAGCCAATGACTGATGTGGTGTACTCCTCAATGCCATTGGAAGAATCCCGGAACATATTCCAGTAGTTCTGTAGTTTAGCATCTGCTTCATCTTACCACTTTTTTTTATAGACCGAGTCACTGGTGTTTCCTGCTTTAATTTTTGCTTGTAAGCAGGAATCAGGAGGATATAATTATGGTCAGATTTGCCAAATGGAGGGCGATTGAGAGCTTTGTAAGCATCTCTCTGTGTGGAGTAAAGGTTGTCTAGAATTTTTTCCCCTGTGGTTGCACATTTAACATGCTGATAGAAATGAGGTAAAACTGATTTAAGTTTCCCTGCATTAAAGTCCCCGGCCAATAGGAGCGGTGCCTCTGGATGAGCGTTTTCTTGTTTGCTTATGGCGGTATACAGCTCATTGAGCACGGTTTTAGTGCCAGCATCGGTCTGTGGTGGACAGCTATGAAAAATACAGATGAAAACTCTCTAGGTAGATGGTGTGGTCTACAGCTTATCATGAGAAACTCTACCTCTGGCGAGAAAAACCTTGAGTCTTCCTTAGATATCGTGCACCAGCTGTTGTTCACATATATGCATAGGCCCCCGCCCCGTGTCTTACAAGAGGCTGCTGTTCTGTCCTGCCAATGGAGTGTATAACCCACCAGCTGTATGTTCTTAATGTCGTCGTTCAGTCACGACTTGGTGAAACATAAGTTATTACAGTTTTTAATGTCCCGTTGGTAGGATATATGTGCTTTCAGCTCGTCCCATTTATTTTCCAGCGATTGAACATTAGCTAGCAGGACGGAAGGCAAGGGCAGATTAGCCACTCGTCACCTGATCCTTGCAAGGCACCCTGATCTTTTTCCATTAAATCTCTGTTTCCTTCTCCAGCGAATCACGGGGATCTGGGCCTGGTCGGGTGTCTGTAGTAGTATATCCCTCCCGTCCGACTCATTGAAGAACTCTTCGTCCAGCTTGAGGTGAGCAATTGCAGTTCTGATGTCCAGAAACTCTTTTCGGTCATAAGAGACAGTAGCAGCAACATTATGTACAAAACAACTTACGAACAACACAATTTTTTTTTTAAATAGCATGGTTGGTTGGAGCCGATAAGACGGCAGCCCTCCCCTCCGGCGCCATTGTTGTATCAATCATGACTGAATACATTTTGTTTTTTGGTAATCAGATTACATGTAATCAGTTACTCCCCAACCCTTCCTATAGCCTTATCATATTGTTAAAACTCCCAGGTGTCCATTTCATCTAGTTAATCCCTGTTGTTTCTATGATCTGTCTCTCATCAAATTTGGTCTTACTGAGTGTGGATTTTCCTCTAAAACTCCTTTCTTTCCCGTAGGATTCACTCAGGAATGTGATTTTAGTGCTGAGTTATTGTACCTGTGAACAAATGTGTGTTCTCAGAACACATCTGCCATCCTGATGTGTCAGTAGTTACCTCTGACTCACACCATAGGAGTCCTGTTGTGTTTTACCAGACACCCCCGGTCCTCACCCCTCTCATGCCATGTTTCCCTTGATTACTTATGAACATATCTTGATTATTTATAAACATTCTAAACTGATTGTGGAATGTTGAGATCTAGCTACTCACACTGCCTTGCTGTGCTTTGTGTATTGATTGGTTTGTGTTAAGGAAAATAATCCTAGATGCCTACCTTATGGCTCCAGGCATCAACTCGCCACTTCCCTCCAAGAGAACACCCAGCTGTCCCTGTTGGTAAACCCAGCTGTCCCTGTTGGTAAACCCAGCTGTCCCTGTTGGTAAACCCAGCTGTCCCTGTTGGTAAACCCAGCTGTTCCTGCTGGTAAACCCAACTGTTCCTGTCTGTCTCTCCATTTTTCCTCTCAATCTCTGTCTTGCTCCTTATCCCCATGTTTTTTTAGACTGTTGAATGGCACATTGTTAAGAATTTAGGTCAAATTTTGTTAAACCACCTCCCTTTGGTCAATAACAATGTCCTCTTCAGTGCAGATTAAGTGAAATGAATAAGAATGGAGTGGATTCATGTGATGGGCTGGGTCAGACTGTCAGTGTCAATACACAGTGAATCGTTACTGTGACAGTTGTTTGTTTAAGAGGCTCCTCTGTGTCTCTCAATAGGTCACACAGGGGGAACTTCACACTAGTATGAGCAAACAGGACCGCCTCAATTCCATGACTGGAGCCCATGTGAAATGTGTGAGGTAAACTATATATACAAAAGTATGTGGACACCCCTTCAAATAGTGGATTAAGCTATTTAAGCCACACCCATTGCTGACAGGTGTATAAAATCGAGCACACAGCCATGTAGTCTCCATAGACAAACATTGGCAGTACAATGGCCTTACTGAAGAGCTCAGTGACTTTCAACGTGGGACCGTCATAGCATGCCACCTTTCCAACAAGTTCATTCATCAAATTTCTGCCCTGCTAGAGCTGCCCCGTTCAACTGTAAGTGTTGTTATTGTGAAGTGTAAACGTCTAGGAGAAACATCGGCTCAGCCGCGAATTGGTAGGCCACACAAGCTCACAGAACAGGTCTGCCGGGTGCTGAAGCGATCAGCGTGTAAAAATCGTGCAACGTCTGCACAAGAGCTGTTCGTCGGGAGCTTCATGAAATGGGTTTCCATGGCCGAGCAGCCGCACACAAGCCGCCATTGGACTCTGGAGTGATGAATAACACTTCACCATCTGGCAGTCCGACGGACGAATCTGGGTTTGGTGGATGCCAGGAAAACGCTACCTGCTCCAAGGCGTAGTGCCAACTGTAAAGTTTGGTGGAGGAGGAATAATTGTCTCGGGCTGTTTTTCATGGTTTGGGTTAGGCCCCTTAATTCCAGTGAAGGGAAATCTTAACGCTACAGCATACAATGACATTCTAGAAGATTCTGTGCTTCCAACTTTTTATTTTTTTATTTTTTATTTTTTTTATTTCACCTTTATTTAACCAGGTAGGCAAATTGAGAACACGTTCTCATTTACAATTGCGACCTGGCCAAGATAAAGCAAAGCAGTTCGATACATACAACAACACATAGTTACACATGGAGTAGAACAAACATACAGTCAATAATACAGTGAAAAAATAAGTCTATATACAATGTGAGCAAGTAAGGTGAGATAAGGGAGGTGAAGGCAAACAAAATATAAATAAAAATATAAAAAGGCCATGGTGGCGAAGTAAATACAATATAGCAAGTAAAAAAAACACTGGAATGGTTGGTTTGCAGTGGAAGAAAGTGCAAAGTAGAGATAGAAATAATGGGGTGCAAAGGAGCAAAAAAATAAATAAATGAATACAGTAGGTAAAGAGGTAGTTGTTTGGGCTAAATTATAGATGGGCTATGTACAGGTGCAGTAATCTATGAGCTGCTCTGACAGCTGGTGCTTAAAGCTAGTGAGGGAGATAAGTGTTTCCAATTTCAGAGATTTTTGTAGTTCGTTCCAGTCATTGGCAGCAGAGAACTGGAAGGAGAGGCGGCCAAAGGAAGAATTGGTTTTGGGGGTGACCAGAGAGATATACCTGCTGGAGCGCGTGCTACAGGTAGGTGCTGCTATGGTGACCAGCGAGCTGAGATAAGGGGGGACTTTACCTAGCAGGGTCTTGTAGATGACCTGGAGCCAGTGGGTTTGGCGACGAGTATGAAGCGAGGGCCAGCCAACGAGAGTGTACAGGTCGCAGTGGTGGGTAGTGTAAGGGGCTTTGGTAACAAAACGGATGGCACTGTGATAGACTGCATCCAATTTATTGAGTAGGGTATTGGAGGCTATTTTGTAAATGACCTCACCGAAGTCGAGGATTGGTAGGATGGTCAGTTTTACAAGGGTATGTTTGGCAGCATGAGTGAAGGATGCTTTGTTGCGGAATAGGAAGCCAATTCTAGATTTAACTTTGGATTGGAGATGTTTGATGTGAGTCTGGAAGGAGAGTTTACAGTCTAACCAGACACCTAGGTATTTGTAGTTGTCCACATATTCTAAGTCAAAGCCGTCTAGAGTAGTGATGTTGGACAGGCGGGCAGGTGCAGGCAGCGATCGGTTGAAGAGCATGCATTTAGTTTTACTTGTATTTAAGAGCAATTGGAGGCCACGGAAGGAGAGTTGTATGGCATTGAAGCTCGCCTGGAGGGTTGTTAACACAGTGTCAAAAGAAGGGCCAGAAGTATACAGAATAGTGTCGTCTGCGTAGAGGTGGATCAGAGACTCACCAGCAGCAAGAGCGACATCATTGATGTATACAGAGAAGAGAGTCGGTCCAAGAATTGAACCCTGTGGCACCCCCATAGAGACTGCCAGAGGCCCGGACAACAGACCCTCCGATTTGACACACTGAACTCGATCAGAGAAGTAGTTGGTGAACCAGGCGAGGCAATCATTAGAGAAACCAAGGCTGTCGAGTCTGCCGATGAGGATGTGGTGATTGACAGAGTCAAAAGCCTTGGCCAGGTCAATGAATACGGCTGCACAGTATTGTTTCCTATCGATGGCGGTTAAGATATCGTTTATGACCTTGAGCGTGGCTGAGGTGCACCCATGACCAGCTCTGAAACCAGATTGCATAGCGGAGAAGGTATGGTGGGATTCGAAATGGTCGGTAATCTGTTTGTTAACTTGGCTTTCGAAGACCTTAGAAAGGCAGGGTAGGATAGATATGGGTCTGTAGCTGTTTGGGTCAAGAGTGTCCCCCCCTTTGAAGAGGGGGACAACCGCAGCTGCTTTCCAATCTTTGGGAATCTCAGACGACACGAAAGAGAGGTTGAAAAGGCTAGTAATAGGGGTGGCAACAATTTCAGCAGATAGTTTTAGAAAGAAAGGGTCCAGATTATCTAGCCCGGCTGATTTGTAAGGGTCCAGATTTTGCAGCTCTTTCAGAACATCAGCTGACTGTATTTGGGAGAAAGAGAAATGGGGAAGGCTTGGGCGAGTTGCTGTGGGGGGTGCAGTGCTGTTGACCGGGGTAGGGGTAGCCAGGTGGAAAGCATGACCAGCCGTAGAAAAATGCTTATTGAAATTCTCAATTATAGTGGATTTGTCGGTGGTGACAGTGTTTCCTATCTTCAGTGCAGTTGGAAGCTGGGAGGAGGTGTTCTTATTCTCCATGGACTTTACAGTGTCCCAGAACTTTTTTGAGTTTGTGTTGCAGGAAGCAAATTTCTGCTTGAAAAAGCTAGCCTTGGCTTTTCTAACTGCCTGTGTATATTGGTTCCTAGCTTCCCTGAAAAGTTGCATATCACGGGGGCTGTTCGATGCTAATGCAGAACGCCATAGGATGTTTTTCTGTTGGTTAAGGGCAGTCAGGTCAGGAGAGAACCAAGGGCTATATCTGTTCCTGGTTCTAAATTTCTTGAATGGGGCATGCTTATTCAAGATGGTGAGGAAGGCATTTTAAAAAAATATCCAGGCATCCTCTACTGACGGGATAAGATCAATATCCTTCCAGGATACCTCGGCCAGGTCGATTAGAAAGGCCTGCTCGCTGAAGTGTTTCAACTTTGTGGCAAGAGTTTGGGGAAGGCCCTTTCCTGTTTCAGCATGACAATGCCCCTGTGCACAAAGCTATAGCCATACAGAAATGGTTTGTCAAGATTGTTGTGGAAGAACTTGACTGGCCTGCACAGAACCCTGACCTCAACCCCATCGAACACCTTTGGGAGGAATTGGAACGCCAACTGCGAGCCAGGCCTAATCTTGTGGCTGAATGGAAGCAAGTCCCCATAGCAATGTTCCAACATCTAGTAGAAAGCCTTCCCAGAAAAGTGGAGGTTGTTATAGCAGCAAAGGGGGGGACCAACTCCATTTTAATGCCCATGATTTTAGAATGAGATGTTTGACGAGCAAGTGTCCACATACTTTTGGACATATAGTGTATGTGAAGCATGGAGTTCTTGTATTGTATGACTGAGGTGGTAGATAAATGTTACATTTTTAACTATGATAATATGGTGCCGTTATCTGTACACATCTTAGAAATGATCAAACCGTAGTCTTACCCCTAGAGGCATTCTGTATTGTTGATGGTGTTTTGTTTAGGAAAGAAGCATTTTGTTATTTAGTAGACTGCAAGGAGCTGCCTGTTGTTTATGACTGAGATTCTGGAGTCTCAGCGAGAGATGCTTTGGCACTGAATAGTATCACTTCTGTATGCTCTCTTTGTAACGTAAGGGAATAAGGCCTGATTTGGAACAAAGCTTTCATGGAATTCAGGATAATACCATAAAGTAGAATGATAGGCTACCTCTTGACTTATTTAGACTGAGATGAGCAAGCTTTGGCCAATGCCGGCAGGCTTCAAAGGTTCTTGTTGAGATGTCAGATATACACTGTGTATACAAAGTATGTGGACACCCCTTCAAATGAGTGGATTTGACTATTTCAGCCACACCCATTGCTGACAGGTGTATAAAATCGAGCACACAGTCATGCAATCTCCATAGACAAACATTGGCATAATAATGGCCCTACTGAAGAGCTCAGTAACTTTCAACTTGGCACTGTCATAGGATGCCACCTTTCCAACAAGTCAGTTAGTCAAATGTCTGCCCTGCTAGAGCTGCCCCAGTCAACTGTAAGCGCTGTTATTGTGAAGTAAAAACGTTTAGGAGCAACAACGACTGAGCTGCAAAGTGGTAGGCTGACTGCTGACTGCTGAAGCGCGTAAAAATCGTCTGTCCTCGGTTACAACACTCACTACCAAGTTCCAAACTGCATCTGGAAGCCACGTCTGCACAAGAACTGTTCGTCGGGAGCTTCATGAAATGGGTTTCAATGGCCCAGCAGCTGCACACAAGCCTAAGATCACCATGCGCAATGCCAAGCGTCGACTGGTGGTGTAAAGCTTGCCGCCATTGGACTCTGGAGCAGTGGAAACACGTTCTCTGGAGTGACTCCATATGAATGCCCATGATTTTGCAATGAGATGTTCGACGAGGAGGTGTCCACGTACTCTTGGTCATGTAGTGTATCTCTGTTAACCCCCTTACAACATATTTTCCAAAATGATTCTGCAAGACCCACTTGTGAGCCATGTTCCTGGGTTTCTGACAAAAAATATTGTTTTTGTTTATTTGGTGAGTTACAGGAAAATCCCAAAGGCTCGCCTCACAACACAAACAAGTTTTGGAGCCACTGTGTGGAGAATGCTGTCACAATATAAAATGTTGGGTCCCTGCTGTCTTCAGTGAATGTGTACAACTGTGCATAAACACAGTATGTTTTGTCTTACTTTCAGGGCAAGGTCATTGCTGTTACTTTTGGTTCATTCTTTTTTTTGTATTACAATTGAGACAATTTGACAATTGAGACATTAAACACACACGTGGTTTAGGATTCTCTCCATCTTTTCTTCTCCATACATTATTTATGCTGTTTCGCTCTCACTCGTCTTCTAAGACATTATTGTCAGCGCTAGGAGATACATTTTACCTACAGTAAAGAAAAATATGAACGCAACATGTAAAATGTTGGTCCCATGTTTCACGAGCTGAAATAAAAGATCCCAGAAAATGTCCATATTAACAAAAAGCTTATTTCTCCCAAATGTTGTGCACAAATTAGTTCACATCCGTGTTAGTGTGCATTTCTCCTTTTCCAAGACAATACATCCACCTGACAGGTGTGGCATATCAAGAATCTGATTAGACAGCATAATCTTTACACAGGTGCACCTTGTGCTGGGGACAATAAAAGGCCCCTCTAAAATGTGCAGTTTTGTCACACAACACAATGCCACAGATGTCTCCAAGTTTTGAGGGAGCGTGCAATTGTCATGCTGACTGCAGGAATGTCCACCAGAGCTGTTGCCAGATAATTGAATGCAAATTTCTCTACCGTAAGCCGCCTCCCACGTCGTCTTAGAGAATTTGGCAGTACGTCCAACCGGCCTCACAACCGCAGACCACCACGCCAGCCCAGGACCTCCACATCTGGTTTCTTCACCTGCTGGATCGTCTGAGAACAGCCACCCGGACAGTTGCTGAAAGTGTGGGCTTGCACAACCGAATAATTTCTGCACAAACTGTCAGAAACCGTCTCAGGGAAGCTCATCTGCGTGCTCTTTGTCCTCACCAGGGTCTTGACCTGACTGCAGTTTGGTGTCGTAACCAACTTCAGTGGGCGAATGCTCTCCTTCGATGGCCACTGACACGCTGGAGAAGTGTGCTCTTTACAGATGAATCCCGGTTTCAACTGTAGCGGGCAAATGGCCGACAGCGTGTGTGGCGTCGTGTGGGCGATCAGTTTGTTGATGTCAACGTTGTGAATAGAGTGTCCCATGGTGGGGTTATGGTATGGGCAGGCATAAGCTACGGAAAATGAACACAATTGCGTTTTATCAATGGGAATTTGAATGCACAGAGATACCGTGACGAGATCCTGAGGCCCATTGTCGTGGCATTCATCCGCCCTCATCACCTCATGTTTCATCTTGATAATGCACAGCCCCATGTCGCAGGGATCTGTACACAATTCCTGGAAGCTGAGAATATCCCAGTTCCTCCATGGCCTGCATACTCACCAGAAATGTCTCCCATTGAGCACGTTTGGGATGCTCTGGATCGACGTGTACGACAGCGTGTTCCAGTTCCCCCCCAATATCCAGCAACTTTGTAAAGCCTTTGAAGAGGAGTGGAACAACATTCCACAGGCAACAATCATCAGTGATCAACTCTATGCGAAGGAGATGTGTCGCGCTGCATGAGGCAAATGGTGGTCACAACAGATACTGACTGGTTATCTGATGTATTAAGGTATCTGTGACCAACTGATGCATATCTGTATTCCCAATCATGTGAAATCCATAGATTAGGGGCTAATGAATTTATTTCGATTGACTGATTTCCTTATATGAACTGTAACTCAGTAAAATCTTTTGTTGATTGTTGAATTTATATTTTTGTTTAGTATAGATAGTCAGACAGGCAGTCAGACAGGCAGATCGGCTCCTCCTCGTCCCTACGACAGCAGCACAGCCGTGCTTAAGAAAACCTTTGAATGAACCTGTTAACGTGAAGCCATACAAATTCCAAAAAGCATACTTTTTCAATAATGCACATACAATGGACATAGACAGGCTAGGTCTGATAGTCTGTCACATTCTGTGTTAACTGTAGGCCTATTTGTGTTTAGTCACATTACTTAAAATGTAAATGCTCTGTCTCTTTCTGTTACAGGATTTAACATTGGACACTTGAAGAGAGGCATAGTGGCTCCCCCCACTGGTGGTGGCTGGGATCACTTTACTTTTGGGGACTAGTGGAAGACGCACATTTCTTACTGGCTTAACAAAAATAGATGGCTAACCAGACACCTGGAGAACATATGCTTGAAGTTGCAAGGTATTTGAATATTTAAGCCAACCTGTTCTCTATGCCAAATTATTTGTCCCATTTCTATTAGGTAACCACATTGCACTCTCTCAGTAGGTGAGGTTTTGATTCGCTGAGGTTTGAGAAGCAAGACCTCACGAATCAGACCACATGGAGGTCAAAGGGCGTCTCCTCACATCCATGGGTGTGGGGTCTCCAGGTGAGTTTTACACCTTCACAAAGAGATGTTGGGGTATTTAGTAATCTCGCGTGGACAGACGCATGTAAGATAGGATGGTATCGTGGTGTCTGTCAACAGACTGGGATGTGACGACTAACAAGGAACTTTGTTCCGTTGTACAGATTTCTTTGTCACCGATAATTTGGACAATTCCCGATTTCGCAGGTATTTGCATCTTTCGAATTTCGGAAGGGCATGGGACATTTGGTCCATAGACCTGCCCAAAACTTGCAGAGAAAGTGGGGTGGAGCAACCGCCTTGCTTCCGCTCTTCGTTGTAGTATGTTTTCTAACTATCAGACATGCTTTTGAGTTATGTACCCAGTAGGTCCCTCAGGTCCTCTGGTACTGGCCGTTTAACTATCCCAAAGCCTAGGACCAAGAGGCATGGAGAGGCAGCTTTTAGTTACTATGTTCCCTGCCTCTGGAATAGCCTGCCAGAGAACCTGAGGGGGGCCGAAATTGTAGACATATTTAAAAGGGATCTTAAAACACACTTTTCTAGCTTTGCTTTTCCTTAGGGTGCTTTTTTAGTATTTCAGTTTTTGTAATTGTTTAGTTTTTTCTATCCTCTTAACATAATTATGTTTTTTATTTTCATTGTTGTTTTGTTTCTGGGGGGGCTAGTTATTTAAAAAAAAATGTTTTACCTTTATTTAACTAGGCAAGTCAGTTAATAACAAATTCTTATTTTCAATGACGGCCTAGGAACAGTGGGTTAACTGCCTTGTTCAGGGGCAGAACAACAGATTTTTACCTTGTCAGCTCGGGGATTCGATCTTGCTACCAGTCCAACGCTCTAACCACTAGGCTACCTGCCGGGGGGGGGTTAAGTGCATTGTGTTACATTTATGTCTGAAATCAGCTATATAAATGAAGCTTGATTGTTAACACGTCTGCCCCCAGAACTTAATCGAGCATCTGGCACAAGTACGCAATATTTTAGTTCTGGGTTTCTGATATTAGGTACTTAGTAACACCATTGCTGTTACATAGTAATTGTATAATTGTTGTCTTAACTGAACATGTTGACGTGTTTTTTGGTGTGTAGATCAGGACAGCAAGCTGCAAGCTGAGCGCATCTCCGCACTACAGGAGAGAAAGCAAATCCTGGAGGACATCCTCAGCAGCCGAGTGGGAGAGCTGAGACAAGTGTGTCTGCTGGAGGCGGTCAGTTCCTCTCTCCTACCTTTTAACTATTGTAGGTCTCAGGTCAGTTCCTCTCCCCTACCTTTTAACTATTGTAGGTCTCAGGTCAGTTCCTCTCCCCTACCTTTTAACCATTTTCAGGCTCAGGTCAGTTCCTCTCCCCTACCTTTTAACCATTTTCGGGCTCAGGTCAGTTCCTCTCCCCTACCTTTTAACAATTTTCGGGCTCAGGTCAGTTCCTCTCCCCTACCTTTTAACCATTTTCAGGCTCAGGTCAGTTCCTCTCCCCTACCTTTTAACTATTGTAGGTCTCAGGTCAGTTCCTCTCCCCTACCTTTTAACCATTTTCAGGCTCAGGTCAGTTCCTCTCCCCTACCTTTTAACCATTTTTGGGCTCAGGTCAGTTCCTCTCTCCTACCTTTAAACTATTGTAGGGCTCAAAGCACGTTAGAGGGAATGGCTCCATACACCCAAGCCATGCTATCGAGACATGTGCTTTATCAGATTAATGGAAAGCAAGAACCAACGTTAGGTTTGTTTTCTGTATCTGACTCAATACAGAGAAGCTCTCAACCCCTGTAAACCTCAACCACCTGAAATAATAAATCAGGCTCAATGAGTTTGGCTGCACAGATGAAAGAACAATTTTTGGCAACTTGTTGTTACAAAGCAAAGTTTAAAGAGCAACTGCCCTTAAAAAGCAACTTCTTGTTTAGGAAACAGCCTAAGTGGCATTGAAATGAGTCAGAAACATTTATTCTACTGTCAAAATTGACAAAGTGTAAATAGGATAATTTTGGTCAAAGTCATTCTCGTCAAAAACAGAGTTTTGTGAGACTTGTGGTCGAAATTGCATCACAATGTCCACATGCCCACAGCTGGCAGCACACAAGTAATCAGCATTTCAGAGTGCAGCTGTACGTGACCCAATTGTAATGCTGTGGTAAATTTGGGTTGACTTTGGAAATCCCTATAGGGCTAGTTAGGGACCTTCTGCAAATTACACAATGTACATGGAACAATATGTTAAAATTTCAATGACTTAAAAATCTCAAACCAACGATAAATTGTAGAAATTGATTTACAAATATTGAAAGCATTTAATGAGAACTAAAAGGTGAGCAACAAAATATTGTCTCATTTACAATGTGTAATTTATTGACAGCTCCTAACTAGCCCCGGAGGCTATCCAAAGTCAAACCAATTTTGCCACAGTCGCACACCAGCCGGCTAAAGCTAATTGCCGAAATAAATTGGCTAACTCTTCCCACCTGCGAACACACACAAGAGACACCCACATCAAAACACACACCTAGACTCCCGAGTGGCGCAGCGGTCTAAGGCACTGCATCTCAGTGCAAGAGGCATCACTGCAGTCTCTGGTTTGAATCCAGGCTTCATCACATCCGGCCATGATTGGGAGTCCTATATGGCGGCGCACAATTGGACCAGGTTTGGCCGGGGTAGGCCCTCATTGTAAATAAGAATTTGTTATTAACTGACTTGCCTAGTTTAAATGAAAAAAAAACGTTAAAAACTAAACCAACTCACGTTCTAATTCAGTCATGGCCGCGAGCCTTTCTTAATAAACCAAATCTAAAACGAGGTAAAATCAGGAAGTGCAGTCACCCTTTAACATTTTCCCCTTGCAGAGCAGTGTCAGTCAAGAATATGTAGCGAAAGCATATGAATGTTAGCCTGATTTCTCCAGAGACAGAGATCAAAATACTTTACCAGGCACCAAATCCAGCTTTTCACTCACAGCTGTTTCACACATTTCCCCTGATTTTGGTTTAGAATTCAACACAGATGTGTCTCAGTTTCTCTCCAGACTAAGATTATTCATGCATGGAAATGCTCTCTATATACTGTTTAGTGCATTAGATGTGGTGGTTTGATGCACTACCATTCAAATGATACTATTATTGACCAATGTTCATATTATCACAGTAGCATTAGTTCTAGCTAATTTTAATATACACTGTTACAGTCTCCAGCCTGTGTATGATACAAATGTTTATTACGTTTGTTCCTATTGCTATTTGATATATTTAATTACAGACAGTATGAAATTTGACTTGGCATTGGCCGTATGAAAATAGTGGTAAAAAGAAGTATGAAAATATCTGCAGGAGCTGACCGGGATGGTCCCACATGCTTTTCCCCTGGAGACAGGAGAGAGAGCTCCTGTTGTACAGCGCAGGGCTGGCCTGGCACATAACAACACCAAGGGAGAGGTCAGAGAACATTCAGAGACTATGACACTGGTCACAGAGGACCTATATGTCTGTTAATACTGGTTATCAACACATCACTGACTAAGTTATTGCTTTGTGCAGGATGAGACAGGTCAGCGAAGGCAGATGAAAACACTCTTCAGTGGTGCTCTGTACAGACACTCGGAGCCAGACAGGAATGTCCCCAACAGCAGGAGGACCGTTCACCGTGGATGCCACACAGGTAAGGTAGTACTGCATACAGCAAGTTCCAAGATGTATTAACAGCTATACATAAAGATATTGCACAATGTTACAGTACCATGATATCCACAGAGAAAAGGCTGAACAACCTCTCACCACACATAGAATTTAACTTTTATATGAGCCAGTTTCCTCTCCTTTCCGATGCTGTGATGGCCTGTGTATTTGGTCTCCATTTCCTGCCTGTGTTGTACTGTGTAAAACAACATTTCACTGTACCTATCCAGTATATGTGACAATAAAACATCTTTATTTATTATGTATTACTGAGGTTGTTGTTGCCTGTGATGACAGGTTGTGTTTGTTTATCTTCCAGAGGACACAGTGATGTCGGAGAGTACTAGCTCCATGTCAGATTCAACGTCCCATGACAATGGTGAGTCAGTCAGAGCTGCAAATGCAATAATAACAACTGAATCTGTAAAAGCTGGTCTGTAAAATCATTGAACAGTTATCTTTGTCTGTTCCACAAATACAGTTGAAGTTGGAAGTTTACATACACTTAGGTTAGAGTCATTAAAACTCGTTTTTCAACCACTCCACAAATTTCTTGTTAACAAACTATAGTTTTGGCAAGTCGGTTAGGACATCTACTTGGACATTTATTTCCAAACGCCTGAAGGTACCGCATTCATCTGTACAAACAATAGTACGCAACTATAAACACCATGTAGACCACGCAGCCGTCATACCGCTCAGGAAGGAGATGCGTTCTGTGCAAATCAATCCCAGAACAACAGCAAAGGACCTTGTGAAGATGCTGGAGGAAACAGGTACAAAAGCATCTATTTCCACAGTAAAACAAGTCCTATATCGACATAACCTGAAAGGCCGTTCAGCAAGGAAGAAGCCACTGCTCCAAAACTGCCATAAAAAAGCCAGACTATGGTTTGAAACTGCACATGGGGACAAAAATGTTACTTTTTGGAGAAATGTCCTCTGGTCTGATGAAACAAAAATAGAACTGTTTGGCCATAATGACCATTGTTATGTTTAGAGGAAGAAGGGGGAGGCTTGCAAGCCGAAGAACACCATACCCACCGTGAAGCATGTGGGTGGCAGCGCTTTGCTGCAGGAGGGACTGGTGCTCTTCACA